>NC_137465.1:139482285-140069991 GCF_964235325.1 Thermobia domestica | reverse complement strand
TTCCCATTGCCAAATGCGCCCAATCGTTCTGGCGTGTCAAAATTTGGGCCGGAATTATAGGAGACCAGCTGACAGGTCCATATATAACACCTCTACTTTCAAATGAACAATATTATCGTACATTTGTACGAAGAAAGTGTTTCCTGAAATCCTGGAACCTATTTCAGTAGTAGTACTTATTCAAATGTGGTATCAGCTATACACTTCACTCAGGGGCGCCCGAAGAACATTTTCTAGAGGGAGCTCCATCACCATGGTTGCTGTATTACGTCTGGTATTTCTGCTATTTAACATACGTGGTTTGCGATATTACGTATACATTTTCGTGAGCCAGAGGAGGGGCCCGGGACCCACCCTGCCTTCCCCTTCGGGTGCCCATGACTTCACTGCATAACTTCGTGAGTATCTCCATAATACATTTGGAATGAGGTTGATCGGTCGCTGCGGTGGCTTCACCTGTGCTCTCACCAGATTTGTAGCCTATAGACTTTTTCCCTTGGTGTGCCATGAAGGAGATTGTTTATGAGATCCCAATGGAGAGTTTGGAAATTCTAGTAGGAGGAATTGTGGCAGCTCCAGAACAAATACGTGAAACGCTAGTCATCTTTCAACGAGATCCTCAGAACCGGCGCAGAAAATATACGAGGAGTTTTAATGTTTGTGGAAACTATTTCGAGCAGTTTCCTTAATGTGTTAGCAGAGGTTACGCTATAGTACAGGGTGATTATACTTCATATTCAACGTAGTGGCTTCTACTTTTGGCTGCAGGACAGTAACAAATTGATGTCATTGTCGTGTGCTGTGTGTAAAACTGGTTTTTCACGTTTAGCGTTGCCTTGTTTCAAAGAACAGAAAAATAGCAAAAGCATGCGATCTTGTTTCGCAGAAGAGAGATTTTTCACATAGGTTTTCATATCCACGAAGAAATTGAATGTCCCACTGAGAGCCGGAAATTCGTATTATTATTCAGTTCAAAATCTTTTGTCGTGACCTATTCTATCGACGAATTGAAGCTTAAAATATATTAAGCGATAATAATAGTTATAGTGCTGTATGGTTGCGAAACATGGACACTGACGGAAGAACACAAAATGAAAGTATTTCAGACGAATATTCAGACCCAAGAGGAATGGGGAATGGTGGAAACTGAGTAATTTATATCATTTACCAAACATTCTTAGGATCATCAATTCTAAAAGGCACAGGTGAGCAGATTATGTAGCCACGATGGAAGAAAGTAGAAACGCTTCCAAAGTTTTAATTGGAAACTCGATCAAAAAACGACCATTAGAAAGCTCTAGGCACAGGTGTGAGAGCAAATGATTTTTTTATGTGTCTATTTATTTTGCTCTTGTTCCGGTAAATTACCATTGAACTTGTGCAACAAGCTTCTGATATATATTGGTAGAAGCTCATAAGAAGAATGGTGACCTTCGTTTATGTTTTGATTTTAAACGAACAGTAAATCGTTATAAGGAAAAGTGTGCCTATCCAATCCCTAGAATCCATGATATTTTGAATCAGTTAATACAGTATGCGGCAAAACAAACAATACTAAAATCAAATCGTTGGCATTTATTTATTTACTTATTTATTGTACGTACAACATAATGAAACATAAGAAATGTTGTCAAATGGATGTCAACTAAACGTTACTCAAGCCATATTGTAAATTTAGGAAGACCTGTGCCTGCATAGCATGTGTTCAAAATGTTGACCATTGCATCGAGCACATTCTTCATAGTGATCCTATAGATCGATGGACAAGTTGGTGACACAAAGTGATGGACATGTTAGTGAGTGATGGGCACATATATATAGGGTGGCCCAAAGTAGGTACATAATGGCACCTAAATCTTAATTACGATTTCAGGCGCTCAAGTTCGAAATGTCCTCATTCAACATTTTAATATTCTTCAAACATACCCAGAAGACTGCGACACACATTACGAAACAAATTTAAGTGCGAATCAGTCTCTTAATATGTGTCGGAACCTGTTAAATCAAATTTTATCTTTAATGCGATAAATTCTTAAACGCGTTGATACATACTCATCAAGCATGAACTAGCTCAGCACTTTTCTCAACAGTATTGCATTCTAAAAATTCCGTATTTTAATTATTTGATACCTTTGTTCTTAAGCTGAACCCAACAACAACACAATTAGTTATTTCCCAAGTATTTAACAAATACTAACAGTGTTATGCTTCACAATATTACTCAAATTATCAAACCATATTTATATCACCCGTCGAATCTTGTAGTAACACATTCTGGTTATAGTTGCACAGGTTATTCCTATTTTCAACGTTCATAATCGTAGGTGTTGTTTTTGAAAGAACTTTATGTCAACCCCGTGCCACTTGCAACACTCTCCCCTTTTTTGTAATCCTGAACTACGTTCTTTGTGATTAACTGTAGCCCCATCTTTCTGGTGGGTTTCTTTTCCGAGTTGATCGTCTCAGGCCCTCATGACTGGTTGTTGCTGATTCCATTTCATTTGGAGATTGTCTTATGGGCAAATGCGGATAATTTCTCCAGCGATTACGTGCCTCCCATAGACGAAATTGGTTTGTTTCCGCTGTTTCTGTTCCATCTGAAATTGCAAGTTTTGTTTTTTTTTCTTTACGAAATTAATCACTTTCTTTATGAAACCTATTAATTTGATGTTCATGGTAAATTCGGGTGGTGTCGTTTACTAATACTTGATATATATTTCTCCCTACTTTCCTTTGTAAGACTCCTTTTATAAATTTGGATATAGATGCCTGGTGATCCTTAACCCATTTTTTGCAAGGTTTCCGCGGCACCAAAAATCTGTCGTTACAATAACAATACAGAAAGAAATGGCTACCGCCCATATTGCAACTGGGTCGCTTGTCCTTCTGCCCACGAAAGTTTGAACATCACTTGATTTCCCGCAAAATGGATTTTCCACATCCTTCCCACTCCTCTGGCCTCAGGGCTCCAGACACCTACATATGGGGTATGCTGAAGGAAGCAATTTTCCGAACAGACAACCCCCTTACCAGTATACTGTAGTTCAGAGAGAAGATTCGCTCATTGTTCTGTCGTTCCAGCAATCTGTATTCACTAACATATCCATCGATCTATAGGACCACTATGAAGAATGTGCTCGATGTAATGGTCAACATTTTGAACACATGATATGCAGGCACGAGTCTTCCTAAATTTACAAGATGGCTTGAGTAACGTTAAGTTGACATCCATTTGACAACATTTCTTATGTTTCATTATGTTGTACGTACAATAAATAAATAAATAAATAAATAAATAAATAAATAAATAAATGCCAACGATGTGATTTTAGTACTGTTTTGCCGCATACTGTACTAACTGATTCAAAATATCATGGATTCTAGGGATTGGATAGGCACACTTTTCCTTATAACGATTTACTGTTCGTTTAAATTCAAAACATAAACGAAGGTCACCATTCTTCTTACGAACTACTACCATTGGAGTTGCCCAATCTGAAAATTCCACTTTGTGTAAAATGTTTAACCTACATATTTGTCTGTATTTTGTTTGACAGAATTTAATAAAGCATTTGGAATTTCATATGCATTTCTATATATTAGGATTGTTTCCTCTTGCATTGAAATTGTAACTTTGTACTCATGTACTGGTTTGTCGATGTTTTCATAAAATACTGACACAAAATCGTTGAAAATTGTTTTTTGGTAATGTTGTATATAATTTTCTTTGCAACAGGTGCTAACAGTTTTTGATTAAGAAAATTCTGAAAGTTTTGTTGTCTCCACATCCTTTTAACACATCGAGCCAATCACGACCCAAAATTATTATTGAAATATCCTTTTGAATGATAACTACATATACTTCATACTGAGTATTCCGTAAGTCAACTATTATGTTGATGGATCCCATGGTGGTGATGGATGAAGTATCTACATTTTTTAAAATATACGGAAACTCATTAACTTGTTTTTCCGGAAATAATTTTTCTTGTATACTAAACATATAGCAGATACTATTGATCCTGTATACAGTAGAAACTGAATATTGCGATTTTCACATAGTAACGATATTGTCACTGGTTTTGATAAGTTGTATTTGCTTAGCCTTATTGGAAACATATTTCACCTTTCTTAATTGTTTGTGTAGATTCTCAATTTCGACTGCCCCAATTATTGCATTCTAAAAAGCCGTATTATAATTATTTGATACCTTTATTCTTAAGCTAAACTCAATAGCAACAAATTAATTATTACCCAAGTGTTTAACAAATACGCTAACAGTGTTATACATCACAACCATACTCAAACTACCAAACCTTACTTATATCACAGATCACATTGCCTAACGGCAAGATTGGTAACTACATCACGGATCACGTAGTCTAATGGACTTATATCATCCGTGGTATCCTGTAGTAACTCATTCTATATATATTTGTACAAGTTATTCCTATTTCTAACGTTCATAATCGTATGTGTTGTTTTCGAAAGCACTTTGTGCTACTTCGTGCCACTGCCAACAAATAGGTTTTAACATTCCACTTTCATTGTTTTTCGTCCACGTCATCAGCCGTCATTCAAGAAATTAAGGTATGTGAGAAGACGAAGAGAAAAGAAGTTACAAACAACAAGTTATGGCAGTACTACGAGTGTATAGATACTTCTGGGCAACTGTATATATACTTGGAATACATAGAGTTGGAAACACTTCAGAAGTCTGGCAAATGTCAGGGCTGTTGGTGACAGTATGATGTTAGGATAAAGTCGCTACTAATTAGGGAGGAGTAGCACGTAAGTGTGCAGTGAGCAATCGGTATAAATTGGGTGACTAGTAATTTCCAAGACTATGTTATGTTGTAGACCTAGAAAGCCATTTAGATTTGCATGTAGAACAGACTAAGAGCAGTCTGGTAGACCTAGCAACGAAGTGTTGGGATCAATATGATGACCAAAAGTCACTTAACTAAAACCATTCTCACGGGCTTATAAATAAAGTAACAATCGCATTGGGAGTCGATGTGACGTCCATAATAACAGCTAGAAGCCCCTTGATATATCTAGAAACCCTACTAACAATCACAAGGGACTCCATATGCTAACCACATATCATTAGCTATAATTAAGTATACATTAATTGCAAACTTGGAGCCAAGCGCTCGACCTTTATTGATTAATGATAGAAATTTTTAGTGCATCAATTGTTTCCGTGAACAAAGAGAACATGCGAATATTTGAACTTAGCATATCAACGAAAAGCATAAGGACTTTGAAAAACTTTGTTCGCAGAATAAAATGAAAAGGTCATTGTCCTATTTTTAATGCTGAAAAATCTTTTTCTATTATTTGCAGTGAGAATTCGCACGCCGAATGCTTTTCCGAGGTTAGACCTATGGGCATCCTGTTTTTGGTGATAATATCTTAATGGTATATGTTGCGAAAAGCACAACATACATAATTCAGCGCAACGTGTAATCCTCTACCTCGGTAGACCAGCCCTAGTTCCTACCATCCTTCAAAAACGTTTTTTGAAAGAGGAACCACTGGACAAAACCACCGAGATACAAGTTTATTTTTGCACTACGCGTAATGTAGCAAACACATACTTTCCATAAATTCCGCAAAAATTCCGCTTCAATTTATCTCTCTATAACCTTAAAGTAAAAATAGTTTTTTCAATAAGCAAATACCAAAATCGTGGGTAAGGATCTAAACTACTTCTCTCTGAAATTTCAAATCCCCAAAATTCAAAGGCAGTTAACAATTTATTATAACAAAATCTATAGGTAACAGCAACCGAATAAATTCTCAAGAAGTAAGCAATATAGTAGAAATTGATAAACATAGATAAACTTTAAATATTCCAAAACAATCCCAGCCTTTTCTTGATAAGGAACAATTATGTTGCATTCGAACCAAACGAAGTTTTTCTCTCTCGCCTTTTCTATTTTTTCTTTTTTCACAAGAATGTTTAACAGATCCTTTTTTCAATATGGAATCCCCATTCAAGGTTCCAAAATCGAAGAGGGGTTATGATCGAATATAATGTACGGTTACTTCTTTTACTCTAGTTTTCCCTCTTTCCTCTTCTGCCATTAAATTTAAAGACCACAAGTAAGCCTGACTCCAGCCAGGAAAAATAAATATTTTCAATGACTGAATTCTCTACGATTTTAAATAAACAAAATTCCAAAACAGATTGTGTCCCTTAAGTATTACTCACTTCTTTATCTTGAATCACACACATTATAAGTTAAAGCTTATGAAGGCTCTCCAAACTGTACTTACTTACGCTTAATTCTATAACCAAATACCTGTCATTCCAATTATTTGATTTTGATTATTACCTACAAATTTCAACATTCAACAGCTGGTATATACCTTTTGCAAAACCAAACATGGAGTTTAATCCTTATTTGAGGATTTTCAGTTTTCTCTAGCCACACAGTATTGGGCGTTGGTTTACTTAGGACACGGAAAGGCCCGCCATAAATTGGCGCGATCTTTGGATTAAATTGTTTTTCAGCAGATAATTTCAACATCTGTTTCACCAAACAGAGTATCCAATTTCAAGATTTAGCGGTACATGTTTTTGTGAATATACTTTTTCGCTGTGTTTCCAGTATCTTTCAATATTCTTACAAATATTCTCAAATTTCTGTTCTTTATTTTAATCTTCGTCCAAAACTTCAAGGTCCATTAACCATTTCGCATCCAAAGAATGGAAAAACTTCCTTCACATAAAAGCTTCACAAGGTGTGACGCCAATAATTTCACTTTGGCTCATGTTGATAGTAAACGCTATTTTCGATAGTAAGTGGGCCCAATTCTTTTGATTCTTATCAACATATGCTCTGATCAAATTTTTTTACCGAATGCACCGTTCTTTCTGACTGATTCGAAGAAGGGTTATATGGGGAGGTTTTTATTCCTCTAATACCATAGGTTATAAAAATTGTGTGGAGTATTCGGAAACAAAGTAAGATGCTCCATCATGGAGGACTTTCCCTGGAAAACCGTACCGTAGAAACAGTTTCAATAATTGGAACAAATAATTTTAGAGGATAAACACCTCAAAGGTTCTAACATTACAAATCTGCTCAATTAATCAGTTACGACTAAGATATATTCGTAACCTGAACTTTTTGGAAGGAGACCGGCCGTGTTAATATGCCAAACATAATTTGGGTGTTTTATTTTCCTAGAATAATATAATCCCATTCGTTTTGAACCGCTTTCTTTACAAGTTTGACAAATATGGTCCTTTTTTATATACTCTTTTATATGTTCAACCATATGAGGCCATGTATGACGAGAAGACACCTTCGCTATTGTCTTTCTTACACCCATGTATCCACCATTAATTAAGGATTGGTGAGTATATTCAATAATAGAATTGATTAATGCTGGAGGAATAACAACTCGAAAATAATTTCCACCTTTCCCTTTTGTTTTCTTCAAATATTTTGTTGCAATTTATACTGCCTTACCTTTTCCTTTCGTTCTAGTTTATCAATAATCTCTTTAAGATGAGGATCCTTACGCTGTTGTTCTGCTAAGGGTTCACTCAAATTAGGATACTTCCAGAAATTGACAAATGAAACATTTACGGTTTTCCCTCAATCCTTTACTAGTTCTACTTTCTCATCTTTGGTATAAAACTCTAAATGATTTCCAACCCTGGACAAAAAATCTGCGACTGAATTGTCTAATATTCTTATATAGACAATTCGGAATTTATATCGAGCTATTTTCTCAAGTAAGTTTCCATAGCGTCTCTGGCGCTTATGATTTGTTAAAGGCAAATTAAACTTTTTGAATCAGAATATACTACAAATGGATTATATAAATAGTATTCAAACAAATGCATAAAAATTTCATCTCCAGCTCATAAATATTCTTACTCCAATCAGATGGAGGAATAGTTTTGAGAACAGGGAAACTGGCCGCAAATTCCCTTTTTCACCATATTCACCATCCCTGCATCTTCCAGTCAACAGGAAGAGCTGTTTGTGGTCCATGGAGTGGAAGCCTTCGCTGTGACGTCAGCTACCCACTTGCGGAGCTGCTCTCGGCTTCAAGCTAACTACTTAGTGCCTGACAAGTCAGGGTTGACACTTACTAGTGCGGAAGCATTGAAAGGGGTTTTCATTTATAAATGAGTTTTTATACAATTATAATAATTAATCGTATCATATGTCCGATCAGGACATGCCACACCTTACTACACTCAGGGCGCACTTTCGAAGCATCATCTCAAATTTGTTAAGAACGGTTCAGTCATTTCGGACAGGTGTCCAGACAAACGAACGCCTAAGTCGATTGACGACGAGCTTCATTTTGAAAAACTTTTTTCGGATAAGAAACGAAAAGGCCTTCGCCCTATTTTAAATGCTGAAAATTCTCTTTTCCATTATTCACAATAAGAATTCGCGTTCCAGATACTTTTTTTAATGTTAAGTATGTGTGCATCCCGCTTTCTATGATTACTGCTCAATGGAATATATAATCGAGACATGCTACCCTTACAGCACACAACGCTCACTCTTCATGTAAACTTTGATTACGGACAGCTCAGACATCTAGGAGGAGAATCCAGACAAACGGACACCTAAGTTTAGTAAAGACCTTCGCTCCAACCATCTGGTAGGACCAGAAATCCAGTGACAATGTACTGACAAAACATCACGCAACTAAAAACCGTCTGGTAAGCTTAGAAATTCAGTAACAACCACATTGATGTCGATTGGCTGATCGTACATCACTCAACTTAAATCCTTGTGGTAGGACTAGAAGCTCAGTAAGAATAGTGTTTGGGTCAATGTCGGGACCACTAAATGCTATCTGGTTGTCCTAGAAATACAGTAAATATCGTTTTGGGATTGATGTGCTTATCACACATCACTCAGCTAAAATCGTTTGGTAGATCATAGTTCCGTTCGGGTTCGGAGTGAATTTTATTATTATTATTCTTATTATTCTTATTATTACCTGTAAATTAAGTATAACGTGATGGTTTTAGAAATTTGATGCTGAGAAATTTGATGCTCTACCACTGATCTCTTCACAGGAAATCGCGTCCAGGAGCAAGCACACCTTTAAGTATGAGCTCCAAAATGCAACAGAACATGCAATTTCGTTTCCACTACGTTAAGAATACTGTAAAGATGATTTAGAACTTTACGCAATTACGAGACGTAACTCAAGAAGGAACCTATCAATGACTATATACCAGTCAAGTAACATTAGGCCTTAGTGAACTTAAAAAAATACTTGTGCTTTGAAACACTTGTCATAATTGCCCTTCTTTATTTGCGTTCTAAATTGTGGATTGTTATGTGCCTGGCAAGACAGGGAAGGTTGGCTTGGTGCACAAGAGGGGTGATGTCAATAGTAAATTTATTATTCTGAGCAGAAATGCTTATGCTAAAATTATAATCCTCTGCCAGTGTACATACAATGATTATAATTATTTATATTACATGAGGTGCGTAGCGGTAAGTAAATTTCGCTGTTCAATGAGGAATGATGCCCAGTGTCAGTCTTTACATTAATTGCAAAGCACTACCCAACTGAAATCACTAAAAAAATACCGTTTACGCCAACTTAAAAACAGATTATATGCTATGTTGACGTAAACCGCCTCAGGAGGAATCTTTAATAAAGTTATGAGGAGTAAATAAATTTGCTTCAATCCTTCAAAATTTATTTTCCTGAAATCATTTGAGTTTTATTCGTTACCAGGTTCTCGGAATACAGCGAAGGAGGCGTCGTATAACGTAACGCAATATTTGCAAAAATCAATTAGAAATGATATATTATCGCAGCGGTGCGATTACACAAACCGCTAGAGAATTTACTTCATTTGTATCGACCCGTTCGGGAGGCATATTTTTATTCCTGCCCCAGCCTAGCCAAGGCTCATTTTCATTGGCTGATGAGATCACGTGTCAACCTTCTTTTCGCCATATTTTTCATTGTATTCTTCTTGGAACACAAGCCACGAGGTGGGTTGAAAGTGTATGCTGATAAGAGAGTATTTCGCACATTGAGTAATCAATTTCCGACGATACCCTAACAAAAAGAAGGCGATGGAGCAGATAAATGTTATAAAATAGGTTGTCGATCAGTATTTACTGAACCAATTGCAATTCTGAAATCCACTTATCCTCGAAGTTTGTTGTATGCTGAAGGAGGTTGTATGTCTTTTGTTATCAATTACATTGTATAATCTCTAACTTATTACTGATAATTCTTTTTTTGCTAGCCAAAGGCTAGCTCCCTTGCGAGGGTTACGCCCTCTATCCGGGGTGAGAGGTGAAAGTACTGGTGCAGAAAGGAGATTGGAGCCGGTCTATGAGATGAAGAGGAAATCTGGAATATTATTTATACAGATATCACTTTATTATATTACATCTTTATTTCATAATATTGCGGTATTCATTTGCACATTATGATCTTGTGATCATAATCATTAGGGCAGGAAAAAGATGATGGTGAGGTTCACTTCACAGGACAAACACAAACAATTTGTTAAAAAGACGAATGCTTGTTATCTTCTTGTCCAGGGGCTACTCTGGACAGTGATGAAGACATGTGAAGCCCTGTTAGTATAATGGATTTACAGTGCAGTATATGTGGGTGAAACATGATAGGGAAGATGGTCGGAAGAATAGGCAGAAGCGACAAAATTATCCTGGTGGTCAGGTGGCCTCTTTTGTGATAAAGGGAGAAGACCAGAGAGAAAGGACAGGTGACGAAATTATATCCCAGATCATAGTTGCGATCGAGATCCATTGTGTCCACAAGTAGAGGATGCCGTTGCTGAAAGCGGGTAGTAATGAATCTGAGCCTTAATTTTTCGATGTGATGAAGTAGGGTAGGAAACGTTATGCGGTCATACAACTCCTGCGTTGGACTCGGAAGCTTGATTCGGTATGCTAGACGAAAAGCATGTCGTTCGAGCACTTTTAATCTGTTGTAGAAGTAAGGTAATGCACTAGTCCATATGTTAAGACGGGGCGCAAAAATACCTTGTTGGTATTGAGTACTGTAGAAGGCTGTAATCCCCATGTGGTACCAATAAGACATTTAAGAAGGTTTAAACGATTATAGGCCTTGCGAGTGATTTCTTTCAGATGTGGCCGCCAAGTTAGATGATGGTCGATAGTGAGACCGAGGTAAGTGACCTGTTTAGTGGGTTGAATTCTTGTACCGCCGACACTAATGTTGAGGAGATTCGGATTTTTCTGTACTCGAGAGCGCTTGCGAGATGGAATAAAGACAATTGCCTGCGTGTTAGTGGAGTTGATGTGGAGTCGCCACTTATTGCACCATCGAAAGAAGGAGTCAATCGCTATGCTGAGAGAAGAATTAATCTGTTGAATGGTTCGGGCTGTACAGAAAAAAGCAGTGTCATCAGCATATTGAAAAGTGTGCACATTAAGAGGAAGTGCCGGCATGTCAGCTACAAACAGAAGATATAGTAGGGGTGAGAGAGCAGAGCCTTGGGGTACATCAGAGTGAATAAAAACAAAATGAGAGAAGGAGCAATTGATGGTTTTATAAGAGAGGTGGTTAGAAGGAAAGTGAAATATGAATCGGAGATAAGAAAGCTGAAGTCGGAAGCGGTGTAGTTTGAACAGGGGAGTTAAATGCCAAACTTTATCAAAAGCTTTTTCGAGATCGAACATGATGAGACAA
Organism: Thermobia domestica; assembly: GCF_964235325.1. Classification (NCBI taxonomy): domain Eukaryota; kingdom Metazoa; phylum Arthropoda; class Insecta; order Zygentoma; family Lepismatidae; genus Thermobia; species Thermobia domestica. The sequence goes on along the minus strand of NC_137465.1, from coordinate 140,058,291 downwards.
GACGGTCGAGCAGTATTATAATGATTTGTAATGGGATTTAAGAGTCTGAGCAGTTGATCATTGATGCTAAAATTAGATCTAAATCCAGGCTGATCCACAGGAAGCAAATAATGGGTAGAGAGATGGAGATGAAGTCTCGCAACATTGATGCGCTCGAGAATTTTGCTAAATACGGAGGTTAGCTGTACTGGTCGTTAAGATGCAACATAATCTGGAGGTTTGTTAGGTTTGAGAAACATTAAAGTAGAGGATGTTTTCCAGTCTGAGGGGAAGTAGCCGGTACGAAGTATAAATGTATAGATATAGGAAAGAAGAAGAAGAAGACAGTAAGGTGCTTCTTTGATGTGGCGATAAGTTATCCGATCCAAACCAGGAGCTGTATTACGCTTGCGATTCACGACAGACGAGGTATCGTCAGTAGAGATAGGAGCGGTGAGAGGATTATTGTCGGGAAGACTATGAGTTTCACTCGGTTGTAAGTGAGGTGCTGATAGGTTCAAGATGTCCGTGGGATGCCTCCGGGGAAAGTCTGGTGAAAAAAGAGTGAATGTAGTTTGCAGGTGGTCGGCAAAAGCGTTGACTTTATCTTCATCTGTTTGTAGCGGACAGTCATTAATAAGCAATGGATAAGGCGTCCTGGTAAGCATGCCCGTCAGCAAATTAAAGCGTTTCCAGTACTTAGTTGGGTGCGAAGTTTCTGCCAGGGTGTTGCAAGGTCTTGGTATAGAGGCATATTCCGCCATAAAATCCTTGGCTCTTGGGTCTAACCTAGGAGTTGAGTAACTGGAACAAAATTTACAGAATTCATACCTCTTCAGCTTTCAATAAAAACGAAATAAAATAAAATTTCCCATTTGTGAGTTCAAAGGCGGAACGGGGATATCACCCTAAAAAATTGTTCAAATAGGATAAAACTTGCAAATTTTAATCAGTGTGACATCCTGAGAACAAAGGTCTAAATGGTTTTTAATTTTTTCTGTTTCTATTTGGAGAAAGCAGATGGGGCATGTTCCTCCATAAAATCCTAAAATCCGGGTCTTGTTTCTAACCTAGGAGTTGAGCGATTGGAATGAAACTTGCAGGATTCATTGCTCTTCAGCCTACATGCGGAAAAATAACATTTTTCTTTTCCACATTACTAAAAAATTGTTCAAATAGAATAGAACTTACAAATTTTAATCTTGACAACGTCCTGAAAACATAAATAATTTTTAATATTTTATATTCTTATTTGGGGGGAGCAGAGTGGTGCATATTCCCCTAAAATTCTATGGTTCGGCTCTTGTGTTTTGGAACCGAACTATATTGTTAGATGGAGGACTGTACCCCTCTGCTCCCTCCAAAAGGAATAGAGTTTTTTCTGTTCTCAGGACACTACTTAAATTAAAATTTGTAAGTTTTTTCCATTTGGACAACTTTAAGGATCGAGACACCTGTCCCTCCTCTATACGTGGAAATGGAATATTTTATTTTTTCCTCGTTTTTATTGTAAGCGGAAGAGCTATTAATCACGGAAGTTTCGTTCCAATCGCTCAACTCCTTCTTGGATAAACTCAAGAGCCGAAACATAGGATTTTATGGAGGAATATGGCCCCTCTGCTCCTTCCAAATAGTAATAGAAAAGTTTTAAAACTATTTCTGTTTTTAGGACGTTATTCAAACTAAAATTTTAAGTTTTGTCTCATTTGGACAATTTTTCGAACCATAGGATTTTATAAAGGAATATGCCCCCTCTGCTCCCTTTATGTAGGAATAGAAAAAATAAAATATTTTCTGTTCTTAGGATCTTACTCGAATTAAAATTTATAAGTTTCCCTCATTTGGTCAATTTTTGAAGGTCATGCATCCCGTCCTAACTTTGTATTCGCAAATGGAAAATGTTATTTTTTCCCGTTTTTATTGTAGGTTGGAGAGCTATGAATCCTGCAAGTTTCGTCCCAATATCTCAACGCAGTAGTAGTGATCCCTCTATGGCAAACCGATTTAGCAAAATTTTCTCGATTCTGATTGGCTGATAGAGATCACGTGAATTTAGGCCCCGCCCACGCGGAAAAGTCAAATTTTAGCCACGCCCCAGGTCACGTGATATGACGTCATGAGCTACCCTGCAGGGAAATCCCTCACTCTGGATTTTTGAAATTCCTTCCCTTTTACGGGTAAGATGAGTGCTTTGGTACCACGATGCTGATTGTCTGCTAGAAGTCACGTGATCTTAGTCCCTGGGACTTTTGAAATTCGTTCCCTTTTACGGGTAAGATGAGTGCTTTGATACCTTGATTTTGATTGGCTGATAGAGGTCACGTGATCTTAGGTCCTGGGATATTTGAAATTCGTCTCCTTTTATGGGTATCCTTTTTGATGAGTATTTTGGTACCTCGATTCTGATTGGCTGATAGCCGTCACATGATTTCAGACCCACCACACCGTGAACAGGTTACATGGTATTTCGCTATGAGTCATTTGTGAGTAAATACCTCACTCTGAATTTTTGAAATTCGTTTCCTTTTACGTGTAAGATGAGTGCTTTGGTACCTCGATCCTGATTGATACTGGATGCTGTATTTTTTTCTTCTTTGCGAGTAAGGATGGAATGATCTTTGGTCCTGCATATTTTATGAGAGATGGAAATGGTGACTTGTCCACGGCATTGATTTGTAATCATTTCTTTTAGGGTGTTGAAGTTTAATTGCTGTCCTGCATTGTAGTTTAAAGTAGATCCTCTAATTTTGCATATATAACAGCTGACGTTCGTGTCTGGATTATATATTTCTAAGCTGTAATTTTTCGGACCTACACTAACAAATGTCTTGATGTAGGCTCGTTGTCCATAAGAATCCATCTCATCTGATAAACATCCCAAATACGCGGAAGGTTCAATGGTTGGTTCCCCCAGTTTTTCTGTAAATATCACAGAATCAGTGTCGAAATATAAAACACGTTCCTGCAACATTTCCAGGTACTTGTACAGTTTCAGACATACCTGACATGCTGTAAACGCTCCTAAAACGAAATTGGTATTTCGATTTTGAACATGGGCATGTTCATTGTACTCCCAGAACGCATACAACATGGTATCATTGATGGGTACAATTTGATGGAGTTTAATGTCGGGGGAAGTGAGTTTTTCATAAAATTCTTCTTCCGGCCGATCAATAATTGTGCTCTGGCTAAAGTTTGAACGCTGACAAAGCTTTCCCCATAGAGAGTTAACACAAAGCTTAGATAAACTTCTTCGTGCAGGATTATTTTAAATTTTGGTCGGATCCAAAGCAATATCTTCAAGCTCCAGAACGGTTTATATAAATTTTGTTTTGTCCTCTTCTGTGACACATGAACTTGGCCATCCGGAAGCTTCATTTTCGATTTTAAAAATGTGTTGATGTATTCCGTGAACAAGCCACTTGTTTTCGTGATGGGGTCATATTGTTCAATGTCATATTCCCAAATTTCAAAGATTTCCATCGGTTGATATCCTAATTCTATTGCCTTTTGTATTTCGTATGATACCCATGTTCCAGTGAGACGTCGCTCCTGACCGTTGTGCGTACACGTTGCAGTAGGGTCTGGGTTCATTTCTTCAGCACAAGCAGCACACAGCGGGAACAGTAGTTTCTTGTTGCATCGATATGGGAGGAGACCATGATAAAGGTGGCGACTTGGTAATATCGTCATTTTGATCAGACCGTTGACTTTATTTATTGGTGGTATATTCTCATTACCCTGTAGATAAATTCTAGGATGTCCTACAGGGTATTTAGCGCACTTATTGATGAACGGATACAGCAAAACAATATCGAGATATTTTATTTTTTCTCCTGCTTTTTCGTCGACTTGATGGTACAATTTCACACAATTGGCCCTGCCTCCAAAAAAGCTATCTCTTTCATTTAAGGGGCTGCGATTCATGTATGGGCAATTCTTGAGATATGTCGCCGTTGCTGGATTTTGTTTCAAGACTGTTTAAATTCTCACTCCCACATTTCATGTACAATGTATCGCAATTCACGCAGTCTTTTTTTCGTGGCGTCCGTTCATAACGGAATCCCATGGTGTCTTCCGGATTGCCGTAAATGGGTTCATTACGGCATGCAGTAATACGCACTTTACAACCATGATAAAAACAGCCGGCATGCTCATAGACGTGCTCTTCTAACGTCTCAAGATTTTGGTAGTAGTCATCATCATGGAATCCCGCAATAAACACCTCTTTTTGTCCAGCCACATGTAAGATTTGTTTTCCTTTGGTTTTTAAAATGTAGGCCAGCCATTGCATTGCAGCGATCGATTGGGTACTTCTTCATCGATAACCATGTGCTGGTAGAATTCCAATGGTATTAGGCTTGAGGAAATTTCGACGGAATACTAAATTAGAAGCACTTGCAATTGTTATCGTCTCCGAGAAGAGATTCACTTTAGTTTAGTCTTCAAATGGCGTCATAAACGAAACACATGTTTGCCGCAGTAGAATAGTTGCATCTTGAATGCAAAACATCTTGAATGCAATAGTTGATAATTTCCTTCTGGAAATGGAACGTGTCATTACGATGGTCGTTGTACCACTGCATGAACTTGTTCCTGTCTTCAACGGACATTTCATTTGCACCATAATACTTTGTTTCAGGAAGCGGTCCAATATACGTTTGATTTTCCTTTGTGTTGAAGAAATACGGAAAGTATCCTTTGGTTGCAGGTAAATTGAACGCTTTCGACAATTTGCTTAATGCCATAGGCAGGAAGTTTAAAGAGTCAATGAACGTTAGATTATTTAATGTTAAACTCAGTATCTTTGTCCCATTTAATATGACGTCAGGTCTCCATTGACATTGCTCTACCATAGTCTTTAAAATAACATGTAGATCGTAACCCTTCGAATTGTGAGCGAGACAGAAAATCCTATTTATGTTGGGACGACGTTTCCGCAAGTACTGATGAAAATTATAAATTGGATCCTCTCCTTGGAAAATATTCTGGCGCTGACCACACGTACTGCAAGACTTTTGGATATTGTCATTTTCAAAACATGCATAACATACTTGTTGTGCAACCAATAAATTCGAAACGTGTGCAAACATGTTATCGTCAATGTTCTTGTCCTGCATGGATTCTATATCGTAGAAAATCAATAAGGCTTTCTTTGCGTGCATGAGTGAAGGACCACCAGGTTTCAAGCATTCGCGATCAGAAAACATGAAACATTGATGCGATCCTGGAGCAATCTTCTTACATACATTACAAAAGATCTCATTACAGTCATGAATACGTTGTCCAGTATGCACAAAATAATATACTTTGTAACATTTAGTACATTGCTTCACCATTTTACATAGGTATAATGTTTACTCCATAGCATGATAATCCAAATAGAGCAAACATTTCATTAGATAGTCTAGATAGTATGTTTGCTCGACCGTTGACGATGAAACAAGCTATTATAAATAATATCTCCTTTCAACGCCAACTACACATAAGCAAAGATTCTAAATACAACCTTTAAAAACACCAAAAATTCAGCATCATATTTCCGAAAAGATAATAAACTCCACAAACAATAAGTGAAAATAATTTCTGCACCATGCACTCAAACGAATTACCACGAGGCGTGAGGAGATGACATGCACAATCGTAGCGAACACTCAAAAATAGATTAAAAAATTTTAATGGTTAAAATATACTCACATTGTCTTACATCATGGAAAGGTAATTATGACAATAATATTTCTAGATGCGTCTTATCTTGTGTAATATACATGGATTCAACTATGCAAATAACATGACTATATAATGGAATTCTGCAGCAGTGTAAAATATGTTGTTATGTATTCGTCTGTTCGGCGCCAAGTAAGTTGCCTACCGCCAAATCTCTTCAGCTCTCGCTGTTTGCGTGGGTTTCACGCGTTGAGTGACGTAAGAGCGGACAGAGCCGTGATTGGCTGGAGAAACGCTAGCCAAGGTCAAACCAGCTGCCTGCCTCCTCTGTGTGAGAGAACGCACACATAGAAACGTCGTCTGCTAGTAAGTGACAGTCCTTTTAATTAAAAAGAGAATTAAACTGCTTGAACTGCATACAGCCAAAATAATGAATAAATGAGTTTATGACAAATGGCACCCGAACAGCTGATAGGTAAAGTTCTGATGAGATACGTTTATCCTAAGAACCCTGGCAACACTTATAGTTTGTGTCTACGTATGACGGGACACACTGTATAATATTTTGACGTACACATGGGTTGAGTTATAGTTCACACAAACACTTCACTTACTGCTGCAATCACGACTATATAAAATGTTTATTCAGTCCATAAATATGTAATATATCAATAAATGTATAGATATATATTTATTATAGTCTTGATAGTTTAAAGGTAAGTTCACTTAATACTTGAAGGAATTAAATATTTAACACATATACTAAAATATTGCTAATAATATGAATAAAATGAGAAAACACTTCAAACAATGAATTAATTTCAACTTATAAATCACTTTCGCTTTTGCAATTAATTGAACAAAACAAGAAAAATGAATATTGAAATGAATATATATATATATATATATATATATATATATATATATATATATATATATATATATGTATTTTCAGTTCGAATAATAATACTTCACTGTTCGATTATAACACACTGTTTATACTTTTACTATCTGCATACGTCACACTGTCCAAGTTGTCCACTATTCACAATCCACACCATGCTCCAGAACAATGTCCAGTCCATAGGCCATCCTCTTCGTTCATTCTCTTCCCATTGAATGAACCCTCGACGACTAACTCTTCTGCTCCTATCTTCTTCCCATTGGATAGGGCTAGGTCCATCGGTGGAAGTTCTAGACGGTCTCTGCAGGCCATAGTCCTTTATTCACGTAGGACTATTTTCCAAAATTCGGCGTCAATATGAAGATGCATGGAATACTGTAACTTATTGCGTATAAACTTATTCAACGTATAATTTGCATCTTCCCCCTTTTTTTGACTTAAAGTCTGCTGCACCTGCTACTTCTGCATTCGTGTTAAGGCGAGGTGAATAGGGTGTGTGTTCTTCTTATGGTTAGACCTACGCGTGTTCTTCTTTGTGTTGTATTCTTCATGTATGTATATCAAGTGTATGTTCCTTACATGTTACATGTAATTATTATAATAAGGTTAAAATAACATGATTATGGTTAAAAGGAAGTTGACTTGGGATGGGTTAAGAAAAGAAAAGTAAGTATTTCTTCTTTCATTTTTTTCAAATCCCTTCATGAGTATTAACCACGACAAGCACGTCCCAATCCTCAATGCCTTCGTGCAACTTCATCGAATAAGTACATGGTACACGATAAATTAATATTGAAATATACCTATATAGGACATGATGGTGAGTAATATATATATATATATAGAGAGAGAGAGAGAGAGATAATATAATAAGCCTATAGATTTAACCTTAATGATGACTGTTACGTGAATACTATAATGAAGAGAGAAATAAACCAATATAAGCTCGAATGATGGAGAATTATATTGAGGCAATGTCAGATGTCTACAGATGCCAAACTGTATCCATCTAAGGGATGGTCTGACGACTAAATAAGGAAGAGCCAACCCACAAAAACCATACAAACCTACCCACTGTAATTACGACCACGAAGACACACAGAGATGTGGTTAAAAAAATAAGTTATACTAAGGAAATCCCATAGAGTTTTTATAGAAGACAAAAAAATGATGCACATGAAATTCATGGCGAAATGTAGTCGTGGGTTTTAAGGTAAAACTTCAATGTTGTTCCAGTAACAACAAAAGGAATAGTCTAATAAATGTGTATATTACTCTAATATCTCCTAACATATCTCTAAATTCAAACTGACTTCTTCGAATTACTAATGATAATATTTCTCTAATAAGCTAAACAACTTTCGCTCGTCTAAATAACCATGTCGTACATACCACAAAATACTTTCGTCGACAAAACTAGAATGTACTCTCACTTCTTGATCTTCAAGGTTTACACTACACAATTGATCTTTACTTTCTTCTTCTTCTTGGTTCATGTAATCTCCATTGGCTTCCTTTTCGGCTCTCTCTAAAATGTCACTGAACTGTTTTTCATCCACATGCTTCTTCAGAATTTCTAGCCACTTCCTCCTAGTGGCTGGTGTTGGCCTCCACAACTTCATTCTAGAAATATTCTGAAATCCAATATATTTGCCACTTTGCGGATCCACTACTTCAAAAAAATTTTCACCAACTTGTTTCCACAGTAAGTAAGGTCCATGGTACACTTCACACAGCTTGGCTATACGTTTGTCTACTAAGCTACTAATATTATACTGACGTAAGAAAACTAAATCACCTTCACACAAAGTTCTTCGAGCTCTCTGATGAACGTTCAACTTTTTGTTTCGTTGCTGAATGATTTTCTTTCGCCGTAAGTCAGCCATGATTAATTTTCCATTCCAATCTATACCTTCTTGCTCATCGACTGTTTCGTTATTTTTCACAATTCCAAAATGTGACAATGTAAATTTTTCTGGCTTGATGTTAAGATGTAATTCTGCGGGCGCTATTCCCAAACTGGCACTAATAGTATAATTCAACAACAAACAAGCTTGCACAATATATTCTGGCCATGAGGAATGACAATCGCGGCACAACACACGCAAAATTCTTTCTAAATCAACACGAAATCTTTCGATGACATTTCCTTGTGCGTGGTAAGGCGTAGTATAATGTATTTTGATGTTATATGCTTCCATAGCTTTCATGAATTCCTTGCCAATAAACTGTGGTCCATTATCTACCAAGATGTTCATGAAAATACCAAGATGAAGCATGTATGACTCAGTAAGACATTTTGCTACACTTGCACTTGTTGCACGACGAAGTGGATATGCTACTAAATAACGCGAATATACATCACACACTGTTAACAGGTAAGTTTCGCCATGTTTACCTCGAGGGAGAGAACCAACTAAATCTGCTGAAACCAAATAACGTATGTTTTTCGTTGGCACTGATTGCATTAAACACTTCACTGGGTGATGATCTACCTTCGTCCTCATGCAGACCTCACAATCAAGAATGTACGATTTAATGTCACTACACATGGTTTTCCAATAAAACATACGAGTAATGATATTAAACACTTCCATGAATCCAAAGTGGCCGTACTGATCATGGTAGCCAATTAAAATATTTTTCACTAAACATGGAGGTACACACAAATTTAATCTATCCGGAAAGTAAAAAATCTCTCACCATCAAAATACCATTTTCCAAAGTGTAATTTTGTTTCCAATTTCGAGCACTACTACGAAAAGAACTTTTATTAGCACTGCTTTCACTTTCATTTATATTACCTTGTAGGTAACTAATAATAGGACGGTACTCGTCACATTCCCATTGTAATTTCCCAATTGTAGACGGATCTAAATCGAACACTTCTGATTGAACAGCCTGTATAGGGTTCACGTTCACCATTAAATCTTCCTGTGTTGGTAACATACGAGATAAACAATCACTTAGTATATTAGTCTTGCCTTTGATGAATTCTATTTCGTAATTGTAAGATTGAAGTTCTAAAGATCACCTCATGAGTCTTGCATTCCAATTACGCATGCGTTTTAACTGCACTAAACCTTTATGATCTGTTCGTATGTATATTTTCGTTCCTTTAAGCCAAACATGCCACTTACGGATACACCACACGAACGCAAGACACTCAAGCTCAATTATGGCATAATTCTGTTCGTGTTTATTAAGAGTACGGCTTGCACATTCTAATACACACTTCTCACCGTCTATAATTTGATAACACACACAAGCCAACCAGAGTTTCCTCGCGTCACTTTCGAGATAAAACGACTTATCGAACTGAGGGTGATGTAACTTCACATCTTTCACTAATTGAACCTTTAATAATTCAAATGCCTTTTGGTGCTCTTCTTCCCACTTCCATTTCTTTTCCTTCCTTAAAGGTTCATAAAGGGGTTTAGCGATAACAGCGTGACCTTTGACTGTTCGGGAATGCCACTGAACAGCACCAAGAAATGAGCGTAACATTTTTAAATTTTTGGGCACTGGTAACTTCTCGATTGCTTCAGCCGATTTCGGATTCTTTTGTACGCTTTCTGAAGATACGTAATAGCCTAAATAGTTAATTTCGCTTACACCAAAAATGCACTTCGATAAATTTAGCGTCATGTTCGCATCACCTAACAAACTAAGCACTTCATCTAACTGCTGTAAGAATTCTGGTACGGTTGTACAACCAAAAGCTACATCATCCATATACCTGATTAATTTCTCTTGTAGCGGTAAAGGGAACACTTTATTCAAGCACAATTGCAATACAGACGATCCATTTTTCACACCGAACACCATGCGTGTGTATTCATATAATGTTCCTTCAAACAAGAAAGCTAAGTATGGCATAGAATATTCCGTAATTCCACATTGTTGATACGAACTAGTAAAATCAAGAGTACCTAGCACACGTTTTCCACTAAATTTAGCAAAAAGGTCGGATAACTTTTCTACACGCAGAGCTGGATTCTTAATGTGCACATTCAATGTTCTACAATCCGTTACTATTCTTAACGCTCCACTCTTTTTCAATACTACGTGCAACGGTAATAGATGACATGAAGAACTAGGTCGGATTACACCCCACTTTAACAATTTTCGGATCTCTTCACGCACTCCTTCCTTATATTTGTGCGGAACATCGTAAGGACGAGCAACAATGGGTTCATTGGTATCTACTTCTAATCGGTACTGAAATTTATTACACAGGCCAGGAAAACGGGCAAACACTTCTATGTTTCAATAACAACTGAAATAATTCTTTCTCGTTCTCAGTAAACAGCGTAGCGCGCGTAACTGCTTCTCTTATTTCATCTACTGTGAAATATAGATCCGGTGGGAAGTCCTCCACTAAGTCACTAGCTTCACTTTTCTCTAAAGACTCGGCGCACCCACTGCGGAAAACATTCACCGTTCTCGCATAAAACTCATTAAGGTCCTTTATCTCGGACAACACAACAATAGGGGCTACCTTGCACTTAACTTCACTTACATTAGCTACAAATACATTTTCACTATTTCTCTGTATTAAAGGCACTTCACCACTAATTCCTTGAAATTAAACACGCAAGTTACTTCGCTTAAAATCAATGACACTGTTTAGTTTCTCAAGAAAGTTTGCACCGAGTATTACATCTTCGTGCAGTTCTGGTAATACAAGAAATTCAACTGGCACTTCCACATTTTCAATTCGTACCGGTAAAATAACCTTTCCTTTCACGCTCTTTTTCTTTCTTCCTAGAAAATCTCACAAAACGATATGCTCTCCTTTCTGCAAATGCACATTTGTAACACACTTTGTTACTTCTCGAAATATGTTGTACCGTAATAAGCACAATTCTGATCCACTGTCTAATAAACAAATTTTGGGTTGTTCGTTTAACAAAATTTTTACTCTCATTGTATTATGTCCTAATTCTCATTTGATCACTTCCTCTTCATTATCATTACTTATATCATCTTCTGCTTGTAAATCTTCCTCGTTGTGACATACGTGGAAAAGTAATCCTGTTTACATTACTGAAATCCCTCCCCTTTACGTCGACCGACTGGAAGGGCGTTACTAGTTTAAAGGCACGGAACTCTGAGGGTAAAACCCACCTTGTTGGTATGTATATTGACGTTGCTGATTGTCACCGTTATTTACACTAGGACCTCTATTGAACGTTGGAAATGAATTATTTTGATTCGGACTACCTTGGGAAGTCGACTCACTACTTTGGTTTTCGTTTGCCCTTGCACTTTGCGTTTCATTTCGATTTTCATTTGCACTCGTGTTTTGTCGGTCATTACCTTTCGACTGATTACCACAGTTTTAGTTATTATTATTCCTGTTGAAATTACCTCGCCGTCCACGTCTATGAAATTTCTTTTTCCATACCTGTTTGAAATTCGAGCGCGCACTATTATCATTGCTCACTTTACTACCGTGTTATACTTTCACATTGTTCACGCTAACACCGGCACCACCTTGCTGTTTCTGTTTATTACGCTGATTGTCGTACATATTGGTTATTCCCGACAATCCTTCAATGGACTGCACACTCGCAAGGAACTGATTTATGTTATCAGGCATAAAGCCCATCATAGCTAATTGGTACCGCTTGGGCAGGAGAGTGATGATGTGTGACAACGTAATGGTTGGATTTTCATATTATTCCAGAACTTGAATTTGATTAAAACGCTCTGTTACAAAATCAACAACACTACTATAACGTTTTGGGTCAAACGGAATAGAACGCAAGTTACGCAGACGCGTGGCTTTCACTAAGGGACTCTCAAATGCATTCTGAAACTCTATCACAAATTCTTGAAAAGTTTGACACTCCTTACCGTGTAAATCATACCATTTAAGCGCACTGTCTTTAAGAATCAACGACATAATCGTCAAATATTCGCTTTGAGGCACTCCGGCGAACGACATTTCTCTACCAAAATTTTCTAAAAATGCACTTGCACTTTCCTTCATCATATCACCTGAAAATGTAGAGAGTTGCTTAATGCCTGCTAATCGCAATGAACAACGCCTTGTACTCACTTCACTGTTTCTTGCACGCTTAATATGCGGACTCTCTCTTTCGGTTTTGATTCTTGACACGGTTCTCCTTATTACATCACTTTCCACCTGTGTATCAGACGCCGTTTGAGACTCACTGCTCGATTTTCTCTCACGCTTCACACTGTGCACGGAACCTGTGTTTCTTTGTGACATATTACTTCCAGTATCTTGGTGCTCATTTGCTAATTCCGTACGTTGCACACGCTCTGATAATCGTTACACATCTTGCTTGGTTTGTTCACTTTACTCAATGGCGCGAAGACACGTTTCAAAACACTGCTGGTTAAATTTACTCTGCTCGTGGCACACTTGAATACATTCCTGCACTGATATACCGTATTCACTTTGTTTAGTCTCGCACTTCTGAATTCTGCTTTCACGGGACTTGTCGAGACTTTCGACCAAACGCAACCTTTTTTCATAATCATCCACTCTATTGTAACATTCATTTAACTGACGTTGTTGGTCGTTCACTAGGCGCGTATTTTCTTCAACTGTGCCTCGTACATCATGCACTGCCTCTGCTAATTCACGTACGCTTCTACGTATATCTTCACTCGTATTAAAACACTTTGATTCCACTGCTTCAATTCGTTCTATCAATTCATGCCGCACTGCACTAATACACTCACTCAAATTTTTAATTTCATTCTGCATGGTAACATTCACATTGTTAATTTCACCTGACAAATCATCTTTCATTTTCTGTTGGTTTACATTTATCGTCTCAACACTTTCACTAACACGTTTTTGATTATCACTCAATTCATTTTGGCTTTCTTTAATGTCGTTAATTGACGCACTCAGTTCTCTCTGCATCGATAAGAGAACTGTTCTAAGACCACCCTCAGCCATGATGTTGCAAATATAACAAATTCGCTCACACAAACAATTTCGAAAAATATGAAGTTACTAATAATAAAAAAGATAATTCCTTAAATTTAAAAATTATGGCACTTTAAAATGAATGGGATGGATCTGGATATCGCCACAAATATTTCATGCATCGATTGTTACCTTAAGATGTCGGCAAATATTGCGCAGCAAGTTTGACTAGTTTAGAATACCTAGGCCTATACTCGGAGACACAAAACTGAGCATTTATACAAAAAGAAAGGTTCCTGCTTTGACACATTTATCCCGGCATCATTTTATAACGTTTACTCCATAGAGCCATAATCCAAATAGAGCAAACATTACATTAGATAGTCGTAGATAGTATGTTTGCTCGACCGTTGACGATGAAACAAGCTATTATAAATAATATCTCCTTTCAACGCCAACTACACATAAGCAAAGATTCTAAATACAACCTTTAAAAACACCAAAAATTCAGCATCATATTTCCGAAAAGATAATAAGCTCCACAAACAATAAGTGAAAATAATTTCTGCACCATGCACTCAAACGAATTACCACGAGGCGTGAGGAGATGACATGCACAATCGTAGCGAACACTCAAAAATAGATTAAAAAATTTTAATGGTTAAAATATACTCACATTGTCTTACATCATGGAAAGGTAATTATGACAATAATATTTCTAGATGCGTCTTATCTTGTGTAATATACATGGATTCAACTATGCAAATAACATGACTACATATTGGAATTCTGCAGCAGTGTAAAATATGTTGTTATGTATTCGTCTGTTCGGCGCCAAGTAAGTTGCCTACCGCCAAATCCCTTCAGCTCTCGCTGTTTGCGTGGGTTTCACGCGTTGAGTGACGTAAGAGCGGACAGAGCCGTGATTGGCTGGAGAAACGCTAGCCAAGGTCAAACCAGCTGCCTGCCTCCCCTGTGTGAGAGAACGCACACATAGAAACGTCGTCTGCTAGTAAGTGACAGTCCTTTTAATTAAAAAGAGAATTAAACTGCTTGAACTGCATACAGCCAAAATAATGAATAAATTAGTTTATGACACAGGTTCCCCTTGATGCTATGGGGCATTCCGATGATTAATAAAACATTCTTCGCCATAAAATTGACGATTACAGTCGTTGCACAATAGTAGCGTTTGGTTCTTGTCGTATATTGGTCTTTATAACATTTGAAGCATGTTACAGGACAATTTTTGACATATCTGTTGCGTTCACTGTATTTTTATGGCACGTTTCACAATAGAACTTGGTTGTGAAACAAGCCGTTAAAGATTGGATAGTATCAAAATGTCCAGCGAAAGAAATAAAATTTGTGGGAGTGCGATTTTTATCGTTGCGTCCCTCGTACATGATGTCACGGCCTGAGAAACTAGTATAAACAGTAATTTTATATTCTTTCAGATAAGACTGGAATTACCGAATTTCATTTACACTGGCACCATGGTCCAAATTCACTCCTGCATTTGTACATAACGCATTCACTTCTTGACCCACAACACATTTAGTTTGATCTTTATACTGCTTATATCGTTTCACATCTACATTCTTGTATTTCTTCATGTCAATAGCAATGACAAGGGCGTACACAAGACATCTTGAATCTTGATTTTTTACGCGTACAATCCCTTGCTTGCTTTGTAATAACTTTTCATTTTGAAGCATTCCTTGCCGCAAACCGCCGCCGTAGCCACGTGGAATATCCACACGATGAAAATGAACGGTGAATGGTTCTTGCAGGAGAAATGAATTGTTACTTTGTAAAACTCTTTCAAACGAGGCCCACATCGTTTCCAGTGTCAGGTTTCGTGCTTAGCGAAAACTCACCCAAAATGGCTTATTGGTATTGCGTGGTGATATTACCGATAAACCAACCATCGCCTCATCGTCGACATTGGCTAATAAATGGTCTAGCATTGCTTGGAAACTATTATGTACGTATTGGATAATATCGGTTCCTACGGGTGGTGCGTTAAATTGAATTTCGAGCATTCTGCCCTCAATGTTAAATCGTCTATAATGACGAGTGATTTCATTACAAACAGTAAAACCCGATTCGGCCATGGTTAAGAAAGGAGAAAACAAACAAACAGGTACGGTAAAACAAATATGTAATGTGGAAAAAAGGAATTGAGCAGCGTGAATTTACTACAAAAGAAAAGAAGAAAGAAAAAATCTTAATCACCTGATAAACAGGAAATCATAACGTTTATGATAAATTCTTAACTAAGTAATTCATGTAAAGGTCCTGAGTTTGATTCCCTGGCGGTGACGTTCAGAATCTCACTGTTAAAGCACGCGTACTAGAAATCAAAGTTTTTTTAAAAAAATAATTATGTTACTGAAATGAGTGTTTTATTGCTGTCAAACTCGAGACCATTGCATCAGCATGTAACTGACCTACCATTCTATAGTGATAAAAAGAATGCATGAAATGAATGAATGTTTCATCAGTATTGAGATGTGACAAAGTACGCGTAAGCATTTTTCCACTCACAACGACCTTTAAAATGATGCGTTTGCAAGTTGAAGAGAACCACCAAGCATTAACGTTACGCATACGTAATTGTCAAAGCAAAATCTGTATAGCGTAAAACTTTTAACCAAATATTCATGCACTCTTTTTATAAGTGGTTAGCGTAGATGCTTCTAACGTGGAAGGCCTTGGTTCAACCCTCGGTGGGTTTGCTTTCCACGTCGGGGTGCTGTCAAGCTTTTTCAGAAATTTAATATTTTCATGCGTTATCATACATTCTTTTCAAAACTAACCTAATGGTTGACGTACACACCTCTGGCCCTGGTTCAATCCCGGGCGGTTGCTCAAATACCATGTTAAACTGAAGGGGACGCTAAACTAAAACAACGTTTTCAAAGGGAATCGAACCATATTATTCTCAGGTGTAGTTTTCGAAATTTTGAATGCATTCTTTTCAAAACTAAGCGCACACATTTTTAGCCATGGTTCAATTCCCGACGGACGCTCAGATTCAACATTAAGCTGAAGGGACGCTAAACCAAAATAAGCAAACCATATCATTTCTCGTGCTTAGTTTTAATGTGTGGGGATTCCTGATTCGATCTCGTGAGTTTATTCGGGTACTCCCACTTTCCCATTCCACTAATTCCACATAGCCTAAATATTTCGTACTAAAAGTAAAACAGTGTATTCGTGATCCGCCCACAAATATGAAATAAAAAATGATTTTCGAATCTTGTGTGAAAAATAAAATCTCACTGAACTTACCTCAAATTCAATGAACAAAAAGTCGGTGCAATAAAAGTTTAAATGAAGACACTTCTAAAAAGTAGACCTACTTCACTTCACAGTTGAGAGCGGTGTAGGATTTGAAAAATGAAATTTAGATTTTTATTTAGGTCGCTGTGAAAAACGATGTCATCATCAACCAATCAGAAACGAGGAAATTTATAAAATGACATCACAACGATCCAATCAAAACGCTGCTTATGTCATGAATCACGAACCAAAACGATGTGTAACAATCGATCGTGACGTCATTCACGTTTCTCAATAGTTACTACATCTAGTATCGCAATTCCGATCATGACATCATCCCAAAATGCTTTCTGTAAGGATCATGTCACTACCTGTCATAAATTGTGACGACATTTCATTTTCCACCTATTCCGTAAGAAAATGTCAATGTTTCCTTTTTTCTTTCATGAATCATGCTGACACGTTCGTAGTAAAACTAAAGTAATACGATACAACATCCGCTGACGTTTGCATTTTCAATCATATGTGCTTCTATGTTAACACACAAAGAAGTCTATCAGCATTTTATTTTAATCCACGAACGGAAGCGTTACACTGCCCAGATTTATTTTCTTAAAGTATAAGTGTATCATTTTCAAGAACCATGGTTCGAAACCCACCAAGCATGATTAAATCCGATCTCATTTAAGCGATTAGCATACACAACTTCGGTTTGAAAGACCTGAGCTCGATTCCTGGAGAAACATTTCTTAGGATTTTTCTTTTAGTTTTCTAAAACTTAGTTTAATTTTTTTTGAAATTTTTTTTAGTTCGAAATTTTTTTGTTTAAAACTTAATTTCAATTTTTTTAGTTCGAAAGATTTTTTTTGAAAATTTAGTTCGAAAGTTTTTAGTTTCAATTTTTTGGGGTCGAAATATTTTGTTTTGAAAATTTTTAGTTTCAAAATTTTGTTCGAAAATTTTTTGTTTGAAACTTTTTGTTTAAAACTTTTTAGTTACAAATTCTTTTTAGTTCAAAAAATTTTTAGTTTTGAAATTTTTTAGTTCGAAAAAATTTTAGTTTAAAAATTCTTGCACTCTGCGGAACCGTTTCGAAAAGAATCGGAGCAGTTTCGGTAAGAAAAATCTGGCAACACTGCTTCCATTAATGAAGCGCTTACTGAGCAATAAATCGCTTAAACTCACAACAATGTGTTATAAGAAATCTACAAGCGACAATGATGGACCCCCTCTTTCACCACTGTTCCTTTCATAGACATAGGCTACTAATTCAAGGACAAGATCTCCATACGTAAACATATAAGCTAAGAACCATTTTACCCATGAAAGGAAACGATAATATTTGAGGTGAACTTCAGTACATATCAATAAAAGGGAACGTAATTCTAAAATTCCGGTCAAGAGTGGATCGCTGTCATATCACTCTGAATTTCTAGCATGGGGTGTGGCTAAGATCATATGGCTTCTATCCTCCAATCAAAATCGAGGTACCAAAACATTCATCTTACACATAAAATGAAACGTATGAGTGAGGGATTTCCATGTAATCTGTTCACCGTGTGGTGCGTCTAAAATCATGTGACCTCTATCAGGCAATCAGTATCGTAGTACCAAAGTACACATCAGAAAGGATACCCTAATTTCAAAAATCCTAGGACCTAAGATCACGTGACCTCTATCATCCAAACAGAATCAAGGTACCAAAGCACCCATCTTACCCGTAAAAGGAAACGAATTTCAAAAATCCCGAGTGATGGATTTCCCCGCAAGGGTAAAACATGACGTAATGCCATGTGACCTGTTCACCGTGTAGCGGGTCTAAGATCATGTAACCTCTATCAACCAATCAGAATCGAGGTAACAAAGTAATGATCAAAGAGGGTACCCGAATTTCAAATATCCTAGAGTCTAAGATCACGTGACATCTGTCAACCAATCAGAATCAGGTATCAAAGTACTCATCTTACCCGTAAAAGGGAACAAATTTTTAAAAAATCCCAGAGCCTAAGATCACGTGACCTCTATCAACCAAGTATTCATCTTACCCGTAAAAGGGAACGAATTCCAAATATCCCAGGAGTCTAAGATCACGTGATCTCTGTCAGCCAATCAGAATCAGGTATCAAAGTACTCATCTTACCCGTAAAAGAGAATAAATTTCAAAAATCTCTGGTGTGAGATTACCCCAAGGGGTGACTCATGACGTCATACCACGTGACCTGGAAATTTGAATTTCCCGCGTGGGCGGGGCCTAAAGTCACGTGACCTCTATCAACCAATCAAAATCGAGGTACCAAAGCACTAAAAGGGAACAAATTTCAAAAATCCTGGTCATAAAAGAGAGTGAGGATGAGTCATTCGGGCAAACGCGGACCCCTACTACTACGATACTTCTAATGTGTGGGGTTTCTGATTCGATCTCCGATCAAGTAAACGTGAGTTTATTTGGGTACTCCCACTTTCCCATTTAACTAATACCTTCATAATCATTCAAATGCTCTCATAGCCTAAATATTTCGTGGTAAAAGTAAAACAGTGTATTAGTGATAACAATGTTATCCTCATGCGTAGTTTATAATTTCCACAAATATTAAATAAAAATGGTTTTCGAATCTTGTGTGAAAATAAAATCTCAAATGTAAATTGTGAACTTACCTCAAATTCAATGAACAAAAAGTCGCCGAAAGTAAAGTTTAAAATAAAGACACTTATAAATATCACACCTTCTTCACTTGGCAGTTGAGCGGTGTAGGATTTGAAAAATGAAATTTAGATTTTTATTTCGGTCGCTGTGAAGACGACGTCACTATCAGCCAATCAGAAACGACGAAAATCATAAATGACATCACAACGAACCAATCAAAGCGCTGCTTTCATGAATCATGAACCAAAACGATGTGTACCAATGTCATTCACGTTTCTCAATAGTTATGAAATCCTTATTACAACATCTAGTATCGCAATTCTGATCATGACATCATCCCAAATGCTCTCTGCCTGGATCATGTCACTACCTTTCGTAAATTATGACATTTCAATTACCACATATTCAATAAAAGCTTGCTTTGCTTTTCATGAATCATGCTGACACGTTCGTAGTAAAACAAAAGTTATACGCATTCACTGACGTTTGGATTTTAATCATATATGCTTCTACGTCAACACACAAAGAAGTCTTTAGCATTTTATTTTAATCCATGAACGAAAACGTTATTTTCTTTACACATTTTAAAAAATAAGTGTATCCTCCCAGGGACCATGGTTCGAAACCCACCAAGCACGATTAAAACCGATCTCATTCATAGCTAAATGGTTAGCGTAGGCGTGTTTGGTTTGAAAGACCTGAGTTCAATTCCTAGAGAAACATTTGTTAGGATTTTTCTTTTTTCGTCTTCCAAAACGGTTTAATTTTTAGTTCGAAAATTTAAAAACTTTAGTTCGTGAAAAAAAATTAATTTGAAATTTTTTAGATGTGATTTAAATTTTTTAGTTCGAAACTTTTGTTTTAAAAAATTGGTTTAGTATGAAAAAATTTTGGTTTGAAAATTTAGTTCGAAAATTTTTTGATTTTATAATTCATTTTTTTTGAATCGAAAAATTTTTTTTGAAAAATTTAGTTTCAATTTTTTCTTCGAAAAATGTTTGGTTTGAAAATTTAGTTCGAAAAATTTTTGCTTTGAATTTTTTAGTTTCAAATTTTTAGTTCGAAAGATTTTGGTTTGATAAATTTAGTTTCAAATTTTTTGTTCGAAAAATTTTTGTTTAAATTTTTTTGGTTTGAAAAATTTTCAAATTTTTTTGATTCAAAAAAATTTTAGTTTTTCAAAATTCTTGCACTCTGTGGAACCGTTTCGAAAAGAATCGGAGCAGTTTAGATTTTAAAAATTTGGCAACACTGTTTCCATCAATGAAGCTCTTAGCAACAAAACGCTGAGTTTAAAAAAATCGCTCAAGCTCACAACAATGTTTTATATGAGATCTAACAATAAAATCTACAAGCGACAAGGATGGACCCCTCTTTCATCATTCTTAGAGAGTAAATGTATCCTTTCAGAGACATACTAATTCAAGGATAAGATTCTGTAGTCAATCTCCACATGTAAACATATAAGATGGGCTCCTTCTCCATCAAGGTAAGAACCGTATTACCCATAAAAGAAAACAATAATATTTAAGGTAAACTTCAGTACACCATCGTTGTACCAAAAGGGTAACCATAAAAGGGAACGTAATTCTAAAATCACGGTCAAGGCTGGATCATATGGCCCCATGACGTCATACCATGTAACCTAAAAATTTAAAATTTTCCCATGGGCTGGTGCTAAGATCACGTGACTTCTATCATTCAATCAGAATCGAGGTACCAAGGCACTCATCTTACACGTAAAAGGAAACGAATTTCAAAAACTCAGAGTGAGGTATTTCCCCACAAAGGTGACTCATAGCGTTATACCATGTAACCTGTTCACGGTGTGGTGGGTCTAAAACACGTGGATTGGCCGCGGTGGCTCAGTGGTAGAGCGTTCACCTCTGGTGTATGGGGTCCCGGGTTTAAACCCTGCTCCCGCCAAGTGAACTTTGTGGTGGACAAACACCGTGTGCGTGGGTTTTCTCGAGGTTCTCCCGTTTCCTCCCACTTTCTTCATTCCACCATTTCATTCATTTCTCATAATCACCGCCTCCTTTAGCCTAACAGGCATAACTGTGGGACGTAAAACTCAAATATTTCATTTCATTTCATTTTTAAAACATGTGACGGGTATCAGCCAATCAGAATCGATGTACCAAAATACTCATCAGAGAGGATACCCATAAAAGGGGACGAATATCAAATATCCCAGGACCTAAGATCACGTGACCTCTATCAGCCAATCAAAATCAAGGTATCAAAGCACTCATCTTACCCGTAAAAGGGAACGAATTTCAGAAGTCCCAGGGACAAAGATCACGTGACATCTAGCAGACAATCAGCATCGTGGTACCAAAGCACTCATCTTACCCGTAAAAGGGAACGAATTTCAAAAATCCAGAGTGAGGGATTTAACCGCAGGGTAACTCATGACGTCATATCACGTGACCTGGGGCGTGGCTAAAATTTGACTTTTCCGCGTGGGCGGGGCCTAAATTCACGTGATCTCTATCAGCCAATCAGAATCGAGAAAGTTTTGCTAAATCGGTTGGCCATAGAGGGACCACTACTACTAACGCCTTCTAGGCTAGATCCAAGAGCCGAACTATAGGATTTTATGGGAAAATAAATAGGAAAATAAAATATTAAAAATAATTTCTGTTCTCAGGACGTTACGCAGATTAAAATTTGTAAGTTCTATTATTATTTAACAATTTTTTAAGGGTAATACTCCCCGTCCCACCTTTGAATGTGTTTATTCCCTACTGCCTAAAGGTATTACACGTTTGTGAATGTGTTAATAGTACACAGTGCACTGCCTGGGTCAACTTTTGGAGTACTGGTATTATTTTCTATATGCCTAGCGACGTCACAAATTGATTGCCTAATGCAACAATAGCTGCGACTTGTACCACTGAATGCGGTTGGCCTCATGATTTGTGCAATACTCTGAGAAAAATTGTGTTGACCACTGTGGATACGCATATCATGCTTATGACACAATTTTTGCAGTGCTATATCTTCGTCAATATATCATTTACGTATTTGGCTGTCTTTATAAATAAGTTTCGTGCACATTACTCTCCCTTCTGTAATTAGATTTAATCTTTAACGTTAATATCTTGGTGCCTTTTCCCTTGTTTCAATAAAAATGCTTAAGTGTTAAGTAACTTGATAAAGTGCTTTATCATATCAACTTGATAAATACTAATATCAAGCTGCCTTTTCCTTGTTTCTGTAAAATACTTAAATGCTAACTTTTTAAAACGTTACATGTATAAATCATTGTTATCAACACACATTATGCATCAAAACTCAATTTATTCAATCACGTGTTGCCCTAAAGATGGATGCACTGAAATAGGAAGTGAAAGTTTATTGTCACGTAATCTGATCAGCCAATGGGAATGAGTCTGTGGCTATGCTTGGGAAGGAAAACAAAATATGCGTTCGGGACAGTAATGCTCCCGGAGGTGTTGTTTCGCGCGCTACTCTAGCCAGCTGTTTTACGCATTATCCTAACCAGCTGTTTTAAACTTGTCACAAAATTTATATAATGGAGTACAAGAGGAAACGAAGCGAGCCCTGTGGGGCTTCTAACCCGTTCCTACTACTACTAGTACTACTTATCAACACAAAAGTAAGTAAATCACTTTTTTGAGTTTTATTTTATCTTATTTTATTTTAAAATGTGTTACAAAAATACCAAAAAATCCTTGGGCCGGGTTTGAACTGACGCTAAAAGCGATATTCGCTACTAACATATCGCGCTACTCCACTCGGCCACGAAGACCGACAACACCATTCGTTTGATTTCTGCTATCTGAATATAATTTGGGAAGAAATAGATAACTCCAACCAATCAGAAGTGTGTTTTTCGTTCCTATTTCTCGGAGCATTACTCTCCTGAGCTAGTCCTCATTTGTATATCAATGAAAAGCGAGAGGTATGAGCAATTGCGTATGAGAGGTATTTCGAGAACAATTCGTGATATCGCTTGGGATGGACGAACACTTGTAATAGTCACACACGAGATTACGAGCGATTCGACGTATTAATTCTGTAGTGATATTGTGTTCTATACTTCTGCTGTGTTCTTCAACTTTTATTTCTTTCGTGTATTGTGCATTAGTGCAAGTTTTTTTTTGTCGCTGCCTAACATGGCAGCCCCATCTGATGGACACGTGCTTCGACCCACTAATATGGATATTTCTCCGCCTTCCAATTCTTCAAATACCCATCCATCCAATGTGCCTTATGCATATACTAACACTAATACTTACAAAGAACACCATCTTGGACCTTTTGTTGTCCATGTCGCATCTACTTCTTCTCTGGGCAAACAACATCCCATGAAACTAGGTCGACTCTTATACAATAGTAATATAACTGATGTCACTGATATTCGTACCCTTGGTCCTCAGGGCCTAAAGATACTTTTTCGTACCGGCAAAGCTGCCAACAATCTCCTTCAACACCCATTAGTGATGGCACATAATTGGCGTGCTTACATTCCCAATTATGTCGTTTATTGTCAGGGCACTTTACGTGGAGTCGACCCGTCCTTAACGGATGAAGAACTCATCACTGCGTTACGATGTAGCGTTCCTATTTTAAATGTTCGCCGCATGTTTCATAAACGTCCTTCCTCTGATGATTATTCTGTTACCCATTCAGCTGACTCTCCTTTACCCCTTAACTCCCACCCTAACCCTTCTGTTACGGATTCCACATCCTCTTCCATCCTTACCGGAACAATTGTTGTTACTTTTGATGCCAACACTCTTCCCTACATTTGCATCCTTTTCTATTTTCACCTTCTTGTTGAAACATATATCTCCCGCCTAAAACAATATACTAACTGCCTATTTTACGGCCATTTTAATCAAATCAGTTGTGGTAAGCAATGTTGTGTCACGTGTGGCCAACCTGGCCACCCTTCTTCCTCCTGCTCTGCACCACCCAAGGGCAAGCACTCTGCTTGTGACTACGTGGCTATATTCCCTCAGTGTTCCGAGCGTCTCATACAAATTCAAATTAACACCATCATGGCTACTGAACATCTCTCCTATGCCGAAGGTAAAGAACGATATTTAACTACGACCCCTGCTCTACGCTCCTTAAAGGGAGATCAACCTTCCCATTCTCACTCGTCCTCTCCTGCCACTTCTAGCTTTACTCCGTCCATTACCCCTATCTCAGCCTTTTCATATTCATCCGCTGTGTCTCGGCCTTCCTCTTCTCATTCTCCTTCCTCTCCCTCAGGTGTTAGAAAAAAGCGCTCTCTTGGTCCTCACCCTTCACCTTCTGTTTCTGCCCGGCCCCCATCTCTTCAAACTGAACGATCCCCATTAGCTTTTTCTCCCCTTCCCAGCACCGTCACAGCTTTTCAGAAACTGTCAGATGCGGCAGATCCTATGCCTTCTTTTTCCTCCGCTGTTTCTTCAATCCTTTCTATTTTGGAAAAATCTCAACATAAATTTTCCCTCCCGACCATAAATCATTCATCACCATACTCAAGCTATTACAATCACATTCACTATAACATCTTCTGGTTTACTCTTTTCCAATTCATTACAATGGAATATGAGGAGTTCTCGCAGTAAACTGTACGCCTTACATCACCTAAAATCTTTGTTCCATCCGTATTTTCTCCTACTCCAAGAAATCTGGCTTACAGATTCCTATCGTTTTAACATCCTTCCCGTCATTGACCTCATGATGTTCACCCAGATGGACGAGGTGGACTCTCGGCATTCATAAAACTTTACCTTACATTCTCCACCCTCCTCCCATCCAATACATCGACGTTCAATGTCAAATGGTCACTATCCGCTCTTTAACCCTGGTTAACCTTTACATTCCCCCACACGTTCACCTTCCTGATCATCTCTGGCTTTATCTTTTTAATTTCCTTTCCCCTCCCTGGATTTTAGGTGGAGATGTAAATTGTAACCAAACGTTCAGGGGGGCTTTCTTTTCTAACCCAGCTGGCTATGCCCTGTTAGCCTACTTCCCACCTGACCCTGTACTCTTCTGAATACTGGCATTCCTACACGTCTTCCCCGTTCGCACGAACTCCCTACCGTTCCTGATCTTACCTTTTGTTCTCCTGCTTACTCTAGCCACCCACGTGGACTGTTTCTTCCGACTCATACGGCACTGATCACTTCCCCATCATTTTACATAACAATAATTCTCCTTCCTTTCCTTCCTTATCCCCTACAGGTTGCAAATATTTTACTAACCTCGACTGGTCCACTTATTCTTCCTGCTTCGACCATTTCTCACCCCTTGCTCGTCTCGCGATCCTTTACATCTTCACACTTCTTTATATTCTCGCTTTCAACAGGCAGTATCACTCTCCCACCTTTATCCCTCTCACTCAATTTGTTCTTCCATTGTCCATTTTCATTATCGTAAATGGTGGACTAGGGAATGTCAGCAATGGATCTTCCGAAGGTATCAAGCCCTTAAAACATACCTCGCCACTCGCTCCTATTCCAACTTCCTGGTATACCAACAAACCCAAGCCACCATGACCCGTATTCTTTAACAAACCATTCGTAATGCTTGGCGCCAATTTTGTTCAAGCCTACGTTATGGTTCCTTTTTATTTTCCATTTGGAAATTTTACCGGTCCCTTCGTAACAAGACGTGTTGTCCTCGCTCAGGTGAATCTTTCTTCTCCCTGGCTCAATCAATTCCACTTCCAATTAGCCCCATCCACGTGTCTCTTCCCTCCTCTCTGCTTTTCTCCTCTTTATTCCCGAGAACCATCAAGCCCTATCCATCTTCCTTTCACCATGTCTGAACTCACTCTCATCTTATTCCTTCTACCCAACTCTTCATCTGGCAAAGACGGCATACATTAAAGTCACCTACAACACCTTCCTTCTCCGTACCAGCAATTCTTAGTCACTTTATATAGCACTGTATGGTCTTCTGAACGAATTCCCCCTCCGTGGAAAGACTACCTTATTATTCCCATCCTCAAACCCACAAAACAATCCTGTATCGCTGAACATCATCGCCCTATTGCCCTCTCCTCGTGTGTCTTAGAGATCTTCGAGCATCTCCTGAAACAACGCCGAAAATGGTTCTCTGAACACCACCTTTTATTTTACAAACAACAATTCGGTTGTCGACTTGGTTCCAATGTTTCCGACTGCATTTCCGTTCTTATCTCCAATATTTGGCTTCCTTTTTCTCGTACCCAGTTTGTTTTTGCAGTATTTATTGACCATTCTCAGGCTTATGACTGTGTTCCTCTTAATGATCTCATAGATATACTTTGGCAGCAAGACATCCTTTCAAAATATCTCTGTATTATATACAACCTTCTGGTCCAACGTACCTTGTATGTTCGCCTCGGTTCCCAACTCTTTGAAGATCGCACCAACTCCCTAGGTCTTCCTCAAGGCTCTGTATTATTTTCTCTTTTATTCTCTCTTTTATCGTCTTTTATTCAATCTCTTTCTGGCTCCTATTATTCGCCAAACCAGTAACAATGTCCGGGTTCTTTCTTATTGTGAAGATTTAGCCTTCTATATTCCTTCCACCTCCTCTCATCTCGCTATACTCCAACTCATTTCTGCTCTCACCACATTCTCCACCTGGTGTTCCAAACATGGCTTAAGAATCAACTGGAACAAAACTTCCTTTCTCGTTTTTACCCGCAAACGCACTCTCGGCCTACCCTCCCTTACATTTACCGGTATTACCCTTCCTCGCCGTTCCTTTGTTAAATACCTTGGAATCGTCTTGGACTCTTCCTTACGTTGGAACCCCATTATCAACTTCTACATCAAAAAACATCGTTCTTCTTACGTTTAATTCGCTCTATTTCTACTTCTACTTGGTCTACAAATTTCCGTGTCCTTCTTCGGTTATATAAACAGGTTTACTTATCTATTTTAACGTATGGTGTTTTTTCTTTCTCCTTCTCCTTCTAGAGTCTTTCAAAAATTCCAATCCCTTCAATATACTACTCTCTGCCGTACTCTTAGCCTTCCTTCCACCTCTGCTGCTACCGTGCTTTATTCTGTGACCCGAGTTCCACTCTTTGGAATTTAATTGAAACACCTCTCAGACAAATTCTGTCTTCAACGTTTCCAATTTATCCGATCCTCTTTTCTCCCTAAACTTACTCTGCTCCGAGACCTTCATACAGGCCGCAAACGTTCTCCATATCTCGTATCTCTCCCTTTCACATATACCAGTTACCTAGACCTTGCATCACATCTGTTACATATCCAGTGCACTTATACTCCTCCTTGCTACCTCCATGTCTATCCTGTTTTTTCCCAATATCTTTCTATCACTTTCTCTCAATACCATCCCTCCCACCTTTCTATTCCCCTCTTACCAACATCATTTCTCCTCTTCCTCAGCACACTGTGCATTTGTACTGCGACGGTTCTGGCCAGGCTTGCATTTGGGATTAGCCTTTTTCGATTCCTCTCTTATGCAATGTTTCAGCTTTAAACTGCCTCATTATGTCCCTACTTTCCTCACTGAAGCTTATACCTTATTTGCGACTCTTCTTCATTTTCTTTAGTATCAGTATCCATCTATCTGTATCGCCACTGATTCTAAATCTCTCCTACAATCCCTACAATCTTCCCCCTGGACTTCAAACTCCTCTTGGATTCTTTATGAAATTGTTTTCTTCTACACCGTAGCACTTCCCTTAACTATACTACTTGCTTAAACTGGTCTAAAGGTCATACAGGCTTGCTCTGGAATTCCCTTGCTGGTGCCGCAGTCCATTTCGGAGCCCTGCACGGCACTCCCATTGATCTTTCAATCTCGCATATAGACCTTTTCCCACTACTTACTACACTTCATTATCAAGCATTTATATATATAAAACAAAATCAACTTCATTATCAACGATGGACTGCTTATAATGACTCATGTACAAAGGCCCTTTGGTACTGGCACCATCCTTGTTCTCTCCTTTCTCCATCTTGGTTCATTTTTCATACTCTCTCTCCCTCCTACCTCCATTTTCTTCTTCGTAACAGACCTCACCTTCTGTATACTGCCCAACGTTTATATCTTCTTCGAAAACGCACTACTCCACTTTGTACCGGTTGTCTCGATACTGGCTTCATCAATCATCTCATTTTCTCTTGTCCCCTCTACCAGCAATATCGCCAGCCATTTCTCCTCATTCTTCATAAATTTCACGGTTCTGGTCCATTCAATGTAGATTCGTTAATTTTCACTTTATCTCCACCTGTTCTTTATTATGCCTATTATCTTTATTTACATCGATCTACGTTATTTCGCATCTGATAAGCATCTCTAAAGATTCATCTCATTTTGTAATCTTTTTTCTTTTGAGAACACCTTCCCGGGAGAGAGATCTTCGCTAATGGGGCGTTTACACTTAGTCGATTTGCGTTCGATTCAGTTGAATTGACGTCACTTTCAACTTAATCGACCGTGTAAACGGGACTTCAACTTAATCGCTTGTTGATCGAAGGCGACTAATCGACTGGCAACTGAATTAAAAGACGTTCTATTTTCTGTGGTTGAAATAATTGAACACATCCATCAATCTGATTCGGCCTAGTTGCTTCGATTTAGTGGCAAATGCAGCGAGTCGATTTAGTCGTGCGACTAAATCGACTAAGTGTAAACGCCCCATAAGGCAAGAAGCACCGCAGAAGAAGAAGACAAAATATATTATTATATTGTTTAGTTCTGAAGATATTGGAGAAGAAAAAGAAGAAGATCGTGTTGAAAGCGTGAAGAGTTGCCAGCAGAGCAATGGACAAACATAGCATATTATGGACATTATAGGAAGTATCTGTATGTGAAAGCTTATTAAAAGCATTTGGATTGTGTTATATATATAAACAAAATGTCGAACAACGGTTCATACAGCAATGATAGACCTCCATCAGCTGGAGATGCAGAATATGCTGCGGATCCTGCCTCAGGAGGATTCTTTCATTCAGATTATAAGAAGTAAGTTTATTTCCTTTAATCCTCCAAGATCTATTTTCCTAACTTGACCTAAACTACTTCTGATAACTATTATAATCGGTTCAGAATAGTAACCCGTATAAATATTCAATGCGTACCGTATCTAACATTATTATTATTATTATTATTATTATTATTATTATTATTATTATTATTATTATTATTATTATTATTTTGACAATCTTACATTCAGGAATCTTATTTTAGAGTTGTTCGGCCTTATGCAGCAGAGTCGTTTTACATATGATTACCGTCATAGTAAAGGTCTGACTACTGCAAGAAATATATGTTAGTGGAACTCTTTAGTATGGCACTAATGACGCGTTAGAACGATACTGCATAAGGCCCGTTATATTTATCAGTGAATGTTAACTTTAGGAAGGCTGAATGTTGTAGCTATAAGTACAACGTTTCTGTTAAGTTGACAATTCCCGTTCCAGCTGGTATACTCACTCGAAAAATTACATTTAATTTTCTGAAAATGGATCATAACTTCCCTAACCTTAAGCTGACCGGTCCTTATCCTTACCTTACTTGTCCCGGGTTCAAACCCTGTTGTCGCCAAGTGAACTTTGTGGTGGACAAACACCGTGTGCGTGGGTTTCTTTGGGGTTCTCACACTTTCTTTATTCCGCCATTACATTCATTTCTCATCATCACCGTCTCCTTTAGACTAGCCAGCATAATCGTGGGACGTAAAACTTAAGAAATGCATTTAATTTCTCGACCCTACTTGTCCCTATTTTACGCTACACTACCGTTCTCTATTCTACTATGCTCTTAAAGCGGCCTACTTATCGTTGTGCAGCTGGAGCGTATATTGTAAAGTTTTCCGCAGCGTTATCCTAACAATTCAAAACAAAACAGACAAAAAATGTTTTATAAGGCTGCTACACGCCAGTGGCGTGCGGGTTTATAATAAATTTGTGATTTAAATACCATGGAAATGACAAGTTCAAAAAGGATTTCTGTCTATTCCGGTTCGTGGAGGGTGAATTTTGTGGGTGTGCGCCGGTGATCTGTGCATGAAGAGGCGTTGCTGCTGTATCGTTGGACCACAGGAAAATCGAAAAAAAAAAAAAAAAAAAAAGTTATATAGTTTCTTCTCCAAAATATCAGGTTGTGACCTTTGCATACTTGGTAGTGATTATTGTTCGAAATAAAGTGTAAACGTATGGCATAAAAAGTATTGCATAAAACACTCACCAACTTGTGCTAGGTAGCAACTGCAAAGCATGAATATTATCTAACCGAGTTAGGGCAGGAGCGTAAGAGGGGGCCCCGAGCGGCTAGGGAGGGAGTGCGTCCGTAGGAAGCAGGCGCGTCAGCGGTGGTGGGTATACGCAAGGGTTGTTTTATTTGAAACAAATGTTTGAAACTTGTTTTAAACAGTTGATTTAGATTAAAATATATTTTGATAAGTTTTAAACATTTTGTTTTAACCAAATGTATTTTTAAGACGTTTTTAACATATGTTTATTTTTATTTTATTTTATATTTGTAAAAAAATCTGCCAGAGATAGAAAATTGTCAAAAGTGCTCCCCATTCAGAAGGCTATTTTCTTCCCATGTGAATATTTTGATTTCTCGTGGTTACAGCAGGTCAATGTGGTGATCTACAATTTATTTTCTCTCTTTTTTTCTTTTTATTTTTAACGTATATTGTATTGTTTAAATGCTTCTCAGTTAACTTGTGAGAAAGTGTCGTAGTCGAAGGTTCGAGTACTTGTAGAACTGATGTTAAAAATAAATAAAATAATTATCATAGAGACAAATTTTTGTGTTGTATTCAGAAAACAAACAAAAGGTTATTTGCTAAATTACGGTTCTCAAATTAAAATGTGGCAGGCATAGGGTTTGTAAGCGAAAAACCGGGACACCAATTTCAAATTATATATAATGTCAGGGTTCCTACTCATTTTGCCAGAATCAATTCATTATCTGTGTTTCCTAGCTTACCACTTACAATTTTTCAATTCATTTTACATATAGTTAATGAAAAGGAAGAATCACTATAGTTGTATAAAGAATGTGAGAAGGTAACATAAGAAAAGCTGCCTGGCGTCCCTTATTCCGAATTCCGATTTGTTATCTTTAACAAGTCCTAAATACTGTGCCAAGTACGACATACCTTTCCATTTATGATTGAAGACATAGGCCTACTTTTTCTTTATTGCGTCATTACCTGAGTCAGAAACACTACTCCAAAAGAAATACAAATACAATATAAATTCAGAACGATAAACAAAAAGCAAATCTCTTTACAGACTTACAGGTTCTCCAAAAGCGTGGCAGAACAAAATCCAGTATCAAAATTAACAAGACATACACCTTTGTGTGTTTGAACTGCCACTTCTTGTGCTAGAGTAAGTTGTTACGGAATTTTAACCTGAAAATTAGTGAAAATTTTATCAGATAAAGGAAAACAACTAATCCAAAACTATTGAATGCATTTTAGCATATTTAGATATAATATTTGTTCACATAGGAAATTGTATTAAAGACAACTTACTTCTGTAATCGTTGAACTGGGATTTCAAATGAAACTTTTTATGTAAAACTACAGATCTGTATGTGATACATACTCAGGTAACCTTCCATATTATTCTTGCAATCCAAGCAGTGAATTGTTCGAAAAATGAAACAAATTCTTCACATGAAATGTATAAAACACATTAAGAGATTTTTCAGACTCATATTAATTTGCGAAAGTAATATAGCGAGCAAAAGCCTAAAATTCCTCTTCCTAAGAACACGGGATTTGCTATTACACAATATTTTTTCGAGGCGTTCTAAATTCCCTTCCCCTTGTTACGGTATTGTTTGAAACTTATAGAACCAGGCTCGTAGCGAGCCTAAAAATGTAGAGGGGGCGTTCTAACCATATTATAGCTCATTTGCGAGCCAACTGTGAAAATTTTGAAGGGGCCAGCAAAAATTTAGGGGCTTGCCCCCCTAGCCCCCCGTGGATACGGGCCTGTCCAGAACTTTTCCGTTAGATCGTAACAGGTGAAGTTAATATGATTTCCAAAACCAAAATGCAGAAGCTAATGGATTTTGTCACTGTAAGTCCTGTTTGAAACAATAAAAATAAAAGCGGAAATTTAAAAGAACGTTTCTGTAGGCACCTCTTCCAAGCACGTCAAGAAATGTCTGATGTAGCAGAATGGAAGTTTAAAACAATACAGTAGCCAAACTCATCCACCCTTAGGCCAATACATTGACTTTTCCAGCTTCTCGCGCTCTCCCTTTATATATATGGTAATACTGTCACTATGTTGTATTGAACGAATATCATATATGAGTTTTATTTTCAGAACATTATACTATCTATAGTTCGCTCATTCGCTCAGCCGGTGTCTTGAGCATTCAAATCCGGTGAAGTATCATCATTGCGAATGATTTCTCTTTTAGGTTTATTTATTTCATAATTTTGAAGAAGGAAAGGGAAGGGAAAAAGGACATGAAACCAAAACAAGGGATTGGACAAAAAAATAAAAGATAAAAAAAGAACAAAAAAGGAAACAAAAATATCTAAACTTAATATTTGCTTAACTCTACTCTCATTTCTAGTCTTGTAAGATTTTGTGTGTTTTTTGTCTTATTGAGTTTGTTGGGTGTGTATTGTTTTGTATGTCGTATGTTTTGTGTTTTGGCGTTTACCTTTTGGTCATCTTCTTTTCTTCAGGTTTTCACTCTTTATATTTGGTTTCTCTGGTTTCTGCCTGCATTTCTCTCCTGTGTGTTCTATTTCACATTTGCACTTTTTACACTGGTTTTTCACCTGTATATTTGACCTCTATTCACTATCCTACATCAACACTACATTACACTCACTACAGACATTGACACTGACTGCTTCTGATGAAATCACCAACCTTCAACTAATACTTACACTAAAAAACACACATACTACACTTACTTTTATCTAAATTTTCACATTTTCAAAGTTTTAATTTTCACATGCTTCTATTTAAGCGTTTCCTGGTACTTTTGCTTTGATGGTTTAGTGTTCTCAGTTGCGTATCAATGCTAGTTTCCACCTATTTGTGCTAGCTTGAGGTCCAGGGCCCACTCAGAGCACTTAGTGCAGGCCCTGGTCTGTTTTATCCTTCGGCCGGCACGCCCGGGATGGACCGTCCTATTGGCGAGAGTTGCTCTATGTTTTCTTTCTGATACACTATCCTCGCTTCACCTCTACTCGTGCACTCACGCAACATTTACTCTTGCACCTGAGTTCCTTTCCAAACCGAGAGGCTGGAGGTGCAGCATGCATTCTGGTCCTCGGCGAAAGCACGGTAATCCAATGCTTGGGTTTCAGGAGTCTTTTCTCCGGTCCGAGGACTTCTTCACACATTCTTCCACTTGCACTCATCCTTTTATTCTTCTTCTGTAAGTTTTTCGTCTTAGTTCGGAGTATTCATTTGTCAGATTTTCCAATATTTTGCAGTCTTCCTCTACTTCTATTATTTCTTTCAGCGGTTTTTCCCTTATTTGAGTTCTTAGTTCTAAAATTTCTTCTAATAATGGACACCACATGACATGATGCTCAGGAGTTCCTTCTTCTCCGCATTCACACATTGGGCTGGGTCTTAACTTGATTCTGTGGAGGTGTTGTTCGTATGGTCCATGGCCTGATAGATAATGAACCAATCCATTTGTTGGATTTAAGTGATTTATTTTTAGTTTCGACGATGCTAGGAAAGATTCTATGTAATCGTTGCGCTCCACTGTATTCCTGCCATTCTTTATCCCATAGTTGTATTATGTTGTCATTAATTTCTTTCCCATCTTTTAGATCCCTGTTAAAAATTTCTCTAATTTTCCGTTTCTCTTCTTTTCTTAACCAGTAATTAGTTACCTTTTGCAATAACACATAGTTCATTGGTTGGATACCAAGGCTTATACAGAGTGCGCTATGCGAAATAGTGTTAAAAGCTCCATACATTCTGATTAATAGGTTTCTTTGTGGCTAATGATTTCGTTTTTGTAGATCTTATTTCTAAATAGTCTATCAATCCAAACGCTCAATGCGTACGCCATGTAGCTGATAAAATAGTTTCGCGCTATAGTCTTAGTATTTTTAATGGTAGCCTGTATCTGTTTCTTGCAATAGTGGTCAATTTATTCGCTACACTGTTTCCTTTTTACTATAAATTTCAAATGTTCATCAAATTTTAGTGTATCGTCTAGCATTATGCCAAGGTATTTTATGCTTGGCACTCGTTCTACTCCTACTTCATTTAATTTTATGGTCGGATTTCTTTGTAGTTTTTTGGCTCCGAAAATTAGATATTTGGTTTTCTTTGATGATATCCTTAATTTACTTTCCATACTCCATTCTTCGTTTCTATTATCTTTTTAAACTTTTTCTTCTAACTCCTTTCGGCTGTTTCCTGATGTTGTTACTACGACGTCATCGACGAATGCCACTATTTTATCGACTTGCTTTTTGTTTATTTTTTCCAAGCATGGTTGTAATTCTATGTCCCATAATAGGGGTCCTAATATTGATCCTGTTTTAATTACTATGTCGCTCACTTCATTGGGTATTATCATTTTTCTGTTTTCTAGATAGTTTCTTATCAGATTCAGTAAGTATTCTGGTATTTCCAATTTTTTACATTTTTAATCAAGGATGGAAACCATAAATTATCGAATGCTCTTTCTATGTCAATGAAGAGCGCTAATACATATTTCTTTTCGTATATCTTTTCTTTGATATCACCTAAAAGAGTATTTATGGCATCTTCTGTTGATTTTCCTACTCTGAATCCAAATTGTAGTTGTCTTCAGTTACGTTTCTGTATTTTTGGATTGTGTTTAATGTAACTCTCTTAATATAACTCTCTCAAAAATTTTTGATATATTTTTTAATAAGCATATGGGCCTGTGTGAGTTTACTTCGGATGGATCCCTTTCTGGTCCTTTTGAGAGAATAATTAATTTTGATGCTTTCCACGGCTCTGGAATTTCTTGTTTCTTTATTAGTAGATTGAAAAGCTTCGTTAGGTAGGGGACCCATAAATCTTATAGTCTTCTCGTATATTTCGTTTTTGATGCCATCTATACCCGGAGATTTGTTGTTTTTAAGTTTTCTAAAGATCTTTTCTATTTCTTCGTTATTGACTTTGTCCGATTCTGGTACGGTTCCTGTATGTTGTTCACCCATTTTGTTTCTTAGTACTGTGTTTCTTTCTGTGCCGTTATTGTTTTCATCTCTGGGAAAAAATTTGTTCGCTAAAACTTTTTGAGTTTCTTCTCTGTTTGAGGTGTATGATCCATCTAATTTCTTGACTGTATTTAATACTAATGGGTTTATTTTTTGTTTTATGAGTTTGTATGGTACAGCCCATGGATCTATTTCAGTATTTTTCTTGAGGTAAAGATCCCAACTTCTTTTTTTAGCCTCTAGTATTGCTTCCTTATATCTATTCTTTGCGTTTCTACATCTTTTTAATCTTCCTTTTAGTATTTGGTTATAAGTTGCTTGATAACTTTTCCGGGCTGACGTTGCAAGTCTTTTAAATCTTTGTAGTTTAAGTGTCCAAAAGTCTTCATATACTCTTCTTTCTTGACTTTCCGGAGTAGCCTCTTTTAAAGATTTTTTGTTGCTTGTTCAATTTCGTTGATTATTTCCGTCAAGTTTTCATCTTCATTTATTTGGGGTAGATTTAATTTGTTCTTGAAAGTAGTCCAATTTGTCTTAGCTATATTAAAATTTTTTTGTTCTTTTCCATTTTTTTTTTTAAATTTTCATATCAAATAGTATTATTTCGTGGTCGCTGAGAGTGAGTTTATCTCCAATCTGCCAATTTTCAATCCTACTTGTTATTTCAAATGTTCCGCATGTCACATCAATATGAGAGCTGCCTCTATTCCCTACAAAAGTTGGTCTGTTTCCGATGTTTGAGATTACAAGTCCGTTTTGCATTACAAAATCTTCAACATTTCTTCTCTATCATCTGTTTCTGGGGCACCCCATAAGATTGATTTTGCATTTGTATCGGCAAGGATAAATGTTTCCGTATTATTCCTCTGCCATATTATCTCTTGAACTTTGTCTATGAAGTCACGTGTTTCTAAGCTATATTGGAAATACGCATTTATTAACCAGAATTTCATGTTTCCACACTTAACTTCAGTTGTTCTTATCCAATTGTTAGTATATCGGGTTAGTTTAAGTACTTGAATTTCTCTATTCATGAAAACTATAGCTGTTTTAGATTCCTGTCCTCCGTACATTATTTTTAAGCTTGCTGGAAAGGTTGTTAATTTCCCTTTTAGTAAATATGGTTCTTGTATTGCTACCATATCAATCTTTCGGATTTCTGTTAGTCTTCTAAGTTCCATTGTGGCTATTTTACTTCCTTGTGCGTTATTTTGCATAATTTTCAAATACTTCTGATTTTTATCCATATCGTATATATGTAGGCATCCGTTCCTGATTTCGTTAGGTCGAAGTATACTCTACCATGCGCACGCACCAGTTGTTCGTAAACATTTTCTAACGTCCAGTATATCCCTCGTCTCTGAAACACCTTATCCATTAGATCAAGTAACTCCCATCCGTTTGCTGGGAGATCATAAATTCGCAATTCAATTCTATCGGCTTCCTCCAAGGTTGGAAAGTTCTTCCATTTATATGAATATCTCTTACTATCTGTCTGAGTGCAGTCATTAAGATTTGATTTTCTTCCAATTTTGCTAGCCTATACATATGATTTATGTTTTCGTATAATTGTATATTATTTACTAAAATTCTTCATTTAATGGTTTTACTGCAGTATTTTCTGTACTTGAAACTTCCGGATCTTGGATTTTCTTCAATGGGGAAAAGATATTTTTCTTCACCGTGGACAAGTGATTCATTAATGTTCGGGGTCTGTTGCATACATTTATAATTCTCTTCGTTAAATTTCTTTTTTCTATTTTCTAGAAGTGTTTCCAGTTCTCCTTTCCCCTTACGTTTTCTGTTAACTACTCCATTTCGTTTTCTTCAGTTTTTATTTTCGATTTTTCATTTTCTTTTGTATCTTATGTTTGTGTTTCTTTATCTCTCTTTTATTTAAAACACCGTGTGCGTGGGTTTTCTCGGGGTTCTCCCGTTTCCTCCCACTTTCTTCATTCCACCATTTCATTCATTTCTCATAATCACCGTCTCCTTTAGCCTAACCGGCATAACCGTGGGACGTAAAACTCAAAGATTTCATTTCATTTTTCTTTTTGGCTTCTTCCATCTCATTTTCATCGAAATTCTGTTCAGTAGTTCTTCATCCTTTAATTCAGACGGTAAACCCATATATGATCATCAGCGGGTTTTTCTTCTTAGTTTCCTCGCGCTTGAAGTTTTTCCTTATTTCTTTACCCATTATTTTCCTAATGTCTTCTTTCGTTGCGGTTTCAAGTACTATCAGATCTCTGGTAGTTCTTAAACCAGTTATCTTTAACTTCTTTTTTCGTGGATCAATAACTCCTGTTAATCTTTCCGCTGTTTGCTTTGATGTCTCTCCTTGATTCAGTTTTATTTTCAAGGCTGGCTTTGTTTTTGCT
Source organism: Thermobia domestica (assembly GCF_964235325.1). Classification (NCBI taxonomy): domain Eukaryota; kingdom Metazoa; phylum Arthropoda; class Insecta; order Zygentoma; family Lepismatidae; genus Thermobia; species Thermobia domestica. Next base: position 140,020,359 of record NC_137465.1, on the reverse strand, counting down.
TGCATTTCCTGTATCTTCAGTTCTTTTTCAGTAGTTTTTTTTTTTTTTTTTTTAATTACGTCTGTCCATAGTTGTTGTTTGTCGTCAGTTTCCGTTTTTTCTGTTCTTTCATGCCTTTCTTCAATCTTTTTGGTTAGCGTTTGTATTTCATGTATAACTATGTCTGTGCCCGTCTTCTGTTTGTCTGTTAATTCTTCGATTTTATTCCTATATGTTTCTTTGTTGTTCCCATGATATCTATGCTCGTCCGAAAGTTTGTTGTGTATTTTAGTTCTTTTTTTTCTTCAAGTTTTTTGTTAGGTATTTATGTTCATCTTCTAATTTATTTAGCTTCCTTGTTTTTTCTTGTAGTTGCGTTTTTAGTTCATTTCTGTTTTTTGTGAGTTCTTGAATTTCTGTTTCCAATCTTTTATACTGCCTGTCTCTGTCATTCTTAATTTCTGTTTTTTCCTCTTTTAGCTCCTCTATTTCCTTTTCTAATTTCACGTTTATTTGTCGTAACTCTTAAATTTGTTTTTTCTCTTCAATGCGGCTCCCTTTCTGGCCTGACATCATTTTCATCTCTGTTATTAGTTTTTCTTTCTGGAGGTTGTCCTAAAGTTTACTATTTATTTTCTCCATTTAGTCTAGTTGTCCTAAAAGCTGTGCCCTGTCCTTAAACCATACTATGGCCCTCTTTTTTAGTTTCTCAACGTGGGATCTTCCTATCTTTTTCCAATCTAAGAGATTTTCTATGTAATTCATTTCTTGCTCCAATTGCCCCATTGTGTCGAATCCTGTATCTTCTAAGGTGTTTCTCTTAGTTGATTGTTCTGATGTTGTGCATTCTTCTCTCGCTAGTTTTCTTTGTTCTGTTTCTTCCGTCCTAGTTTGGCGTACTGTAGGATTTAGTGGTGACTGGTCTCTAGCTGGTGTCCCTGGAGGGGAACGATACATTGTCATTTTGTTTCTGTATTACGCGTTTATGTCTAAGTTTAAATCACTAAAATTATAAATACTATTACACTTAGAGTTAATTCCGATAGGCAAAAGTTTTTTTTTGTTTTTGGCCGATTTGCACGAAACCTTGTAGGGACACTTCGAATACCCTTCCCGATCGATGGGATCTGAGAGGGGTAAGGTTCTTGGGGAGGGGGGTCACCGATATTCTTCCTAAAATAAGGTCAAAAGTCAAGACCTACCCCATTTTTGGTCGAATATAGTTCGGAAGGGGGAGGTTATACTATCTATAGTAAAGTCAATAAGCTACTCATATTCAAGTTATTACTCTCACTTCTGATATTTATCTGATTTAGAAGCCCTGCAAAGATAATTTCGCCGTTGACTTACATAATCAAAGAATTCTAAGTAGATCATTCCATAATTGAGTACACATTTAATTATTCCCTCAATTGTTGACACATGGGGACGATTTCTTTCCTTTGTTCAGTGCACATTCATGAGAGAAAGAATACCCTTTTCACGTTAGCATTATACTCAAGAACTGAAGATAAATTCACAAAACCGGGACAAACGGGCATCCTGAAAGCCCTTTTCGGGACAGTCAATTCTTGCATCGAAAACCGGCACGTCTGGCAATCCTAGGCAGGCATTCGTTGATACAGTACATGTATTTTCTCAGTCTCCGTAGAGTTTGGAATCGTTTAATATGAGTTTTACGGGAAGAAAAAAGGGCATCATTTGGAGCAAATTTATTAAAGTACTGGTAACTCAAACTCCATCAGATAAGAAAACGACCATACGAGCTCGTTGCAAAAGGTGTAAGAAAGAAATGGTTGGTTTAGTTCAAAGAATGAAGAATCATTATGATAAATGCAATGCTGTGAAGAAACTGGAAACCCAAAGAAGTGGTAAAAGTGTTGATCCGAAAATTGCTTGTGATGATTCTAACGTCAGTGATTGTGGTTCAGATGCAACTGGAAACTTCAGGTAAGACTTAATTTTGTATCAACAATATATTTTTCATTATATTATGAAAATTTTATTTCGTCCCTCTTCCCCACTTCAGTTCTAAATTTTCTTAAACACTTTACACTTTGTCGTAGCTTGTATGGAGGGACCAGGCGACAAAGCGCAAGGTATGGCAGTCCGCCATTAAAGTTTACCATTAACTAACCAAAAAGCGTGATACTTATTGTAACGTCAGTGCCGAACGTCAGTGTCTGGGACAACTTGTTCGTCTGTCAGTATGTATGTACCATGCTACAGGGTGCAATATTCGGTCTTATTAACATTAAATTTTGAGGGTAGAGGCACGAGAAGCCAGAATTTGCTCTATAGATTTTGATTGCGATCCGACTAGTGGTTCGGATCCCACTTTAAACAAAAAGGCCTGTCTCATATAGCCTTGCTACTGATGCAAGATTGTAATAAACTAATTTTATGCGTTTCGAACAAACTTAGGTTGCAGGTTAAATTGGCTCCAACTCAGTTTTTATCAAATATTTTTAGATATGGGATGTTATGGATAGAGCACAAAGGTTCCAAGTCCATTTTCAGAAGGGTTCACTTTTGCTCAACAAACGTAGTATCTTCGTAGCCAAGGGTACGAAATAAATTAAACAAAAACCACGTGAAAGGGTGTGGATTAGAGTTTTATAGGACAACCTCTAGACAAGGGCGTTGATGGAATGGGGGAAGAGGGTTAATTCCCTCCTTCCTGCTCATATATTTAAGATGTTAACATTATATTGTGTACGCTGCAGCGTGAGAATGATTAACAAGTCAAGCTCCGAATGCCATAGTCAATTGTGCATAATTACGTTAAAGAAATGTAGGGTGTGTACAAAAGAATACACCAACGGAAAACATCATATTTTCACAACCAAGAATCCGGGATGAAAGAAAAACTACATGACAAGATGCAATCTAGAATCTTATATAATTGCCGCTAGAGAGGGGCGTTCGTTCAGAGATCATCTGCCCCTTAACCTGAATTTCAGATTTTGGGGACAATAATGCAGATTTAGAAACCATTTGCTGAGCAAAGTCCAACATAAAAAATTTGAAGTCCTTACAGCGAATAAATACGGATTTTGATCAGTTATAATCAATTTCCGTCGGCCGTAAAGAGCTATAGGCCTATATTGCTCTCTTGTATATTTTTTGGCCCAAGGATTCCAAAGGTGGCTCTCCTTTTGAGTTTCGGACCTGCTTAAAATTCTGGAAATTGGGCCTAAGCAACTTTCCAGTTTTAATCATCTGTAGTCTCTCCGTATTTATTCGGTATAAAGACCTCAAGCTTGTTCTGTTGGACTTTGCTTATCAAGAGATTTCTAAAATTGTATTACTGCCCCCAAAATCTGATATCCAGAGTGGGGATGGGGGCGGTTGCCTTCCTGTCCCATTGACGCCCCGTGTCTAGCGGCTGTCATATGAAACTGTCCCACGCCATTTCGCATGGTTTTAGTTACATTTATTTTGGACTCTCGACTGCGAAGATATTACGTTTTGAAATAGAATTCATTTGATGAACAAAACTGAACTTTATTGAAAATTGATTTGGATCCATTGTGAACGCCCCAAATATTACCTTTCTTGAATAAATTATTGACTCAAAAACAACCAACTGCATAGACTTGCAGAAAATATTCTAAAGTTAGCACAACATGAAGTGTTTTTCAAACATTACTTTTCGAAAATTTATTATTTTAAAATAATTTTATTAGCATCAGTGTTCTGAAATAGTAATCAAAGTTTGCAACAAAAATCTCACCCGCCACCACGAAACACGAGCTTAGGCCCTAAAGGCATAACTAGAAAACTTTCAGAAGCGGTAACTCCGAAATGACTTGCTTTAGGGCTAAAATAACGCTTAACTACCAACGTATGCTTACTACTACAAAATCAGTGGCAAATCTTTACTGTATGTACTTCATTCAATGAATCGAATCCTAAGGAACAATTCTTCATAAATGGAATCTGCTAGAAATAATGATGGTTCCAGCTCTAATTCTTTCTTAATTATTTTTAACGATGACAACGGTGTTAGACTCGTGAACTTTGCAACATCCAAAAACCTTATCGTGAAGAATACAAAATTCCCATATCACGACATTCATAGATACACTTGGACCTCATCAGACGGAAAAAAACATAATCAAATTGATCATGTTTTAGTAGATAGAAGAAGACAATCTAGCATAATTGATGTTCAGTCGTTTAGAGGGACTGATTGTGACACTGATCAGTATCTGGTAGCAACGATAGTAAAAGAGAGATTATCGTTGAATAAAGGAAATATTCAATGTCTGAAAACGGAGAGATATGATTTAAAGAAATTAGAAGAGAGTCAGGTAAGAAAGGAATACCAAATTGAAGTTTCGAATAGATTCTCGGTTTTAGAAGATTCGGAGTGCACTAGTGTTGAGGATACTTGGATTGAAATTAGATAGCATTAAAATTTCAGCAAAAGTAAAATTGGGACTCGCGGAAATACGTAGGAACAAACCATGGTTCGACCTGGAACGCATTAAACTAGCAGAGAAGAGAAAACAGGCAAAATTACGTTGGCTACAAAATCCGAATAAGACAATTACACAAAATTTCGTAGACATCAGGCGGAAAAATTTAGAACAAAAAAACTCGATTTTTTAAAAGCTAAAATTAAGGAACTTGAAGATAATAGTTAAAATAAAAACATTCGGGACATGCATAAGGGGATCGACGAATGTAAGGAGGGCTATCAACTAGGGATGGCCAGAACCGGTTCCTGGTGGAACCGGTTTTCGGGTCTGAACGGATTCGGTTCCGAAACCGATTTTTCGGATCCAGGTCTGCAACCAGTTCTGAAAACCGGATCTACAAGAACCGGTTCCGCTGGAACCGAAGCTTTGTGACCATCCCTATGCTAAACCCGAGCTGCTGGCAGGCTGTGAACAGTGTGCTAAATGAAATGGTGGAAGCGACAGGGAGGCGCCCAGGCGGCGGCAGCTTGTCTCATTTGGCTAAATAAACTGGGTAACTGGCAAACTTATTGGCTAAACAGGCGAACTGGCCAACTCATTTGGCTAAACACCCACTGCTTTACCAAAAATTTTTCTGGGGGCACAAGCGCATGGTCCTCTTTGCAATTTTTTTTTTTTTTTGAAGGTGAACTTTGGGCCTCCTTTACGGGTCTTTGGGGGCTTTCGGATCCAGGCCTGGAACCGGTTCCTAAGATCCGGTTCTGGAACCGGGTTTTCAGATCCAGATCTGGAACCGGGTTTTCAGATCCAGATCTGGAACCAGTTCTGAAAACCGGTTCCGCCGGAACCGGAACTTTGTGGCCATCCCTACTATCAACCTCGTTGCTTATATATTAAAGAAAGCTGACGGAATAGTTCTCACTGATACAGATAGCATCTTAAATAGATGGAAAATATTATTTCGACGATTTGCTTAACACATAGCCAAAAACTAACATACATAGAGAAAGGGAAATACACACCGCAGAACCGTATATTCCAGAACCTAACCGAATAGAAGTAGAAATCGCTATAATTAAAAAAAAAAACAAAAAAAAAACACAAATATCCGGGTGTAGACGAAATTCCGGTTGAGTTAATTTTAGCTGGAGACGAAAAATGGTGGAACAAGATACATAGACTCATTCTCCTTATCTGGTACGAAAAAGAATTGCCACAAGAGTGGAAAGAATCAATCATTATTTCAATTCACAACAAAGGCAACAAAACTGATCGTAATAATTGTCGAGGCATTTCCCTTCTGTCAACATCCTATAAAATCCTTTCAAACATTCTATTAGCAAGATTGACCCCATACACAGATCAAATTATTGGAGATTATCAGTGCGAATTTAGACGAAATCGATCAGCTATCGACCAGATATTTACCATTCGACAAATACTCGAAAAGAAGTGGCATACCCCGGTACGTCAACTATTTATTGATTTTAGAGAGGCTTACGACTCGGTTAGGAGAGAAACATTATACAACTTTCTTACAGAATTTGGAATACCGAAAAAGGTAATTAGATTAATGAAGATATGTTTAAATGAATCCCAAAGTAAAGCCAGGGTAGAAAGATTTTTGTCCACGAGCTTCCACGTCGAGAATGTCCTGAAACAAGAAGATGCGTTGTCGCCATTATTATTCAACTTTGTTCTGGAATACGCTATAAGGAAAATCAAAGATAGCAACCAGAGCGTAGAGTTGAATGGTGTTCACCAGGTTACGGCGTATGCTGATAAAAATTTAATAGCGCATGATAGGGGAACAATAGAAATGCAGAAAAAACTAAATACATGGAAGTTCGTCGAGATCGTAATACGGCAAATTATGGATGCGTTAAAGTATCGAATAGTACTCTTGATAAAGTGGATGCTTTCAAGTATCTAGGATTAACATTAACAGACGAAAACCATATTCACGAAGAAATTAAATGTCGACTAAAAGCAGGGAATTCGTGTTATTATTCAATTCAAAATTTCTTGTCGCGAATTCTGTCAAGGAATTTGAAGGTTAAAATATATAAAACGATAATCATGCTTGTTGTTCTGTATGGTTGCGAAAAGTGGTCGCTTACTCGGAAGGAAGAACATAGATTGAAAATATTAGAGAACAACATCCTGACACGAATATTCGTTTCCAAGAAAAATGGGAACGGGGATAGTGGAAACTTCATAACGAGGGACTACATAATTTATACGGTTTACCAAACATTGTTAGGGTCATCAAGTCTAGGCTTAGGTGAGCAGGTCATGTAGCCCAGGATGGAAGAAAGTTGAAACGCTTTCAAAGTCTTAACTGGAAGACCGATCGGAAAACGACCATTAGGAAGATCTAGGCGCAGATGGGGGGGGAGGGCAATATTAAGATGGATCTCGCAGAAATAGGAATGCAAAGTTGAAACTGCATCCAGTTGGCTAAGGATCAGGGTGGAAAAAAATCATGATTTTTTTAATAAAAATCATTTTTGTAGATTTTTTTGATTTAAATCGATTTTTTTGATTTAAATCAAATCTTTCTCCTCGTATAATACAAGTCGCGAACTGGAGAAAAAACATTAGGAATTAATATTAAATGACAATTATGCCATTTAAGTGAAAGTATTTTGGTTTAATTTCGAATTAATCCTCAATCGTTAACCTATTTCAATCCGAAACAATATTTCTTAAGCATTAAGGAAAAAACGTACAGCAACGTTTATCAACATAACACTTTTCTTTTCACGAAAGTTCCTGATATTTGGCAGGAGTATATTTTTTAAAACATCGAAACTATCCAGCGGCACGAAATACATGTAAAGTACATAAATTTCGCCCAAAATTAACTGTTTAACTCTATGGCCTATGGAACCCGGAGGTTCAATGCCGCGTTCACGGAAACTCTCCACTGACTTCTATCCTTAGCCAACTGGATCCAGTTTCTATTTTGTATTCCTATTTCTGCGAGATTCATCTTAATATTGTCATCCCATCTGCGCCTAGATCTTCCTAATGGTCGTTTTCCGATTGGTCTTCCAGTTAAGAATTTGAAAGTGTTCCTATTTTCTTCCATCCTGGCTACATGACCTGCCCACCTGAGTCTCCTAGACTTGATGACTCTAGCAATGTTTGATAAACCGTAAAAATTAAGTAGTTCCTCGTTATGAAGTTTCCCCCATTCCCGCTTCTCTTGGGTCTGAATATTCGTCTCAGGATCTTGTTCTCAAATACTTTCAGTCTACGTTCTTCCCTCATAGTAAGCGACCATGTTTCACAACCATACAGAAGCAGGGTGTCTACCAGTCAGAGAAAGTCAGGGAATTTGCAGGGTTAGGGAAAATGTCAGGGAATTTCATTGTGTATCAGGAAAAAATCTTTCCCAGGCTGTGAGGGGTGAAGAAATGCCACTAAAATAGTCATAAATTACAGGTAAATGAATTGGTTCGTTTGTACGTCTGTAGAATATTGTATAAGCATATAAACAATGGTGAAAACTTACAGTTCACTTTAAATATAAGTTAGGGGCGCAATGGCTCACTGGTAGAGCGTTCACTTCTGGTGCTTGGGTTCCCTGGTTCGATCCCAGCTTGCACCGTGTGAACTTTGTGGTGGACAAACACCGTGGTCGTGAGTTTTCTCGGGGTTCTCCCGTTTCCTCCCGCTTTCTTCATTTCATTCATTACTCATCATCACCGTCTCCTTTAGCCTAACTGGCATAATCGTAGGACGTAAAACTGAAAGATTTCATTTTCATGATTTAAATATAAGTTACTTTTCATGAGTTACTAAGAAAAAAAGAATGACAGTCAGGGAAAATTATAATTTTGTCAGGGAAACTCAGGGAATTTGATTATGCTTCCTTCTAGACACCCCGAGAACAACAAGCATATATATTTTAATCTTCAAATTCCTGGACAGAATTCGTGACGACAAGAGATTTTGAACTGAATAATAACATGAATTCTCTGCTTTTAGTCGACATTTAATTTCTTTGTAGATATCGTTTTCGTCTGTTTCAAATATTGATCCTAGATATTTGAAAGAATCCACTTTATCAAAAGTATTATTTGATATTTTAACGCATCCAAAATTTGCCGTATTACGATCCCGAGGAACTTCGTTCTATGTATTTAGTACATAAATTTCGCCTAAAGTTTTATTTATTTATTTATTTATTGTTTCGGAAAGGGGATCGGGCCCATCTAAATACGCCCCTATTATCTGGAAACAAACAAATAGACGTGGACATAAAAGAATTTTTGTCTTAAATGTCGATGGTGATTTCTCTGTTGGAATAGTTAACGATTTAAACACCCTATGTTACGAAGAGAAGAAAGCAGGATTCTCCCGTTACCCGTTCAAAACGGGATTTTCCCTAATCATCCTCTGCATGATACTCGTTTTCATACTGTGTTGTACATACATTGGAGTCTCATTGTATTATGAATATTATCTTCCATAATCGAAATAACAGAACAGAAACGGGATTCTACTTATTTTCACTTTAAATTAATTTATTTCGAAATTTGATTTAAATCAACGATTTTTATTAAAAAAATCAAGTGATTTAAATCTTGATTAAAATCGTGATTTAAATCAGACTGATTTAAATCAATCCACCCTGCTAAGGATAGAAGTCAGGGGAGAGCTTTTGTAAACGCGGCATTGAACCTTGGGGTTTCATAGGCCATAGAGTTAGTTAGTTAATTATTTGTAACATTGGTTGTTTGAAGTGTCGATAATTTCGAACCATGTCTACTTTCTCTCCTAGCATACTACTAAATTAATCAAAATATAAAATTTGCAATGTTAAAAATAACGAAAAAACTACAAGAACCATCACATTTTCCGACTTCGGAAAAGCATACAACAAACTATAAGAACCAAGGATTAACCATTATATCGCCGTCCTTGTAACAGACCTATTTTAAAAAAATAATTTGACACTGCACGAGCATACTGTTCAAGGCAAATGAGATGAATGATTAATGAAAGTGAGTGATCTTGAAATTAAATTTTTGGTGCTCTCCCACTAGGAATCAATTCCGGAACTATGTACACAAAACGTGGAACTGTATAATAGTTAAACCACTTATTATACTATATACTTGAGGGCAAGCCCTTCTAACACTCCACCAACACTAACTATATATCAAAATTAAAAATATATACGAAAAAGTAAACAACATACCTGAAATCTTAAAGTGAATTGAATAGTTCACTTGCGGTTTACGTAGGTTCTGGAACTTAATTTGCGCGTGCATGAACATTCATGAATAATATTAACATGTGTGGTAATACCAGAAATAAACATATAAGATATTAGCAGAATTTTGAAGTACTTCCATTTTTTGCTTATTAATAAATGACCCATTTTGAACTTACTTGTTTCAGATAGGAAGGACATTTTCTGTTGTAACATTCGTAACTGATTTTCAATCGTTGATCACAAACAATGGTACTCAACTTACATCGTTTTACATAAATTTTCCGACCAGAAAGAAAGTGTAGCTGTTCTTACTATTTCACAATTAAGTTAAAATGCATTCCCAACAAACACACCTCTAACAGAAGAGTATATATCACACAAAAACTGAATTAGACCGCATAACTGCCAAGCAGCACACAGCACATAAACAGCTAACAGTTGTATGAGACCACATGAGTACAGACCTAACTCATGGCAAGATAAGAATCAGAACGAACCTAAGGAGAAAATACTTTTCATCACAAGAATTAAACTGTTGAATCCAGATATGGAATGAACAATCTATAGTAAAGACTTACAAGATCAGTAGCTGACAGATTGTTAGGAGGAATACTAATGAAATCTTCAAAGCCTACAATTGTAGATTATTTCATTCATAAACAGTATCTTAACTCTGCAATACAGGTGTGAGTGAGTTGTAACTACACATTATAATGAGACTGAAGATTACTCGGATAAATATATTATGGCAGCAAAGAAAGATTAATCAGGGTTGGCAAAAACCATGGTTTTTTATTGAAAAAAACAAAAAAAAACTTTTTTTGGTTTAAACTTTTTTTGGGTTTAAACCAGGTTTTTTCGGTTTAAATAATTTGCTCTATGTATTTATATCACATATGGACAAAAATAAGTATGTTTCGCCTTAGTATTATTATGCAACAACCGGGTTATGCTGGAAGGGATCACATAAGCTTAAAGCGGAATCCAAACCGCTTCTCGGTGTACATCCAAGAGAAATTGTCCTCCATTTGAGCTCGAAACCGGGACTAATTGGCCACAAGTTCGGTACGTCTGCCGACTCATTCACGAAGGACTGATAAAAATACGTTGTACTGATCTTAACATACTTGTTAATATAATTATCAAGAGTCATTTCAGAAGGACAAAAGGATAAATAGTTGCACAAGTGAAACCACAGAATTACATATGGACAATTTCAAAATACTGCAGAGCGCAGAAGAACTAATTTAGTCCAAGTTAGTTCATTACGACTTCTATTAGTCCAAGTTAGAGAAATACAACGTCTTAATTTGCATATCAGTAAGAAAAGTGAATAAAGATACGAATTATTTGAGTCCATTTTGGCTCTGACCCATTTATACATAAACAGATACCAAAGATACTTCTAAGAGGGCGCGGTGGCTCAGTGGTAGAGCGTTCACCTCCGGTGCTTGGGGTCCCTGCTTCGATCCCAGCTCGCGCCGTGTGGACTTTGTGGTGGACAAACACCCTGCTCGTGGGTTTTCTCGGGGTTCTCCCGTTTCCTCCCACTTTCTTCATTCCACCATTTCAATCATCTCTCATCATCACCGTCTCCTTTAGCCTAACTGGCACAACCGTGGGACGTAAAACTTAAAGATTTCATTTTTTTCAAAGATACTTCTGATTTCAACAAATGTCTCTCGTGGGGTTTGTATGACCCCTTCCCCTCAAAAGAAGTATGTCATTTCGATGTATTTTATCAATAGTAAGCATTATTAAAACGAAACAGTATTTAGAATTTTTCTTTGATTGCAATTGCATAACAAACTATATGCATTGCATAACAAATCACAAAAGAAACATTCATAAACTTATAAAAAGACAAAAGTTGCTTTTGTGGTAAAATCTCTTTGAGTAATGAATGGGGAATTTAGGTCTGAACATAATAAAAATAATATACGAGAGTGAAACGTGATAACCCACAAATATGTGTTCATCAAGACTTTATGAACACTTACACTTTTACGAACATTTTTCATTTTTTGGTTTAAACCAGCCAACCCTGAGATTAATGTAACATATTGAAGGCTAGTGGGACTAAATTTATCTGCATTGAAGCAAGTCGACCGGAAACGCTATATATAATTTGTGTCGGAGATTACAAGCGCTAAAGGATCGATACATGATTGCAAAGAGTTCTCATTTGATTTGGAATCCGTACTGGTATGATATGAATTTTGGGAATTCCCTATTGTAGCCCTGGGGAAGGGGTAGGGAGACATGTAATAATTCTATACTCGGAGTTATTGTGTATGTTCTCACAGAAGAAGTAATTTTTCTTGTACACATATTACACACTGCATTTAAAACTTAAAAACATTATTTAAACAATTGTCTCTACCTTGAAACCTTTTTTTTTTCTTTCTTTTTAGCAGTGAATGATTTGTTGTGAATAAATTCTTCAATATAATTGTCTTTCGTATTAATTTTATTTTTTCACAGACATGAAGACCTAAAGCAAATGTTGGACAGCAATAAAGACAGTTTAAAGTTGGAGGCCATGAAGAGAATTATTGGTGTAAGTACTAAGATACTAAGATTATAATTTTACGAGATTTCAAAATAATGTGTAATCAGGGCCGGATTTCCATGTTTTGCGCCCATGAGCCCTAGCGAAATTGCTGCCCCTAATCACCAATACTACTCCTAGCTGCCTACTGCCGCCCTTTTCAGCTGATCCACCGACAACTGATCAAACCACCATAATAACCAACTGACTTATGACAATATTTGCTATGACTAATCTGCTACAATATTATTGTAGTCATAGCCATTTTAAAAAATGATTTTCGCTTATATTATTGAGTCGTTGGTGAAATATGTATTTTCAATAGTTTTATTGTTTCTTAAATATCTTTAAAAATTGCCGCCCTGGTCCTGGGCCCATGTGGCCCATGCCTAAATTCGACCCTGTGTGTAATATGATCAAAGCAATATTTTATTGATGTTTAAAGTAATTAGTCCTTTTATAGTTATTGCACGACTATGATTTATGTACTGTAATGAGCAACACAACGTCTGTTAGTGTCGTATTACATTTTTCAGATCGACTCGAAAGAGGGTAGGTAGGACTTAGATGATTTGACCCACCCCCTTTCCCCAGATTCTTATGTTTTTACAATTTGTCACAAAAAGTAAAATTAAGAGGTTCTTGCGGGTACACTAATTTTAAAGGTAGCGAGAAAAATTTTGATAATAGGATTCACTTTCGAAGTACGAAACTTTTCGTTGTTGACTGTAAAGGCGAGTATTATTGCGGCTTCTACTGTTTATCGATTTGTGTTTTATTGTAAATTGTCTTTTGGTATATAGGAATAGTCTGTCAAACTTCTCATTGCTAAATGGTATTATTAATCTTTCGCACTGTGTGTTGGTTGCAAGGTTGAATTGGAGTTTAGCGTCCCTTTCAGCACCGAAACTTCATGAGACATGGCTCTATAGCTTAACGTGGGATCCGAACCTGTGAGTTCCCAACAGGGTTTGACACTATAAGATGGTCATATTACCCAATGGTATACATTAACTACATTCATCTGAAAGTAAATATAAAATATTTCTTTTATAAAAACACTTGTTTAAAATTGGATCACATTTTAAGAAGCTACGTAATTCCATAAACCGGTGGGAAGACGAAAAAAAAAAAAAAAAATCTTGATCGCTTACTTTCATTTATCCGTCTCCGTCTGGTTAAAGGGCACACACGTGGGACGTTAAACTAAATGGATTCCTTTCATTTTCAGTGCCGTAAGGTACGAATGAATTATTAAGTTGAACACGGTGGCGGAATTACGTTCCCATAACGCGAACTATAAGTATGTGAATTTCGAGTTAATTTTTAATCAGAAACAAATTACGAATATAATATATATATGACAAACTTCGTCGGTAAACTACTTCCAAGTTGGGTGACCATATTGGTTGATCCTAGAGGTGAGAATTTTACCCATTTTTGAGACTTGTACTACGGATAATTGTAGTTAATCTAAATTAAAAGAGTCATTCAACAAGTTAGTTGATTTAATTTGTTTTGTTTGCAGACTGTATTGGTTTTATTTATAGTCATTCGTCTGAAAGTTGGGCGCTGTCTGAAGAAAGCTAGAAATAATAACATGGAACTAGAAAAATCAATCACATTGCATCTAATGCTGCCAGGTCCATCCTATAGGATGAATGTATCTAATGTTGCCAAGTTCCTTGAATTTTCAGCGGGTCTTTTAAATGTATGCGATCTGATGTTGTCAAGGCGATATACAGTACCCTTTCTGTTGACCAGTTCCTGCCATTCTTTTTGAATTGCCAGGTGCACTCGCGCTAGTTGTCTATAGTACAGGTCAGAGTCTATTGTTCTGCCCGGCGGCATCAGCTCGTGATGCATGATGCCCTTCCAATACTGCCAAACGCACGACATAAGCTTCCTGGGTGTGAGTGTGGGGTTTGTCGCAAACTGTGAAGCTTCTTCTCCAATGAACCACGATTTCTTTTCGCACATTGCTGTTGTAAGTTACACATATACATATAATCAACCGCTTCGAGTTCGTTACGTTTCAGTGGAGATCCGTAGATGGAAATTCGATCGAGTAAATGTTTTTTAATCAGATCATGTAGCACTAAAACATCGAGAAAGCTTTCTCCAAATGGTTTACCACTGTTTAGTGATAGATGTTTAGGTTATCGGTGATCTAAACATCTATCACCGAACATACCGATCTTCAGGGCCGCTTTTAACCTCCCCGGCGCCCTAGGCACTTCAAATTGTTACGCCCACCACTATTTCCAGAGCACCCCCTGGTAAAGTCGTCTGCTGTCACCTTGACTTGGCGCAGCCATGATTGTTACAAACAAACGCTGATAATTGCTGCTAAATAAGCAAGTGGCAAGATAATCCCATGCGTGTACAGGCCTTTTATTGGGCGCGCTTTTCATAATAATACATTCAACTCATCAAAAGTATATTATAATTGTTTTCTTTTCTTTATTCTTTCATCGTGTTGGTGTTCAGTTTATCATATTGAGTGACAAGCTAGTAGTTTTAAATGGACGAAGATTGCATTTATAGGTTTTTAGTAAATTATTATAATTAAAAAGTGCACAAATAATCATTTCCACAGTCTCGACTATTGTCTGTTACCAGCAGAAAACACGTATTTTTCCTAATATTAGTACAGTTAATAGTTTGTTTTCACCTCCAGTTATCCTAAGACAACTGTCCTTAAGTATTCGTATTTATCTATTAATATAAATCTCTATTTTCAATTAACAAAAGTAAAATTCACACTTACATTAGCCACCGATCTAGTTTGTTCGTAACCAGGTAGCTCAAGCGGAACGGAAATGACGTTTTCTACATTAGCGTTTTTTAATTTTTTCCCCCTCCGTTTCGGCGCCCCAAAATCTTTAAATCTCAAAATCTTTATGTGCCTAGCGTGCCTAAGCGGAAAAGCGGCCCTGCCGATCTTGCACGACTTCTGTTTGCCAAGATATCATCCACTTTCGTTGTAATTGGTCGTCCACTGCGAGGAGCAACGTGGACATTGAAATTTCCAGAACTAATGCAATTGAACCATCATTTGGATGTTTCTTTTGAGAATGTATCTTGTCCATAAATAGCACACATTTTTTCACCGGTCTGCGCAGCATTTGCATCTTTATCGAAATAAAATTGTAAAATGAAGTGCAGTCTTGCGGAAAGTTCATTTATCTTCACAGCACCACACCTTACGTCTAATGGTAAGTATTCCAACATTTTTGTGCACATGTATTAGCTTCAGCTGTCAAATTACGTGACCCGCTGTTACTCATATACCCTGAGCGTATGTCTCGTTTTTAAGGACGATCTCATTCACTTTAGAGGAAGCATATGAGTAACGGGTATTATTACGAGGGCGGTTTGATAAGTCCGTGAAAAATTGAAAACTACTGCATTTTCAGGGATAACATTATTTTATTTTTCAACGTAGTCTCCTTTGAGGCTGATACGCTTCGTCCAACGCTGTTCCAGTTTGTTGATCCCCTGGTCCAACTCTGCAAAATAGTTGCTACAACCACTTCCTCGTTTGACGAAAATCTGCGTCCCACCAACTATTTCTTCAGATCGGGAAACAAGTAGAAGACCAAGGGGGCCAAATCTGGCGAATAAGGGGGATGCGGAAGGAGTTGGAATTTTAATTCGATCAATTTTGCGGCTACAATGACAGATCAGTGCACTGGGGAATTGTCATGATGGAAAATAACTTTTTTGTGGGCCAATCGTGGACGTTTTTCTTGCAGCTCAGTTTTTAAGCGGTGCAATAACGATGAATAATATTCACCTGTAATAGTTTTCCCCTTTGCTAAATAGTCGATGAGAATTATGCCTTGAGAATCCCAAAAGACAGTCGCCATCACTTTCCCGGGTGAAGGAACGGTCTTCGCCTTCTTTGGTGCAGATTCTCCATTGGCAACCCATTGTTTGGACTGTGCTTTGGTTTCAGGTGTGTAGTGGTGTATCCACGCTTCGTCCACAGTGACGAAACGATACTTAAAGTCCTGTGGATTCCGTTGAAACAGCCGCACACCGTCCTGGGAACACCTCACACGATTTCGTTTTTGATCCACTGTGAGCAATCGCGGCACCCATCGTGCGGATAGCTTTTTCATGCCCAAGTGTTGATGCAAAATATTATGTACCCTTTCACTAGAGTGCCCATAGCAGTAGCAATCTCACACACCTTCATTCGTCTATCATCCATGACCATATCATGGATTTTCTCAATGATTTTTGGTGTAGTGATCCCGATAGGGCGTCCAGAACGTTCACTGTCACTTTTGCTCATATGGCCACTCCGAAAATTTTGAAACCACTTATACACTGAGAACAAGATCCTGAGACGAATATTCGGACCCAAGAGGAACGGGAATGGGGAATGGCGGAAACTTCATAATGAGGAACTACATAAGTTATATGGTTTACCCAACATTGTTAGGGTCGTCAAGTCTAGAAGGCTTAGGTGGGCGGGTCATGTAGAAAGTAGAAACGTTTTCAAAGTCTTGACTGGAAGACCAATCGGAGACGACCATTAGGAAGACCTAGGCGCAGATGGGAGGACAATATTAAGATGGATCTCGCAGAGATTGGAATACAAAGTAGAAACTGGATCCAATTGGCTAAGGATAGAAGTCAGTGGAGAGCTTTTGTGAACGCGGCATTAAACCTCCGGGTTCCATAGGCCATAGAGTTAGTTAGTTATACACTATTCTAGCCGAAGGTGCAGATTCACCATAATGTTTATCTAGCTTCTCCTTCGTCTTCTGAGGCGAAGTACCTTTCATAAAATAATGTTTGATCACCACACAAAATTCTCTTTCATCCATGTTTGTGAAACTCATTCGACTTACCCAATTTAACCGCACGCCAAACACAGAGCACTAAACAGATCTGGTTGCCACTTGGTGTATGTTCTTCCAAGAGATGTTACTAACTGACAATCACCTCGGTACGCATCAGTGTTGCCCTCTCTCGGACTTTGCACGCTTATCAAACCGCTCTCGTATTCTTGTGTTTTGAGTGACAAGGAAGTTGTCATCAGTTGCAGTAGGATGATAATGTGTAGGCGAGCCATGCAAATATGAAAAAAGACAAAAATATATAGCTAACCTGAAGAGACTGATCACATTGAAGTAAAAGTTAAGACAGTATAATGCGCAAAATCAAGCAAAAATTAGAAAATTTGACTTCCTGGTGGAGACGAGTATTTAACGCATTAGTTGAACTGAAAAAAATTATGATATGCTTTGGTATAATGATATATCTTATTTCTTTCAGATGATTGCTAAAGGAAGGGATGCCTCTGATCTATTTCCAGCTGTGGTGAAAAATGTTGTGTCGAAAAATATTGAAGTAAAAAAATTGGTGTACGTTTACTTAGTACGGTACGCAGAAGAACAACAAGACCTTGCTTTGCTTTCGATATCTACATTCCAGAGAGCTCTGAAGGTACGGCATTCCTTATCTTTTTTTTTTTTTTTTTAAAGATAGTGTAGATAAATTGAGGTTTAACATGCAATTGAATTTCTATTTTATTTCAGAATTCATTTTAAATAAGACTGAATCAGTCTGCTTTATTTGTTGACGTATGATATTCACTTTTTTTTCTTTGAGTGTAAGTCCAAAAAATAGGATACGGAGATTTTTTTTCACTTTCAATATGCTTTCTTTCCTAAAATATAACCTGTTTTAGAGAGAGAGAGAGAAACAGAGTTTCTCTTTCTCTCTCTCTCTCTCTTTTTTTTTTTTTTTTTTAACTCGAGATTACTTTATAACTCCAAAACTAATAGGGGGGAAAACTGACATTTTCCATAAATCAAATATCAGCACATTTTAGCATTAATCAGATATGCTATCACAGATACTAGACAATATATTTCAGTATGGCGACAAAATATAGAAATTGCAAATTCCTCTACCTTAAAACTGGAATTTTGGAAAATTCTGTATCACTTATTATTCGCTTATTTGTATCACTTATTATTCGCTTATTTGTAATGAGGAGTTTAAATGGATTTTCATCTTCCTGACGAAAGGGACTCATGAAATACCCTATTTACTGCATTGATTTTGAATTCCGTACCCGTTTAAGATATACCCTTAATCAAACTAGTGAGCGCGAGATAGATAGTAAGTACGTTCCAAATTTAATTTGAAAGATTTCCACTATTTCCCTGTGATACGATTACAACACAGACAAAACGCGAGATAGATAGTAAATACGTTCCAAATTTAATTTGAAAGATTTCCACTATTTCCCTGTGATACGATTACAACACAGACAAAATTGCTTTCAGTGCGGAGTAAAAAAATAATAGAGAATGCCTTTTTTCCTCTTAAAACTCAAATTTTTAAAAACGCTGAAAGTTATTTATGTGGTACTCTATTCTGGGCAAAACAATGAATCCTCTTTTTACCTTTGGCTCTCTTAGCATACGTATTTAAAAAGACCCTTTCTTATTTATTGTTTTTGTAATAAAAGGAGCTTTCTTTCCAAGTCTACATATATTACTAACATGGCTTCAACTTTCTGAATCGCTTTCATTCCTCCATAAAATCGTACATATCATCCCCTTCCACAAGCGGAATTTTCAGAAAAGCTTAAATACTTGTTTCCCGTGTTTATAAATAGGTGATTATATAACGAATTTCATAGTTCCAACGTAAGTAAATTCTTGCATTAAGCATTTTCTGAATAAATCATGCAAAATCTTAATATTAATGGAATTGTCCTCCTTATCCTCTTCAGAAGTGGAATTTTCACTGAAGCTGAAAGATGTACTATTTTTATTTAAGAGTTTTATACCAATTCTCATATCTCCAACTTGAGGAAATTCTCACAATGGACACTTCCTCATTAAAAAAGGGAAATTTTGTTATTATAGTAATGACCAACTCTTCCCCGTAGCAGAATTTTCCAAAATGCTGAACCACATGTGTCATTATTTGTATTTAACAATTTATATATGATTTGACGTCTCTAACTTAAGCAAATTCCCACATATGATACTTTGTGAATAATAATAATAATAATAATAATAATAATAATAATAATAATAATAATAATAATAATAATAATAAAAATAATAATAATAATTGAAATTTTAATAGGATAGAAAAAAACGGCCCCCTCTTTCTCCCTTTAGCAGGTTAATTTTCTAAAACGGCGAAACACATTCTCATATTTACTAGTTTATAGACTATACATGAGTTTATAAACTGAATTTCACACCTTCAGCGTAAGCGGATTCTCACATTGGATACTTTCTTAATAAAGGGAAATTTAAATTTTACATAACCGACCTTAGTTTTTCTCTCTTAGCAGAGGAATTTTCGAAAACGCTGATTATGTGTTTCATTATTTTTATACATGAGTTTATAAACCGAATTTTCTGTCTTCAATTTAAGCAAAACTCCACATTCGGCACTTCGTAAATATATAAGGAAAATTTCAATATTATAGAAATTACCCTCCACCCTCTCCTTAGAAGCAGGATTTTTGAAAACACTGAAACACGGATTCTAATATTCTTACTTAAGAGTTCATAAACCGAGTTTTACATCTCCAACTTAAGCGAATCCCCACATTTGGCACCTAGTAAATAAATGAAGGAAAATTTCAATATTATAGAAATTGTTCCTCTTTCGAAGTGAAATTTTCGAAAACGCTGAAACATGTATTTTCTTATTTTTACTTACGAGTTTATATACTGAATTTAACATCTTACGTTTTCAATGAACGAAGAAACCATTTTTCTGATTATAATACTTTTATACCTCAAACCGTTCCGGAGGTATGCCAAGCAATGCTCAAGTTTGCAACACTTTAAAATTATATAACTGGAAAATTGTAATTACAGCTGCCAAATGCTATTGCTTTAATATTATTAAAGCAAAGGAAAACAACAATCATTTTAAATATTGTCACAAATACACAATTT
The DNA here is from genome assembly GCF_964235325.1 of Thermobia domestica. NCBI lineage: Eukaryota > Metazoa > Arthropoda > Insecta > Zygentoma > Lepismatidae > Thermobia > Thermobia domestica. The sequence goes on along the minus strand of NC_137465.1, from coordinate 140,000,217 downwards.
TAAGCAGTGTTACATACTTACCTAAGCACTTACTTTTAAGTAGTCTTTCGAAAAAATCCTCAAAGGAGGTGGGCGGATAAGGACCATTTTTCGCCCATCAGACAACGGAAAAATAAAGTGTCCGATTCCGACAACTTTTCAATGTATTTTTATACTAGAAGATATGTTACATATGTAAAGATAATGGATATGTCATAAAGAAAATAGTAAGTCTTAGAAATGAGTGCCCAAAAATAGTTGGTTTCAGCGTTTTGCGACATTTTGATACTGTTTGCTGTCTTTGATGGAGGCTTATAGGAAGAAGGAGTCGATGAACCAAAATAAATCTGACTCGTCATAATATAACGCTGTGTAACCTTTGATATGAGTACTAATTGATTTTGGTTCAGTGTGTTCTTTTACCTGTTAGAGAACAAAATGTATTGCGCGAGAGTATAGAGCGATGTCTACCGTTTATACGCTGTAATGTACGAGTTCAACTGGAGACTCCAGCTCTGATGTTATTTACTGATTGTGATTGAAAATACATGCTCAGTATGTCAATAAAATATATTTAAAAATGTATTGTTTGCGCGGATGTGTGTGTAGGGCAGCAAAAATAGAGACAGCACGTTATGGAGTATTGAGAAAGCGTGTCATTTCTGAAAGTGGTTTGAGTAAAAGTGCGAGCAGGAAAACCAGTCGCAGAATGGCATAGAATTCTGCAATATATATATATATACTAGCAGCGTTCACCCCGCTTCGCTGCGGTCACCCCGGAACGCAATAAACTTTGTTACTTAGATAATTTTTACTTTTTCGCTTTCAAATTGCAGTAAATGTTAACATTATAGCGCCTGTCATTTATGTTAACCCGCCGAGTGACACGGTCATGCGGATTGCAGTAAATGTTAACATTATATCGCCTGTCATTTATGTTAACCCGCCCCGCTTCGCTGCGGTCACCCCGGAACGCAATAAACTTTGTTACTTAGATAATTTTTACTTTTTCGCTTTCAAATTGCAGTAAATGTTAACATTATAGCGCCTGTCATTTATGTTAACCCGCCGAGTCACATGGTCATGCGGGTTGCATATAAATACGTTTATTTTTACCTATGATGAACTAATAACAAAGGATTTGTACGTATGGACACTTGAATGGTCAATTATCTCAAGACACTGGTAATTAAAAATTAAAGTGATATGATAAAAACCATCTAGGGTCCAAATCCTAACAACCCCCCAAAAATGAAAGAAATTGGTTCAGCCGTATTAGCGTGATGAGTTCACAAAGGATTTGTGCGTTCTCTTTTATATATATATATATATATATATATATATATATATATATATATATATCGAACAATCATACATACCACGCGTCAATGAAGTACTGATGAGAATTCATTGATACGTTATATTGCAATACTGAGGGAAAGATGAAAAAGAACGACCAACAATAGCAACCAGATGCATCCGATCCAAGCTAATACATACCCATACCCACAAACACCCCCACCCCACCCCCATATATATATATATATATAGCACCCCTATGACTTAGTCTGTTGTACAAAGAGATCGTTCGTCTACGAGTACTGCCGTCGACACCACCTGTAAGAGTTCTAAAATAGAGTTAGCAATACCTCGTTGTCGCAACTCTAATAGCTGTTGTATAATATGTAAGCGTAAGAAATACTTAGTAGCTGTACCAAAAGCAGCTCCAACGCATGCCTTTACGGAATCTATATTTCGTCGGGAAAACGCTGCTGTTAAGCGCATCTTAAGGAGTCCGTATTTTTTTTCTATTCCGTGAGGAGGCTCTGCAAGCTGTACGTCCTGTAAGTGAGAAGACAACAATGTCTGCGAAATATATTGAAAGCCTGATAAACAATATCAAAAAGGTAGCATAGAAGAAAGGTATCGATTTCGACTCACCGGGACGATTTTCCGACTCCGATTATTATACTCTCATGGATATATCAATGTCTGATTTTAACTGTATTTATGACCTAGTTAAGTCCAAAATGCGTTCCTCAACACAGAGATCCTCTCGTACTTGTTTGGCAGTGTTACTTGTAAAGCTTCGAACGGGTCTCTCGAATGGTGTTCTGTCTACATTATTCAATGTCAGAAAACGAAGAATATCATTTTCTGTGCACTCTGCACGTGAGGCTTTGATGCAGAACTTTGTTCCACTATACCTTGGAACGGAACACACCACCAGGAAAACCATACGAGGTCTTTAGCACTACGATTATTCATTCCCCACGACGACAATGATACTGTAATACTTGTTGCTGATGGCACTTACATTTACATCCAGATGAGTTCTCACTATTCCTTTCAGCGACGATCATTCTCGTTACACAAAGGAAGACCTTTCGTGAAGCCTCTGATGTTGGTCACGACGACAGGTTACATTTTGAATGTCTTTGGACCTTACTTCGCGGATTCAAAGAACAATGACGCTAACATACTCACTCATATCTTAAAAAAAAAAAAAGATGCACACAATAACAGAGAGTGGCTGCAGCCAAACGATGTTCTGATTGTTGATAGAGGCTTCAGTGATTGTTTGGCACCTCTGGAAGAAATGGGTCTCGTACCTGAAATGCCTAGATTACTCAATAAGCAGCCACAGTTTAGAACAGCGGATGCTAACGAGGCGCGTCTTGTGACGAAAGTTCGATGGGTCGTCGAAGCCGTTAATGGAAGTTGAAAAACTGGCGCACATTGGATAAAGTGGTACCCAATACGCAAATACCTTATATTGGTGACTATGTGCGAATTATATGTGCTCTTCTCAATGCTTTCTATCCTACAAGGATTCACAACACCTAAGATGATGAAATAATCGCTCAGTGGATGCTGGCTTTAGTTAAAAAAACCTAATTACTTAAAACAGATGGTCGACCAACAAGGCTGGGCTCGAAAAAGGTAATTTGGGCTAAGTTAACCGAGACAGATCTTCAAGATTTTCCACGGCTAACTTGGGATGAGGTACGGCAATTAACTCTTGCCATATATCAACTTAAATAAAGCCAATCTTATACTCACGAGCACTTAAGTGACGAAGGTATGTACTCTCTGTACATACATCATTACGATGCTTCTGTTCTCCGAGTTCAGTTACGATCACGACACATAAGATCCAAAACCTGTAATATTTGGATCAAAACAGAGCAAAGCAACGTCGCACACATATAGTGGTACTGTCAATGTAAAGTAGACGCACGGGTCGTCGGATGTTGTGCGCATGTTGCTTCCCTACTATGGTTCCTGGCTTACTGGCGCCACAATTCCACCGCAGTTAAGAAACCAAGTCTAGAATATATTCATACACTACAAGATGCCGCCGCTGCAGGATGCTCCAGTGGCGATTCGAATGACGACAGCAAGCACGATGTCTAATCTGCAAACTAGCTACAAGTGTCTTCAGCTGTCTGATTATTATCTATGTTTGATTATTTCCCATGCAATATATTGATCTGATAGTCGTAGTAGACTTCAATCTTCTTATTCTTGCCGTTAGTGTTCTATTTACTATTGCTGTTATGGATCCCAACTCATTACATTAGTGTTTACGTTCTTTCATTAACACACGACTTACGTCTTTGTTTATTTTTTTAACTCTTGCTGATAGTGCTTTCTGTCAAAATATATTTGTTTTCTTATTTTTATGAGTTATACTATTGAAAATCATGCATTTCACATCTCGGGCCTGATGGGCGAAAAATGGCCCTTATCAGCCCACCTCCTTTTCACCCCCTTGAAATTTAATTCCTATTCATTCGAAACGCATCATGTCGTGACTGTGGTATCCATCACTAAAGTACTTTGTGTACGCGTTGTCCTGTCCATCTCAGTTGTGCTATTAGTGTGATAAAGGAATTCAGATTTTGCATGTACAGTCCTTAGTTTGCAACACTAAATAAGAAATTTTGCATTGTAAGTTTTCGTTTAACATGTAGATTCGAAATATGCTATGATCTGACACAGTTCAGTTGTTTCCTTTACGGACAGCTTGCATAGTCAATTATGTAGATTAAGTCATAGTCAATTTTTATCCTTTGCATCTATGTTCCTTTTACTTCTTGATTCACAGCGTTTTCAGGTGATTGTATTATTATTATTATGTATGGTCCTTGTAATATTGCAAGCTTATGAGGTAAGCTTTTTATATTTATTAAAAGTTCCTTACGCAGTTACTTCGATATTACGTAGTAATGCTTCATTTTGCTATTTCAGGACCCCAATCAATTAATTAGAGCTAGTGCGTTGAGAGTTCTGTCTAGCATTCGAGTACCAATGATAGTTCCTATTGTAATGCTAGCGATTAAGGACTCTGCATCAGATATGTCACCGTACGTTCGGAAGACAGCCGCACATGCCATTCCGAAACTTCATAGGTAAAGTTTTTAATTTTAATTTTTATGTTGAAAATGTACTTCTTTTCGAACAAATTTGAGTTCTAAGAGTTTCGTATTTCCTCTACCAAATATTTTTACAAAATAATATCTATATACATCTATCAAATAACATCAATATCAATATTCTTAATTTTTTTAGCAGTTGTTTCATTGATGTGTTGGTTGTGCTTTATAATATGTTCACGAAAAAAAAAATATTGCTTAAACAAGAGGATATAGACAAAGTTGACTTTATTATTTTCTATTTTAATGTATTTTTACTTTTGATCGACGAAAGGAGAGAAGAAAGTATGGTAGTCGTAAAGAAAAATCGTATTATATTATTATTATTATAATTTATTATGGTTTCGTTTGAAGGGATGACAGTCTTCGGCGAGCATCGAGTTCATGGGAAGGGATAGGAAATATAATGTTTAGGGTCTGTGAAAGGGACCAACTGCTTTGAACGGTATTGAATGAACAGAGTTCGATAAGCAAGCAGAAGAGGTTAATGGTAGAGCAGTAGTTTTGCATGCGAGATCTTGTGGTATTAAACAATAGGATTTGCGAGTGATCTGGAGATACAGATAACCTTATGAAGCGGTATGTAACACGATGAGGAAGAATCGTAACATTGTATGTGAAAATCTTTGAAATATGTGATACATACCTTAACAGTTTAGTTCACATTCGTTATGGCAGAACTGTATGTTGACACACCCTACCGTTCATTGGGACAAATGTTCAGTATGGTGGCTGTGTACTTCAATGCACTTTACAATACAAGCGATAAAACTCAACTGAATGCCATCTAATGTTCGTAGAGGAATATCAACGCACGCACAATGAATTCGCTGTCACATATTTGCTGTTGTTTTGGGTGGCTTTAGATGCGTCTTTGAGTACATCCCACAGATAGAAATCTAAAGGTAACAAATCTGGCGAACGAGCGGACCAAGTAATAAAAATGGCACGCCCAATCCATCGATTGGGGAAATCCTTGTGTAGAGTAGCGCGTGCTTGATAAAAACTATGGGTCAGACAGTCATAGTGTTGATATCACATATAAGGCGTATATGCAGTGATGTCGCTTATAACAATTCCGACAACTTTCCATTCTGAAATCCCTGCATCGTGCTCCGTCCGACGATCTATGAAATAAGGTCCTATTAATTGGTCACCGATAATGCCGCACCAAACATCGACATTCCGTTTGCACTGTTGTTCTACCACTCGAACCTAGTGGGGATTTTCTACAGATCAGCAGTGCATAATCTAACTATCTACAGATCAGCAGTGCCTATTGACTTATCCGTGATTTGTAAACGTTGTTTAATCGGAAAATAATACACCGTGAGAAGAAAGTAAGATCGTTTTGTGTTATCTGTAATGCCCACTCACAAAAGTTGATGCGATTTTGAAAGTCGTCTTCAGGCAATTCTTGATGTAATGATATATGAAATGGGTGGAATTTTAACAGATATAGTTTTCAAAAAACAAAACAAAACACACACACACACACACAAAAACTACATGGCGACATTGCCGCGCGATTTGACGTGAACTAATATGAGGATGTTGAACCACTACTGTTAACACAGTAACTTTTGCGTTTACATTTGTTACAAATCTTCGTCGCCATTTCGGTTTCGGGTGTACACTCCCCATTTCCGAAAATGTTTTCATTATACGGTAAAACGCTCTCAAACTATAGTCTGTCTGGGTGTCGATTCGTATACAATATTCGAGCACTAGAAATATATTTCTGCGTCTCCCTGTAAATAAAGATAATATCATTATTTTGTGAAGTTATAAAACGGACCATTTTGCACTTTAAGAGTACGTGTTAGCACAACAGTACACCACATGCACTACATCCATAATCGTAGAATACAACTACCCTTCAATTGAGTGACGTATTAACACACACTACTTCGTATTACTTATGTTTCAAATCTGGAATTGTAGAAATTCTGATTGGTTCGTGTCATTAAAACATTTCCGCAAAAAATAATGGTCTGCCACACTAGACAATAATGGTTAGTTTCTATCCGTATTTTCTACTGCTGTATTCACGAAATTGGCAATGGTAACTAAATACACTGAGCTGCTTCGTAATACAAATTCAAGAAAACAATACACTAGGGACAGTACGTAAACGCAACAATTCAACAATGTTCATGCGCAGAGTACAGATGTTTAATTTGGTATGGTGGTCGCAAACAGACCAACATTTTGTGACGTAAAGGCTCACAATACAATTCATGCCTTCTGTCTTTCTACCTCATCATGCAGATTAATATTCGGTTTTTATGCGCTTTATAGGCATCGGGAACTTAGGTCGCCAGAAATGTACAGGATGTTCAAGAATCCCTCGGCGCGACAACAAATGGAACGATAATAGTCAGGGCTTATTTTAAAATTGAATTTACGTATTCACCTGACAAAATTTGCGACATACTCCTGACAACAGCTGTCAAGATGGCCGGCCGGCAAGTTCGATCTTAAGATCTCCTGCGTGCAAAACTGCTGCTGTACTATTGCTTCCAGCTTACCTGCTTCAACCCTGCCTGCTTGCTTCCAGCTTATCGAATTCCGTTCATTCAATACAGTACATTGTTCTAAAGCAGGTTCCCTTTCACAGATCCTAGTCACTACCTTTCCTATCCTTTCCCATGGATCCTATGCTCGCCGAGGGCAGACATCCCTCCGAACAAAGCCATATTAAATTGTCGAAAAAAAATTACAACACTAGGATTCGAACCCACAACCTCACGCATAAGAAGCAAGAGCATTGACCACTTGGTCCGAGGAATCCTGCTGGCAAACCACCCTCTTACATTGCTTATTTCATTCATTCGTGCTTCTAACAGGAATTAGTAACAAGTTGATAATATTTACAGATAGTATTGAACTGTTTCAATATTGCTCTTCCCAAGTTGCAATATTGCATATCTTCACTGTCTTTCACGTCTTTGTGTCATCTTGTAAGTAAATTCCTGTAACTTGCTCAAGAACCATTCATATTGATAAAAGTGCGCTTAATTATTCGTTTCAAGAACTCAGAAGGGTTTCATTTCACCATATATCTATACATCAATGTTTCTATTTCGTTCTAACCATTTCTCCACGACTTCACCAACGCTGAGGGAAAGTAGGAAGTTTTTGAAACAGCATTGCCATCTTTTACAGCGCAAAATCCTCAGCTTTTGCAAGATACTAAATATGTCGGTAAGTACTTCACTTATCGATATCACATAAACGTGACAATACTCCTTATGACAAACCGACTTGCTTCATAAATTTTAACCATAATGTATTAGTAACCTTTTCCGAGTTATTGCACCATTTCCAAACTCAACTTGTTTCTCTCCTGTTCTGACAGCACTATTTAACAGACCCTTCTATACTTGGAGTCACCTTAAACAGTTCTTACCAGTATTTAATTTAATGTGCACAAATAGTAGTGTTATCGCTGGTGTGGAAGGTCGCTTCTATTTATTCTTGCACTCAATAATCAATATGCATTAACGTGTAAATCTCCCAATCATCTCCCTCCACAAAGATACATAACATGCTTTGCCAACTGTCACTCAAACTTGGAAGAATTTAAGTGAGAGTTGGTACGCAACGTGGTCGGTCGTGTTGGAGCTATATGTGTGTAATAATTAACACTCTAAGTCCTCTCTTTACCTTTTGGACTTGGTGCGAGAGATAGCTCACTGCTCCTGCCAATTATCAGAAGCACGTACCACAACCTACGTCTTCACGGTATGAAGGATCGTCAGATTCAATGTTAAATGATTACGCCGGTAACATATACATTTAGATGATCATATTTCAATCTCAAAATTATCTAAATTACATATTTCTATAACTGCGTTAATTAAGTAATCTCGCATGCACATCAGAACACAATAAGAAATACATTGACATTTTACAACAGGAACTACTTATACGGCCGTGAAAATATTAAATAAACTGTTGTCCTAACTAAAATCTTTTCCTTTTCTTTACTTAAAGATCGATTAAACCAAAACATGTAAATTTAACTTGCGGCGCAAGTGGCTTATTCACAAAATAATATGTGTAATGAATCTTACTTTTTACTTTTTCTTTTTAAAAAAAAAAATCCTGGTGGCTATTTGAATGATCTTAGATTTTAACACAATTGAAGAAACATAGCTCTTGCGAGAGATAATCCACTAAATATTCCTGTCGCTGTCTCAGAACAAAATTGGCACTTTACTTACAGCTTCATCCAGGTAAAATTCCATAGAATAACTTGTCCTGTCGAGATGTATGATGAAATGGTCCTCTGACGATTTGGTATTCTTCCAACAAAAATTCTTTGCACTCTAAGACCACTGACAAGTGTCTTCTACCTGATGACCAAGAGAGATACTTTTCTTTTCGTACAATCACAAATCACTTATATTTAAAACCACCAAAATAATGTTCGTCTTAACCTGTCGTTCGGCTAAACCACTTAACCTAATCGTCCACTATTCGTTTGTCGGGCTCTACACATCCTCTCCGTTGTGGAGGTTTCAATGTTCGTTGCCCCAATCGCTTTGCCTGAGTTCCCTCCGTGATGGAGGTTTCGATGTTCGTCGTCCGACTGATTTGCGCCTCTTCTGGTCACCGTGGGTCACGCAATTAGTAATCACTCACCTAATATAACATTGTCCACTATTGGTCAATGACCAAAAATTGTCCAATCAAAAATTAGTGTAGATGTCACTTAGGCAATTGGGGTGACTTGCTAATTTTCGTTCTCATGGGAATGAAGCAGAAAAAGTCTCTCAGCAACTTTTCGAACAAAGAGTTATTGTTCTACGCACACACACATATAAAAATAAAGTTAATTTTGTCGTCTCCAAGTCGGGGTTGACGATAAGATGGATCTCACTAGCGTCCTTTTTACTAGAATTAGTTGGGAAAACTTATTGAAATAAACGTTTTGATTTTCTTGCTTCGATGAGCACTTTGCTATCGATAGCAGTAGCTCATTCCCTATATGCACCGAAGGTGTTTTAGTTTGTTACATGTCTGACGTTATATCGAGAAGTTTGCAGCACTGATCTGCGAGTACTATCTATTTTGTCTTTTTTCATTGCTGATTGCAATTATGAAATCAAATTTAGGTCATTCCATTAAAAATATAACATAATGTCCGTTATCATTTTTGGGCATTATGAACGGCGTTCCCTATATATATATATATAGGGTTGGCAACACTGTTCATCCGGTGATGTTAGCCAATATTATGTAGATATGTGTCTGTCTTCCTATAGTTGCTTCGTGCAAAGTTTCTCTCTCTCTCTCTTTTGGTTTTTCCTTTATCATGGTTGGACATTATAAATCGTGCACTGTGTGTATATACAGTAGGGTGGGCCGAAAAAACTTTTTTTTTTTTTTTTTTTGAATTTCGATTGGCCTGGTTACGGAAAATTTGGCTCGTGTTAGTGGTAGTCTACACAGAAAATTTGGATTTGTTTGGTCATCTCCTTCCTTTGCCTCATGGGACTTGAATACTTTTATAGCTGTGATTATGCAACCCGCACGGCACTATGAAGAAAATTGTGCTGCACAGCTATATTTTTCACACTGAAGCATTTTGAGGCTGAATATAAAACCCAAGTTAAAAGTGAGATGCAATATTGTTCCTATGTGGTTAAAAATTATTATGAATTAGACGAAGAAATTGCATTAATGTTTTCAAAACACATTATGAATATAGGTCATGAAAATTTGTTGTTAAACCTTCCCTTGTAGCTCTTAGCTCGTCTTGGTATATACAGTCCGGAACTCCCCAGAACCCACCACGCGGAGGTGACTGCAAATCGAGTTCCATCCGCCCCTATCCTCTTGCTTCCGTTTTTTGGCTCATTTACATTTGAGAGTCCTGCTGGGAGTCCATCTTTTGCATTTTTTTCTTCAAGAGACTAATTTTACCATGATAAAGCCATCTCTTCGATCCGCTCTACACACTAATGCTGACGTTTCTATATCTAGGTAATTTAATCATCCATTCCACCGCTTGTGAATGGCGCGGAAAACATCTGATTTCCTCAGAAGCTTTAGCCATCATTCTAATATTTTCTTCTATCTGGCTCGAAGAACTTTGTCTTTCAATGGTTCTCGGTGACGTCCGTTGAGAACCAATCGATCATCTCATGATATATACTTGCGTCTAAGTTTATTTTCGGAACAACAAATTCACGTAGACTTGATCTCTTTCTCTGTCGATACTTTTTTATTCTTCTCCATCCTAAAACTTGGATGTCCTGGCTCCTGTCGGTGATCATTGCCAAAAACAAGTTTTCCGGATGTTCAGAGTAAGCGTTGGAGATAATCATAATATACAGGATTCTTGTTAATTCCTCTTGGAGAAAGGATGCAGATCGAGCGACTAGCCACAAGCGTCGCGTCCCGTTGGTGAGAGACAGAAGAATTTAGATTTATTTCAAAACAAATTTGTGCAAATACTTTACTGATATACTGTGCAAGTGAACCAAGTGTTTCTTGGGGATTTTCGGTGTTCATATATAATCGGAAAATGCGAGAAACTGTCGTCAACCATTGGGACATGGCAATTGGTCCAGGCTTTTCCTTCAGAAGGTCTGGCGGACACAAACCTTCTGAAACGGCTCGGCAAATATCCTAAAGGTATTGCTTACCGTTACTCAAATCTTTTAATACCGTTTTATCAGGTCAGGCCGGCGCCGAAAGACACTGCTGGACTGTGTATAAAATTACAGTGTTTTCGATTTCTTATATATAATATTTTACGTATTATTATTATAGTCGTGTAAAATGTTGTAGGTAAATATATATTTTCTATTATTAGAGAGCCGATTTCAAAATTACTTGATATCAGATTACTTGATTAAAATTTTCTTTATAATTTCAACGGGTCTAAAAGAAATTGCTGCAATGTAAGGTTGACAACATATTTTTCACGCGATACATGAAGAACATGAATTGAAACGCACAATTTTTCGTCTAATTGATTATAATTTTTAACCATATAGGAACAATATCGCATCTCATTTTTATCTTGCATTTTATTTTCAGCCTCAGAATGTTTCAGTGTGAAAAAGAACCAAGGGTTATAGCTGTGCAGCATAATTCTTTTCGTAGCGTCGTGCGGGTTGCATAGTCGCAGCTATAAAAATATTCAAGTTCCATGGAGCAAAGGAAGGGATTGACCGAAAAAATCCAAATTTTGTGTGTTGACTACTACTAACATGAGGCAACTTTTCCGCAACCCGGCCAATCGAAATTAAAAAAAAAATCGGCCCCCGTGATATACAGGGTGTCTCAAAAGTCCCCTGACATAGGCCAACTCTGTTATTATCAGAATTACAACAAAATGTAAGAGGGAAAATTATCTCCAAATATAATGTTTTCAATGTAAAGTGAAGGGATTTTTAAAATCGGACAAGCCGTTTGGACTGTATACTCTTTATGCGCCCAATGTTAGAAATGCGACGTTAGCATAAAAGGCAGTAACTTCATTCACTTATGTTATGGGTCCAGGTAAATGGCAACGTTGCATTTTTAACATTGGACGCATAAAGAGTGTAGAGCCCAAACGGCTCGTCCGATTTTAAAAATTCCTTCACTTTAGATTGAAAACATCATATTTGGAAACGGTTCTCCCTCTTACATTTTATTTTAACTCTGATAATAACAGAGTTGGCCTATGTCAGGAGACTTTTGAGACACCCTATATATAAAACGAGAATCATCCAGAAAATAAAGATTGTTTAGTTTTACAAAATGAAAAACACAGTATTTATTGAAAAAAAATCTACTGCATATACATGAAGCTTCCCTTACTTTTCTACATAATCACCACCTTCATTTAAACATTTGTCGTATCTGTTCACGAGTGTCAGAATTCCCATGTTAAACTCTTCTGCTCCCAGTTCATTAAGCCAGAACTGCATTCTGCATTCTCCAACTTTTCAGCGTGTCCAAACCGTATATTGGCCAGAAACTTTCAGCTTAGGGAAAAGGTGAAATCGCTATGAGCAAGTTTCGGACTATATAGAGTGGGCGATCAAAATTTTCCATCCGAATTGATCCAGCAATTGTTGAGTTGCAGCTGCAGTGTGGATTGGGCATTGTCGTGAAGAAGCACAATTCCTATAGAAAGCATTCCTCGCCTCCTGTTTTGGATAGCTCGCCTTAGTTTTCGTAGAGTCTCACAATAACAACTTTCATTGATCGTAGTGCCTTTTGACATTAAATTCACCAAAGAACACCTTTACGATCCCAAAAGATGATCTTCGTGTCCTTTCGTGTTGAGAGAGTTTGAATGGGTGATGAGGGATGATGCCATTCAAGTGATTGGCGCTTGCTCTCTGGAGTGATGTGAGATACCAAAGTCTCTCACCAGTCACAATCCAATTAAGATTTTCGTCTCCACCTGTGTGATACCGTGTGAAGAATATCAATGCTGAGCCCATTCTGAATGGAGTGATCATCTGGCTTAATGAGCTGGCGCAGAAGAGTATGTAACGAACCTTGTGCCGAGGATTGTTTGACACCTACCTTAATTCTATTCAAAACAAATAAGCAGTGATTAAGTTTAGCCAAACTATCTTTTGACACGGTTCTGATATCTGGCATAAAAAAAAGGAATCCCCCAAATAATGCAGGCTTCAAATCTCCCAATCGAAAATGCAAGATTATCAATATTGAATTCAATCGAAAATGTTAAAGCTACTAGATATTATTTTAAATAAAAGAAAATGTTCAATTTGCTTTTTATTACAATTAATCAAATATTAAGAAAAAATACAAACTAACAACAACAATTTGAATTCTGTGAATGAGTTGCTTACTATAAAAATTGAATACGTGATTAAATGTAATTGAATAATAATTGAATGTTGCTTGAATAATAGTAGTTAAATACACTTTGATTCAATATATAATTCCAAACAAGAACAATTCAAAAGTTATTAACAGTTTCAATGATTTATAAAAATTTAACCGGAATAGAAAGTATCAAAACTTAGTCAAAAGCGACCACGACTTGACTAACGATTTAAATACAATATAACGCGAAAACTACAAAACTACTTAAATTCGCGAAGCAAGAAACAAGAAAAGTAATTCGACGTCGAAAAATCAATATCTCAACAGAAATCTCAAAAAGACTATAATGGGACGCTAAATGCAACTTTTCTTTCGGCATTAAATTACGAACGTATTTCGTACCAAGTCTTAAATTTAGTAATTAATAATCTAATAACTACTTCTACTTGCGTTAACAGGAAAAAACGTGTTAGTCAAAATATTAGTTAATTTACCAAACCAAGGTTACCAGGGTTTTAGGTTCTAGAAACTACAACTAGGTTTGTACTTACCAATTTCCAAACTGCTGTATTCTGCCACAGGAATCGTCTGTCCTCAATCACCTCTACTCGATTCTACCTTTCCCAATTAGTGCAGCTAATAGAAAAAAGCTTGGTAGGAAATCTGATGTTTCTACAGAACGCCAAACCGATAACTTATAATTACTTCGTATTCTTCCGATCCGGTATAATTCAAACGAATAGAAAAAATCAACTTCCAACTTTCTATTCCTTTAGACTCCGTTAACATTCGACCAGAAGAGCACAAACAGATAGGTACTACCAGATGGACGTTCGACGCAGCAACTGCCAGGCTCTCGGCTTTCGCTCACGAGCGAGGCAGCTGCCCACGCGCAAACGACCAGACACTACGTCACACGATATAACCTTGAGTTTGTTACAAACAAACTCGCTTCTACAACATTCTGTCTTCTTCTCATTATCTAAAGATTTTACTCTTTTTTTTTAAAAAAAAAAGAAAAAGGCAATCACAATAAATTCTCTCAAACGAGGAAATACAAAAATGGTAATAGTTTTACAACCAGAGATTATACATTTTTCTTTCTTTTCTTTCATTTTTGTTCTCAGTCCATATTTCCATTTCACATCCAGAGACCAGGATATACAGGTTGTTCCAAAATACGGGCAGCTCCAACTCAATGTAGCTGAGCATGCTACAAGTATAACATGGAATTCTAAAGCTCGTGAACAAATACAGCAAATGTTTAAATGAAGGTGGTGATTATATAGAAAATTGAGGGAAGCTTCAGTATGTAACAGATTTTTTTTCTATAAATATTGTATTTTCCATTTTGTGAAACTGAACAGTCTTTATTTTCTGGATGTATCTCGTATATACTTATCTCATATATACTTATCTCGTATATACGTAAGTACTTCGAATACATGGACTTAATTAATGATTTTACTGTTAGCAACCCGAAACTATTTTGGACTGGAATTAAATCTCGATCGAAATCTCCCGACATGGTCAGCAACAGTTAATGACGAGAATTTTGAAGCTAGTGATGGTCAGAGACCCGACCTTTTTAATAACTACTTCTGTAAAATATTTGCCGCATTTACCCCTACAACCCATCTCCCCCCTCTCCGCCCCTTTTGTACTAACACTTTATCAGACCTAAATCTCTTGGGCCCGACAACATTAGCTCTCTCTATCTTAACAAAACTGCTTCAGCTATTTCAGTTATTCTATCCACCCTATTCAATAGATGCTTCAGAGAAGGATATTATCCCACCAGCTGGAAACTAGCTCACGTGACCCCAATATATAAATCAGGACTTAAAGATCAAGTATCCTCCTATAGGCCAATATCTCTTCTTTCTATAATATCTATTATCTGCGAAAAAATAATCAAAGACAGGCTTCTCAAATTCACGTCGCCTTCATTCACATTTCTCAGCATGGCTTTCTACCGAAAAGCTCAAGTCTCACAAAGTTAAGTACTCTTCTTTCCTGTGCAGTTCAATGTATAAATAACAATACTCAGATGTCATTTATTTTGATCTCTCAAAGGCCTTTGATTCTGTCAGTCACATTCTTCTTCTTCACAAGCTTTCCAATAGGTTTAATGTACATGGTAAATTTCTCTCTTTAATCACCAGCTATCTAAAGGGCCGTAAACAGAAAGTTGTTCTTTCAGGGGTGACTTGTAACCCCCAACTTGTGATCTCGGGGGTGCCTCAGGGAAGCGTACTAGGGCCCCTGCTATTTGTCCTGCATATGGACGATCTCTACTCTCACCTTTCAGTTAATCCTAGTGGACTTTTGCTTTTTGCTGACGATTGCAAATTATATAGAGAAATATCATGTTTTCATGACACAATTGCCCTACAGGAAGACATAAATTATCTTGTAGACTGGTGTGAAATGTGGCAATTGAAACTTAACAGTAAGAAATGTGACAGTATTACAATTACTCTGTAAAAGTCTCCTGTCCCCTCCAAATATCATATTAATGATTCTCCTATAACACATTCTGTCAGTCATAATGATCTTGGTGTCATCTATGATTTGAAACTCTCGTTCTCTGACCACATCTCCTCAATAGTTAAGAAATCAATGCGTATGCTGGGGCTTCTTTACTAATTCACTGAACTACGTACTGTGGCATCATTAACAACATTCTATAAAACTCTAATAACACCCAATATCGAATACCGCTCTCTCATATGGGCCATGGCCGCACCTACACATCTCTCTAGACTTGAGTCTGTTCTCAATTTCTTTATTGCAATAGTACGTTTTCGTGTTCCCGCACTTCGAATATTACCTAAGGAGGAAATTTTGCGATATCTTAATATCCAGACGCCGGAAGTACGTAGAAATAAATCTGATTTGAAGTTTCTTCATAAGATAGTTAATGGGAACCTAAGATCAGAAACCCTAATTCAACAACTATCCTTACATGGGAACCTAAGATCAAAAACCCTAATTCAACAACTATCCTTACATGTCCCTTCCCGCAAAACCCGGAATACCCACCTATTCCATCTTGCACACCCTACGTTGATAATTATACAGAGGTCTCTTTTTCACCGAGTACCGAACTATTATAACTAGTGAGGTGGACATTTTTTCGAGCTACCCGGTGTTTGAACGAGCAATAAAACGCGTGCTGGCCAAATAATATTACTTGTGCACTCTTTGTTGATACTATTGATGTTACTGTTGTTATTTATTTTTTTAATCCTTTTTCTTTTTGTCCCCCGCTTGTTGACATTTCCCTGAGTAAAATGGCACAATTATGCTGTATCTGGGAATTTGTTCAATATATATATATATATGAGAACTCAATATATAAAGTTATTTTTAATGTATTCCCTTATTCTTGTGGTTTCAGTTTGGATCCTGAACAGAAAGATGAACTAATACATGTGATAGAGAAGTTGCTTTCCGACAAGACAACATTAGTGGTGGGTTCTGCAGTAATGGCGTTCGAAGAAGTAAGTTCTCCTTTGCTTTTCTGTTTTCTTGAAAGGAACAACATATTAAAAATTTCAATTTAATAGTTTTAAACCTACTTTAAATAATTTAATAGTTTTTTTGTATTTATTTTAAAATGATATTACTGCAAATATATTGACCGTATGGAATACTAATTTTCCGTGGGAGATAATCAGTGTTAACAAATAATTTTCATTTTAACTCAATATAACTTAAGTATCAGCTAAATTTTCGTGATAGTACAGTGACAAAATGGTATATCATGTGAAGAGAATATATTGTTCATAATTCTACTAGTAACTCAAAATTTCAATGTTGCTTTAGATAAGGATGATAAGTGATAGTTTCCTTGAAAGTTGTAGATGTAATAAAAATAAGCATGGTTTTGTTATTAACTTAATATTAAAAATATTAATATTAGCTTTTTGTATTATTATTATTATTATTATTATTATTATTATTATTATTATTATTATTATTAGTAGTAGTAGTAGTAGTAGTAGTAGTAGTAGTAGTAGGATTATTATTATTATTATTATTATTATTATTATTATTATTATTATTATTATTATTATTATTATTATTATTATTATTATTATTATTATTATTATTATTGGTGGTGGAGGAATTCCTTAAGGATCTCACCTTGAGCATCTTTTTACCCGAAAATGTCAAATATTCAGAAATACTATTATACGCAGATGATATAAAGCTTTTTAGAATAGTTAATAACGGGTATGATTAATTATTTGCTACAGGAAGTTTTAGATGAAGTAAATTACAGAAGGTTGCCCACGATAAAATGTAGCCGCCTTTCACTGGCCCAGCCAAATTATTCATTTAACCTCTGTTACATCCCGATACATTCCGTGCTCGTGGGTTTTCTCGGGGTTCTCCCGTTTCCTCCCACTTTCTTCATTTCACTCATCTCTCATCATCACCGTCTCCTTTAGCCTAACCGGCATAACCGTGGGACGTAAAACTTAAAGATTTCATTTATCCCGATACATTGCTGGCTATACGGGGACCTGTATTTGATAGCAGTGTCAGTTGAGTACGATCCGTGGAACGGTGAAGGTAAAAGTGACAACTTTCTAGGAGAGTTCATCTATGGACTTTCTGCTGCCCATTATAGCCACTCAGCAATAGTGAAACAGTAAAAGGAAGAGGTTTAATCGTCAATAAAAATAGCGTGGATCTCATTATCCGATGATATACCAAACAGGTCCCTGCGTACGTGGTCGACCGGAAATTAGGAGAGCAAGGGCTCCATCCGCTCGGACCCTCAAAGCAGTGTACGCCATTAGGAGAGCAGTAGCACAGGACAGTCCCCGAACGCTGAGAAGTTTGGCCGTACGAAACGGTATCTTTAAAAGGCACAGTTTTCAACAATGTGCGGAAGAACCTCCTATTGCAGAAGAAGCACGTCACAAAGCGCGCAGACACCACCTCACAAGAATGCCACATTACAAACTCTGACAAGCTGAATGAAACATTCCTTACAGTAACAGGTGGAAATGGGCGTGTACTCTGGATGAGGGATGGATATACCTAGGTGAAACCAGCAGAGTTCGATCCATTTTCCAGACAGTAGGAGCCGTTTTGATTTCGTGCTGCATTGCAATGAAAAGTTCTGCAAGGAACTTCTGGTAGTGGCAGAATATTGCGATCTGGGAGCATTGCCACTCGCCGGAGTGCTTTCCAACACCAAAGCCAACGCAGCTTACTTCAGGAGAAAGTTATGAATCCTCTGTACGACATTCACATTCCCCATCTGTATAGTAACGAGACCATGAATATATGAATTCTCATGGGCAAGGCCTTTAACCTATCCATCGATCATTCAGACGTTCTACGCAAAGAAGGCAAAAGAGATTAAAGTTCGAGTGGTCCCATTTTCCTCCATCCATGTGAAATCCCAAGGTGCCTGGCCAATGGACTACTGTGTGTTTGAATTCCTCAAACAAGCATATGCTTGACGCCTTCTCGTACATTGCACTGTCTTCGGCAATTTGCCAAAGAGGTATGGCGAGAAATTCCCCTTCCGATTCTACGTGGAGTTTGCTACAGTGGAAACTACACTGCTGGGCGATTATTTGAGTCCGTAGCCGTCACATCGAACTTAATCGTAGTGGAGAAAGATTTGCTTCGGTAAGTGGTTCAAAGTCGACTGTTTTTCTCGTTGGAAACCTTCTACACTGGTGTAAAAATAATTTATTGAAGATCAGCTCTGTAGACCTAAGTATACGATATGTAACTAATAAAACTCAATACTACATCAGCAAATATAAAATTAAGGAGCCACACTAAACAGGAGAGAGTAAAATAATCACCAATTTATGTGTGATATGTGATAGAAAATTGAAATTTGGTAATCGTATAAACGATACAGTGTAACCAACGAGAAAACGATTTAGGTTTTATATTCAATCAATAACCTGGTTTTAAAAATGATGGTTCCTGTGTATAGAAACGTGTTACATCCAAAGTAGAATTTGGTTCAGTGTCTGGAATAGTTTATTTAATACACTTAAAAACAAAATAGACTGATACAGTGTTTTGTAAGACTACTCTGTTATAGAATGAAAAAGATTATTATTCACGTGAATTTGAATATTCCATAAGTTATTGGGGACTTCAGACTGTACTGGAAAGAAGGAAATTTATTGATGAATCCTTTAATTAACTGATATTGGAAATATATATTATAGCAATATTATTTAGAAAAATATGGGAATAAGAGTGCAAAATTACAGTGCAAGAAATCGTTCAACATCACATTACATTAAAAACTGAAATACTGAGAAGAGTGACAAAATCTTAAATTAATTTAAATTGAACCGTGTCTAGGAAATGACAAATAACTAGCAACAGAACATTCGTTACATAGATTAAACTGTTTTAAATTCCTCTAGTTAATCTTGATTTTGTTGTTACTACCTACTTTCGGCATACTTTAATCAGTTTATATAATAAGAAAATAAACTAGTCAATAACTTTTGCCTCCTGAACGGTGGTTTTTTTTTTTTTTTTTTTAATTTTTAATAATGAAAATCAAATGAAACTTCAATTTACATTTATCTGAAAATGTTATAGTACGAAATTGACGCTTTTGATTTTAGTCATATTTTAAAGATCAACTTGAACCTTGGAAATTCGAATATTTTAACATTCTAACAAGGGCCTTAACGTTCTTTGTTGACAGTTATCTTATATTTTACTATATACTAACATTTTTTCTAGACTATTGCGAATGATTTAGTATTGATACTTTACAAAGAACTTTTGATCAGTAGTCTTAAAGTGAATACGATCTTTTGTGCAGGTGAGAGTAAAACAAAAAATTTATAAAGTAAGTAGACAGTAGAACATAACATGCATAATAACATATATATTAATTCCCAAACTTGTAGAAAAGTTATTCATGAAGTACAATTAATGGTTACACAACCGAATAGCATTGAGAAAAGAGGTAACTATTTAGTTTAATCATTACTTACAGAACATGCAAGGAATACTTACTTACATTATAACACTTTATCTTCTTATTTTCTGAAGTCAGATATGAGAAATCATCGTCAGTATTTCAAAACATAATGAGAGTACTTCGTTTGGTAGCAAATGATTGCGAATTTCACATATTTTATTTTTCCTTACATTCTTATTCGTTGAAAATCCTCAGAAATATATGTATCTTGTATCAAACTTGGAAAAAAAACCTTGAAAAAAATTTAGTGCAAAAATTCTATGAAATAGGCTTACAGGTTCAGTGCTTCCAGCTAGCTAGCTTATAAATACAAATTATTATTTTCAGGTAGCCCTAAATAAATAAATAAATAAATAAAATACTTTCCACACAGCACAAATGACTGTTCGTGCACCAAATCCGTTCTTTAAACTAATATGTAGTTTCGTTGATCTCTGTCTACAGATTTAAAAGTATGAAGAAGTAAGTTATACAGTATATTGTTTTTCTTCATAGGTGTGCCCAGAAAGGATTGACTTAATACATAAGAATTACAGGAAGTTGTGTAATCTGCTTGTGGATGTTGATGAATGGGGACAGGTGATAATTATAAACATGTTGACGCGTTATGCACGGACTCAATTTACTGATCCAAATCTTGATGTAAGTTTCCTCTTAAATCAGTTTTTACTTATATATTGAATGTCAATCATATTATTGTTGGAAACCAATTCAGTACTAGGATACTCTAAAGCTTTCGTATTCAATTATTATAAGTTTTTCCAGCTTATGAAATACTACATGTATTAACGTAAAATGTCTTGATATAAATAGTAATAAGATCAATATTACTTGCAAATAATACTAACCAACATCGCAATGATAGTGTGTACTAATTTTCTAGTCTCCGTATAGCCGAATACTAAGGGCTAATTTTTTCGATGCTACTGCTCTTAAGTTCAATTCCTGGTGAGGAATGCATAATTTTTGGTGTAATCTTAAGCTACTGACTTGACCTGGCCAACAATAATGTCGATGGAAGCCGATCTGCTGATCACATCACTCAGCTAGTCATGTAACAAACTATAAACCTTCATCACCTTAGTTGAGTGCTAGAGAGCTTTTTTTTTTTTTTTTTTTTTTCGTAAGATTAACCACCATATTAATCTCTGATCTTTTTCTCTCTACTGATGAATTGTAAGATATTATTTCCATACCTTGAGAATACTTGTGTCTTTCTTCTTCCACCTTTAATAATACTACACATGTTTGTGGTAAAATATTAAACGTTTGCTTTAATTCTGAAGATATATACAGGGTCTCCATAAAGTCCTTTGCCACCCCTAAACCTCGGAAATGGTGAAATATATGTCAAAACGAGAAAACACGTACTTCATCATTTCAAAAGTACTACAAAGTTGCCCAGGGTCCCTCGGAGGGCCCCAGACGGGGTCCAACTCAAAATTTTCAAATGGCAAGGACGGTCAAGTAGTATATCGTTTGAAAGCTATTTTCAAAAGAAAGACGATGGAATACGTTTCGATGCTCTATAATAAACCTGTACAAAATGGCGGCAGGTCAAAATGTTAGTACAGTTTGCATTGACCATCCCTAGTCTTTGGCCATCCCTAGAAATCTGAAATGGCTCAACTGTTATAAAAACTGAAAAACACTTACGCCATCATTTCGAAAGGACCACGTATTGAGGGAAACAAAGTTGCCCCAGGGTCCCTCGGAGGATTCCAGACGGGTTCCAACTCAAAATTTTCAAATGGCAAGGGGTGTCAAGTAGTATATCGTTTGAAAGCTATTTTCAAAAGAAAGACGATGGAATAAGTTTCGATGCTCTATAGTAAACATGTACAAAATGGCGACAGGTCAAAATGTTAATACAGTTTGCATTGAAAAGTCTTTGGCCATCCCTACAAATCTGAAATAGCTCAACAAATATCAAAAGTAAAAAAACACGTATGCCTCATTTAAAAAGTGCCACGTATTAAAGGAAACGAAGTTGCCCCAGGGTCCCTCGGAGGGTCCCAGACGGGGTCCAACTCAAGATTTTCAAATGGCAAGGGGTGTCAAGTAATATATCGTTTGAAAGCTATTGTTAAAAGAAGGAAGACGGAACAGGAATATTAGAACTTGCAATAGGAATATTAGTATTAGCGTCAAAAGTAGTCGTACGCACACTTCTACTTAAAATAGAATTGTCTCAGTTAGTAATGCAGACATGGTACCCTGTTTAATTAACAGGGTACCATGTCTGCATTACTAACTGAGACAATTCTAATGGACAATTCTAATAGATGTGAGTGTTTGCATATCTCTCAACTCACCCAATCCCTGTTATTTCGGACATGGTTTGCATAACCGTTCCGAACTTGTATCATCTTCATTCTTTTACCAATAACTTTTAAAGAATATCGTACTTGATCCTTTTCCTATTCGCAGAGTTTAAGTTGGACCCCACTTGGAAATCTGCAAGGATTATGGGACAAATATTTGCACATCGAAAAGCTGTACTTACTTTGCAAATAAGGAAATACTCCTTTTAGCGTTTTGACTTTTTATGTTTTGTCGTTTCGGATCATTGGAAGTGACATGGACTTTTTGATGAAGGCCGTGTTAACATTTTAATTGCCTCGCCATTTCACGGAGGGTTTGGTATTGAAACATAAAACCTGTTCCATCTTCCTTCATTTAACAATAGCTTTCAAACGAGATGCTACTTGACCTCCTTACCATTTGAAAAGTTTAATTTGGACCCCGCCTGGGACCCTCCGAGGGACCCTGGGGCAACTTTGTTTCCCTCAGTACGTGGTACTTTTGAAATGATGAAATACGTGTTTTCTCATTTTGACATATATTTCACCGTTTCCGAGTTTTAGGGGTGGCAAAGGACTTTGTGGACACCTTGTATATATTTATAGTTGTTTCATTTTTGGCTGAAATTTATACACTTTTCTAGTCAAATCTTGGAATTCACTCTGTGTTATCTAAGAGAAAACATTATAATATTCGTGATTAATTATTTGATACTGTTATTATTTTAATTGCAGGATATTGGTGATGAATCGGAAAATAAGCCGTTCTATGACGATGATGATGATGATGATAACGAAAGTGACAAACAAAAAGTTAAAAAGTCATATGCTTTAGATACAGATCATAGATTACTTTTACGAAACACCAAACCTTTGCTTCAAAGTCGAAATGCTTCGGTAAATATTTTACGCATATTCAGTATTTACGTACAGTTAATTTGATATGTTGTATTCGAATTCCATTTGGCTTGCAGCTGAATGACAACTGCTGGCCATTTATGTACCACTATAGAGTAACATATTCTGGTGTGTATTTAAGGAAATCAAAATCTAATGTTAATTATATAAGTGAATGATGAAGACTGTGTTCATTAGGAAATTGATAGTATAGTGTCATTGAAATCCAAGCATACTTCGGTCAAATTAGAAGAGTTAAGTTGTATTTCACACATACTTCTTGTATTACACATTTTCTTCAAACTACTCAGCAGAAAAATTAATATTATTAATGATATTGTTAAGAAAATGTTTTGTTGAAACCTAGAGTCTTACTGATTTTTATTAATACTTTTTCTTCAATCATATCGAGTGAATATACTTAAGGTATCTGGGATACATTTCTAGCTCCTGTAGTGAAGAAAGTAGAGTTAAAGTTGAGATGTATAATCGCTATATAAATATGAGAAAATTATTAGCGTATTTGAAGTTTAATTATATCCCAATGAATTTCGATGTGTGTACTTGTCTGCTCACATCTTGGTCCGGGCCACATTACTTATAACCAAGTTGCTTGCTTTTTGTATATATTTAATTTTACACTTTCTTCCAAGGATTTAAAACTTCTGCCAATAGCGCTGAACATCAACATTTGTCCAAACACTGAAATTTACTAATTAAATTTCCTGAGAATTCCTTAACTAATAATGTGTAAACTCATTCTTTAGAAAACCTAATTTCCATAATGAATCAGAGTTTCAATCATTTTATCTATTTAATTCTTGAATAGTATGAAATATTACTGAAAAAAAAACTTCTTTACAAGTTTAGTATAAAATACATGTCTGTGTGGGTACTTGTTATACGAGTTTAGTGTAACTTACATCTGCATGGGTACTTGTAGATCCAAATTGTTTATTAATAGTTTATTCTTGTATTTCTAAGCTTCATAATATAAGCCCAACATTTTAATCAAGTTAACCACTGTGCTTATTAATTTGAGGCTCTTTAATTTTAATTATTTTTCAACTTGCGAAGTAATTTTATGGAGCAATTGTACTATTTATAAGATGTACTTTGATGTTGATAAATATTTGGATATGCCTGGTACCCCTCATATCAAAATTAATCGACTTATAAACTGTAAATACGCGAAGGTAAAATACTATAATTTTCTCATATTTTTATACATTCATAATTTTCTCATATTCTCATATGTATTTATACAAGCATGAAAACCTGTACGTTTTGTAATTGCTAGTTACCCAGAAAACCTAATTAAATTATAATTCCACGATAAATGAACTGCGATATGA
Organism: Thermobia domestica; assembly: GCF_964235325.1. NCBI lineage: Eukaryota > Metazoa > Arthropoda > Insecta > Zygentoma > Lepismatidae > Thermobia > Thermobia domestica. The sequence goes on along the minus strand of NC_137465.1, from coordinate 139,975,439 downwards.
AACTTAATTGATCTATTCAGAGTTATATGACACTATTCATGTTTCTTGGCACTCTGTAGTTTATTTTTATGTATTAATAAATCTTAATGGATAATATATATATAGGGGTACTCATATATATATATATATTAGGGTGATCCAAAACCAACCAAATGCAAAAAAATCAACTTGTTCAAAATAATCCTCCGTAAGGCATTTTTTTCCCCTTGAGTCATAAGCTACTTATCTGCAAAATTTCAGTCTTATTGCTCAATATTTACAGGTTGCTCCATTTTAAACCTTTTTTCTTGTAGTATTACCAATGATCTAATACGGGAATTTTTGGGAGATATACGCTGGACTGTTTTGAAAATATAGCGTATGTTTACCTCCGTATATATTCATTCATTCGTAAATTTAAGGTAAATATATGCTACACTTTAAAAATATTAGGTGGGTAATAGGTATACGCCCCATTACATTCCTGTATACTACATTATAGGTTTCAAGATTACAATGTAATTTAACACAGTAGCTGTGCTAATAACTGGATAGATATAAGTTCGCAGCTTTCGTTATGATCAGTAGATGGCGAGATAATCCTTTTTTCCAAGAAATTTGCAAATTATTAAAATAAATCACTATGGTGATGATGTAGCTGAAACAGGTATAAGTCTCATCCAAAAGTATAATGAATCCTTGACAAAACACGAGGAACAGAAGTAGTTTAGTCTTCGATAGGTTGAAATCCATCGTAAAAATGGTTCCCGTTCCACTGAAGAAAGCGTTTTTATAACTTGAGAATACAAATACTGACATTTTGTTCGAAAGGTTTGACAACAACTAACAAAAAAAGACAAAATGGAGCGACCTTACTGACTTAACTGTACTGTTAATGACTTAACTGTACTGAAATTTCGTTAGTTATTTCTATACTTCAGAAGGAATAAAATAAGCCTTGTGGACCCCCGACCACTGTTAGTTTTGTTTTGTGGACCACCCTAATATATATATATATATATAAAATTATGTCTGTGTGAATGGTTTAATATTTAATTTTGATCATTACAGTTGTTTGAGTTAGGATTTGCATTTAACACAATCTTGAACCACAAGTGTTTTTACCAAGAATCGAAACAAAATTTTGTGTGTTATCAACACGACTAATCGGGAATCATCTACTTCTATATTTTCGTCTTTTGTCATAATGTATATAGCCGCAAATCATTGAAACTCTTGAACCGATAAAACAAAGTTTGAGTACCGATGAGACGGCTGTTGAACTGTCATACTGAGCAATACATTATCTAGAAGACGGAAAGCAAAAACAAATTAAGTACTATTCATTGATCGGAACAAAATTTGATGACTGATTAGGAAAAAAAAGGACATGAAATAACATCCTTCACACAGGTTATAAATACTGAAGTGGCTGAGGTGTGGAGCTGTTGAACAGATTTAATGGACTCCTATATGACTGTCTTTTGCAGGTAGTGATGGGAGTGGCACAGTTGTATCATCATTTAGCACCAAAGGCTGAAGTGAATGTTGTTGCGAAAGCACTGATTCGTTTGCTTAGATCTCATCGTGAAGTACAATCAATTGTTCTTAATTGCATAGCATCAATTTCTACAAAACGAAAAGTAAGTGTTCAAAGTATAGCACCTGAAACTGAAAAGTAATTCTTTCGATATTTACGTTACCTTGAAAAGTATATTACCACATAGTCTAGTGATTATTATATATATATATATATATATATATATATATATATATGTGTGTGTGTATTTAATAATATTTAAATATATAAATAAAAATCAATTATACGTTTTTCATTCTCATTCTTCATTATGTATAATAAAGAAAATAAATAAGTAGCTGGAAGAATAAAAATATCCTCCACAATTGAAAAGTTTCAGAAAACATATCAAAAACTGCGATCCATGAATCCCTTCTTCTTTTCTTATAATGGACATTGCTTGTCATATATATAGTCAAGGTTCTTGAGTTTCATTCTAACATAAGGACAATTTTAAATAAGAAAATTACAAAGAGGTAAGGAGTCAACTTACATTGTATTACAAGATTAACCTTCTGTTCTAGTATTAATATTTTAATTTTGAAATGCTTTTCGTGTCATTTTGCTCCAATTAACACGAAATATGTCAATATAGAGTACGTTAACATTGTGAGACAATGACAACCATCACAACAAATCTAAATTGTTAATGCAGTGTACTATAGATCGTAAAGAAAGATTAGAAACCGCGAAAGATTAATATTAAAGTACGGTAACCCCACTGACCTTATTGATAATTTGAAACGTCTAACACATGCTTGAAATAAATAGGTTCTAATCAGCAAAACTTCTAAAGTGAAGGCACATCGTTAAAAATTCAAGAATTAGTATATTATGTAAACTTTCTTTCCTTAGTCCTTACTTTGTTTTTACCGGTGTCACTTACCTTAATAGCCGCCACTGAATTTTTAATTATCATGTAAGTATCATTATAACTTTGGAAGAAATATTTTTATGACATTTTGTATTACAGGGAATGTTTGAACCATTTTTGAAAAGCTTTTTCGTTCGTACAAGTGATCCAACTCATATAAAGCTTCTGAAATTAGAAATTTTGACAAATCTTGCAACAGAAACTAGTATTCCTGTGATTCTGCGTGAGTTTCAAACATACATATCAAGCAATGACAAGGAGTTTGTTGCAGCTACTATTCAAGCTATTGGGAGGTAAGAGCTTTGTTTATGGGAAATATTATAACTTTCATTGGAAGTACTTTTATACATTGTATTATACTATTGTAAATGTGAAAGAAATATTTAAGTTATTTGCTATACAATAATCTTAAAGAAAATAAACAATGTATAACATCGTAAATGAGAAATATTGTGAAGGAGAAATAAACAGTTGTGATACGAATACGCATTGTGTAATTTTAAGCTACAGATTGTCTTGGATTCTTGAGACGACGTAATGTCTGCTGTAAAAACGCCAAAGTTTTTTTTTTTTTTTTTTTTTAATGTAGATTTTTCCGTGCTTCGTTGAATTTGTAATAGCTACCGTCAAATGGGGTGAATAGAAACACATTTTTGGCTATATGAGTATATAAGTTTGGTGACAAAGATTTCGCGTATCAGATTATTCCAAAAAAACGGTCTTAATATGCTAATGAAGTTAAGTAAACGTCATGGGTAGGGGTGAATAGAAACAATGACTTTATTTTCATTTTTGTTTCTTTTATACTATTGGAAAGGTAAAAAGAAACAGCGTGTTTGTTGAAACGAACTATTTATTTGATATCTGCAAGATATAAGTTCAATAAGACCAATATTATCAAAGTTACAAACTTATAAAGCAATTCAATGTACAAAGTAGGTACAAACGATCATACAGTTTTGATGATATTTGAAAAAAAGACTTAACCACTGAAATCACTAGGGAAACTTATCATATACTTAAAGAGTGCTGACGAACTCCTAATAGGACACGACAGTTTCGTCACAATATCCTCATGTATTAAGAACGATTCTTCAGAAGTTCCTGAAAATTTCATTGTTTTTGGTGCTCTTATAAAATACTCCCATATATCCCCCATGTTCACAATTTCGCACTTGGGTAGTGAATAGCCTCACCGAGTATTTTAGCTTCCCATAAACCTTTACCACAGCAAAATCACCAGCTTTAGAAAACCATAATCTAGTTCGTGATCGTCTGGAATGTTGTCTTCTGGAGTGTTGTCTTTCTCCTCTTCCGACAATACATGGGTTAAACTTAAATCTTTGTCATTATCGTGAAGAGAATAATAGTCGGAGCTCTTTGATGACGAGTGTTCTACATGCATCAACTTTCTTGTTCGTGAGAGATCCGTTCCGTTGCTGTCGGAGTAAGAGAGCCCAGGCTGAGTTTCGTTGTGATTTGATGAAAGTGTATCATTTTCAGAAAACAAACCAGAATTCTTACCAGAAACAACATCTATTCGTACTCTCTTCTTCCGTTGTTTAATTTTTTCATTTTCTGGCATGCTCCTGAGAAGATCCATAAGGGAACGGTCTACAGTTTGAGATATTTCTTGCTGTTCTGTTTCTTCTCGTTCAGCGTCTCTTTTTGGCAGCATCCTCAGTACTTGGTCTCGAGAAAGGGGAAAAATTCCACACTTTTCAAATCCATCCCTTATATTTACCTCCTTCAGTTTGTCACACTTTTTTTTTTTTTTTTTTTTTTTTTTTTTTTTTTTAAAGAAGACTTGGAAATTTGTTCTTAGAGATGGTTGATACATTCCTATCAGGTCCTTTTTTCCGCTCCTCAAGAATTTTCCACTCCTCAAGAACTGTTTCTATTCACACCATTAATTAAAAATCATAACAATAACCCAGTAAAGTTAAATTTTGATTACAAATAATTTATAAAAGGAAAACTTTTACTATGAACCTCATTAAATGAAGCAACAAACTACAAAATAAGCATATGTTTAAATTTAACAAATATGAAAATGTCATACTTACCAAGAAAGTTTGCGGAGCGCCAAAATATCGTGTAGGATTTCAGTAACATATTAACGCTGCTGCCGTCTACCTCAGTGTTTCCAACTCACTAAAACATTTTGTCTGCTGTGAACACTATAGCCATATAAGACTATGTTAAGAAATTCCAGTTTTGTTGATTAATTTATCGTCCAGATAAATCCAAAACTAATCTGGAAGTTTTTGTTTCTATTCACCCCCATGTTTCTATTCACCCCATTTGACGGTACGTGTAGGAAACAACTGAACTGAACGTTGTTTTGTGGTTTGCTCCGGTATTTCCTTCTATTGTTTAGGGAAACGTGCTTTTATTTAAAAAAAAAACTATTAAAATCATTAATATATTTTCTAGTCGTAAGTCCTCCCTGCTGGTCCAGTGGCTAGCGCGTACTCGTTTGGTGCACATGATTCCGGGTTTGATTCCAGTGGGAGAATAGAGCATTAAAACTTGAACGTGTTGCGGTGGTTCGAATTCCACTTTGAACTGTAAGTGTACTTCTCATATAGCCTCGGTGCTGGAAAGGGTCACTAACCCTTCAACAAACAAACATCTCTAGTCGATATCTTTGGGCGCCAGCAGGATAGGACAGTCAGAGCTTTCAATAAAACGAAAAGTTGAATCCTAGTTAGCTTCCAAGAAATTGTTGAAACCCTCTTTAAGTCAATTTCAACGTAAATAAATCATATTGTCCTTAAACACATAGTCTTAATACATCTGAAACGTTTAAACTCCATCTCTTATTTTGAATTTCCTTCATACACGTAGCACTTTAATGTAATCACGTTTCTTAATCGCCAAAGACTTCAGAGTTTATACACTGATGGTAAAATCGCAAAGCGCGTTATAGATTCACTTAAATATGCTTCCATTGATATTAAGTATTCTGTTTCTAGTACGACTTTAATAAGTATCGTATTCTTAATATGTGTTAGTAATCTCTTGTGAGTGTTCTGTGTTCAGAACGCACAGTAATAACTGGTTGATCACGAATAGGCAAAACTAATTACAATGTATTCATAAAACTTGGAAAATCTAGCAGGATTAAGAAGCAGTATTACATTTTGTTTACATGATTTAATGTAAATGTTGTAGTTCTATTCATTTTAGTGCAAATATTTTCATGTTAATGTGCAAGTTATTTTTCAAAATAGTAATTTTAATTTCTTATTCACAGGTGTGCATCGAACATAAAAGAAGTTACTGATACGTGTTTGAATGGATTGGTTTCACTACTTTCAAATAGAGATCGTAAGTAGAGTGCTTAGTTTTTTTTAAGGAACTTAATGGATAAATGACTTTCTCACACTTTCAGTCAAAGGCGGAATATTTTTTATTATTTCTTTATTATTTTTTATTATGTGTGTGTGCTTGCGACATTAGTTACGCCAAGTTATAATGAAATAGATTCATAGATATTTTTATAAAAAGGCCTTGTGTCCATCTTAAACATAAATTAAACATAACTTTCTTACAAGGCTGTCTGTATTCTTTATTATAAATTAACGAGAAATGTAACAGTTTCGGAAGTATATCACTTCCTTCTTCAGACTACTATTTCAACTGAAATCATAGATAACATAACATAATTTGTTATCTCTACCAATCTCTACCGTACTTTTATTAAATAGCCATGACGGTTGTTAGACTTGGCCTGCTGAAAATCTACGTTAGTACTTTTCAAAAATGACAGGACTTGCGTCATATTTTACCGTCATAAAAGCGAATAGTACACCTTTGTGTCTTTACACGTGAATAGTTGTAGTAACGAATATCGTAAATGAATTTCTGCTACCGTATTACATGTTTTCGCTTATCAGGAATCGAAGTTTCGTACTCGTTGCTTCACTATTTGTCTTTTTTCTTATTTCACTTAGTTTACAAGAAGTTTGGAATGTAACAATTTTCGGGTTAATATTAACTCTGAAAGCATAATTATTCTATAGCAGTTTTGATCGCTGCTTTGGGATAATACGTCTGAACAGTTATATATCCATCGCTAAATTTCCCGGGTTAAACTTTATGGACAAATAATGTGAGAGAGTAATTCCAATGTATTAATATGTCCTTATCTGCGTTCCCTCGTTGCATATATTGTATGCGTATTTTTCTATGTAACTTACCCTTTTTAGGTGCGATACCAATAATACTAATATACGCAGGGAAACAAAGATATTAGTGACTCCACAGTGCAAGATAAAACAAGAGGGGCGAGCACATTAACTCTTCAAGAAAACATTGTACAATTCATATTTCGAGAAATTTAATTTTTAATTATCGAACTCAAGTAAACATTTTAATCAGTGATTTGGACGGGAAGGTTTACAAATAGTCGAGTGTAGTATTTTAAGTGTGTGTATATAAAATTGTGTTGTCTGTAAGTTACATAGTGATACGCGCCGAGATTAGACAGGGTGTCTACTGGTCATGAAAGTCATGAAAGTCATGAAAAAGTCATATATTTTGCTTAGTGGTCATGAAAGCCATGAAAAAGTTCTTTATTTATCCAACTGGTCATGAAAATCTGAAATCTCAGAGTATATTTTTATACTTCATACTTTTATACCTCATACTACATGTACTGAAACAGTTGTATCAGGTCAGTAATTGTGAGAATTTCCCCCACCAGTTAGTGCTGGCTAACTGGTACTTTACTGTCTTCCTAGCTGCTCCCCATTTCATCTTCTAGTCTCTGTAATATAGTAACAACTTTTTACTGTCCAACTGTCTGATCTGCTATATCTTTACTTCTAAGAAATGTAAATTGTGTATTTTTGGGCTTTTAGACTTATGCAAATAATATTATTCGTTTGAGTTTGCAGATTTTAAATTTGATGATCTATTTTTTTTAAAACGAATTTCTTTTATAATTTGTTTTGTCTTTGGGCAGTTCTCTGAGTGCTTAATTTCAGACAAATTTCTGCTAGATGGATAATTATACTCAGAATTAAAACTTCAAATACAGTATAGAGTGATTCACTGGTAAGAGCACGTCCGTATATAGGTAAGTGCTATTCTGTGCTCGAGCACAAGGCGGCAGAATTTTAGATTCTTTCTTTAAGATTCACAATAAGTGATATTTAAGACTAGCAACCCGCATAGTTCCGTGTAAGCACGAGAAAATATGTTAATGTTTTTAATTCGCTCTAATTACAGTAGTTACTAATTAGCTATCTTATCTGAAAAAGTCATCCTCTCCTACCCCCACCCCAAGGGGTGACGATGAACTTGAACATCATGAAAACTGATATCGTTAAACTCAGAGACCTCGAAAACTATGAATTTAACACTAATATCGATCGTTTTTGATTACTTTTAAAATCTCGCCCCCCTCCCAACCTCACTCCTAGAGAGTGGAGTATGACCTTGAAGTTGAATTGGATTAAAATGTCACTATTTATCTCAGCGACTCCTAAAATTATGAATACTTTGGAAAGAGCTTAAAAGTATATGACTAGCTTAAAAGTATATGAAACTATCCAGACTCTATTTAAACTAATATAATTTTTTACATATAAAGCTTTATGAAATGTTTTTTTTTTACTAAACTGACTATGATCTTTAATTATGTGATAAGTTCAAAATAAACAATGTCAAAAACACTGCCTGTTTTTTCCTTTTTTTAATTCCATATTTTACTATTACAATGATAAGAGTAAATATTTAAGAAATTCAAATGGCATAACGATTGATTAAGAATTAATAGTGTGCATTTTCTCGAGACAGTAAATTAAACCCTATTTGAATAAATTACATCCCAGTATTGAAAGAAAATGCCCCCTGTGGATGAGTGGTTAAGCTCGTTGCCTTGTAATCAAGGGGTCTCGCGTTCGATTTCCGTTGGGGACAGAAGTAGTTCGGATCCCACGATAAGCTGTAGGTCCCGTCCTTAGTACGTCATCATCATCCCATTTAAGGCAATGGCAAACTATCATGGGTACTCGACATTATGTACATTAGACAAATAAGAACATAATGTGATCTTCATCTTAACCGATGCACCACTGATGGTAGGGGTTTATTTTTACTAATGGTAAATTTTTATCGCCATGGTCATGAAAATTTGAACAAAAAAGTCATGAAAAGTCATGAAAAAGTCATGAATTTACTTTCTGGTATTCCAGTAGACACCTTGTTAGAAGTGCAGGTGCGCTCAAAATGATGGTGACCCATCTTTAATCTTTTCACAACGTAACTAAAATATTATTTCGACTAATAATAACTTGGGAACCTTTGTTTGATATGATTCCGCCCATCGATGAGGATATATAGTTACAAAGGAAAGCAGGTGTGCACTTTCTTTGACATGACTGTATATATTTGGAAGTTTTGTGTACCTTCAGAGAAGTTATTCATCATTGCGTCATTATGTTATCATTTCAGAATCAGTAGTTGCGGAAAGTGTTGTAGTTATTAAGAAGTTGCTCCAGACACAACCCAATGAGCACAAGGAGATAATTGTTCATATGGCAAAACTAGTAGATTTTATAACAGTATCTCAGGCACGAGCATCGATCTTATGGTTACTCGGAGAATATTCGGATAGGGTGCCAAAAATTGCTCCTGATGTATTGAGGAAAATGGCCAAAGGCTTTATAAATGAGGTAAGTTCTATTATTCAATTTTCTTGAGAAATCTGAAGGCATAAGAGCTGTTTTAACAAAATCCGCCACTGACTTCATATTCTGTGAGGCTATTTTCATTCTTTGGGTAATTATGAAAATGTTACTCTTGTTGTTTCATTTTGTCCCAGTGAAATTAGATGAGTAACATTTTCTTTATTAATTTAACAGTATGAATAATATGGAATAGACAAGAAATAGGATATAGAAAGGAAACTTTGTTTTGTAATGTAAATTAAATAAAATAAGCAAGGAGAGCGGGTTAGTCAGGAATAGTGGTGTGTAGATAATGCTCCGCGACTAAATCAACAAAACTGAAAATACATGTTAGTTACAGAGGGATACATATGTTTGTTTCAGAGGGTTGCCCGGGATAAAAATTGTCGACTTTCACTGCCCTCAGGAACGATGCATTTAACTACTGTTATGTCCCGATACATTACTGACTACAGTTAGCTGTACTTGATTACGATATCAGTTGAGTACGATCCATGGAACGATGAAGGTAAAAGTGTCAACTTTCTGGAAGGGGTTTCTCAGTAATAGTGAAACTGTGCAAAGAGGATAGTTTAATCGTCAGCAAAGCTGGTGTGTTTCTTATCATCCGATGATGTGCTCAGCAGGCCCCAGCGGTACATGATCGGCCAGAAATTGAGGAGAATACGTCATCAGCCCGTGCACTATTAGGGGGGCAGTGATACAGGACAATTCCCTAACACAGAAAAGCTTTGTCGTACGGCACGATATCTCAAAAGGCACAGTTTCTAACATAATCCGGAAAAACCTTGTATTGGAAGCGTGCGGACACTTCTCACAGAGCGCCACACGCAGAAGGTTTACAGATATCAGAAACTGTTCCTCGCGGGGGATAAGTGAAAATAGGTGTATACTGTGCGTGGGGATGGCTGTACCTAAATGAGACCAAAGAGTTCGATCTATTTTCGACCTTCAAACAGACCACAAAAATCGTTCTGAGTCTATACTGCAGTGCAAAGTAATGTTTTCCAAGGGATTTCTGATGGTGGTGGAACATTGGAACTGAGAATCACTGTTATTTGTTGAACCAGCACCAAAGTCAACGCAGCTTACTTCCAAGAGAATGTCATTGTCCCTCTGTATAACACAATCATCACCTACAGTTGCCAAAGGAGGATGATGAGACATTTCCCTTTCCAAAGGAGGATGATGAGACATGCAGAAATTTGCTACAGCGGAAACTACGCTGTCGGTCGGTCGATCGTTCGAGCCCGTGGCCGTTACATAAAACTCAAATACCAGACATTCACGGTAGTAGAAAAAGGGGATTAACTAGCCAAGTAAGTGGTTCAGTGTCGACTGTTTTTATCGTGGGTAACAACCTGTATTGAAAGAGCAGGACAGGGGAGACTTTCAGATTTTGCCGAAAGGTTTTGTATAGGGAGACAGCTGTTGCCTATCTGTTTATTTGAAAGTCTGTTTTGAATATGTTTTATGAATATAACATTTGTGGCGTAGGAGATTTGATAAATATATGTAAGTTTAGTGATCATTATAGTTTACACGATGTGAGATGTTTCATTAAACTGTTAATGTCATAAAGAATATATTTAAATTGTTGGTTTTCCAAAGTTAAATGTTCTTGGAGACGCGGCATTAAAAAATAAAATGCACAGAGGAAATACTGCGTTTGGTGTGCTTACGTAGCACTTGTCTGCTTTATTCCATCATAGTTATTGCTGAATATTGTTAACAACACAAGAGGTATTTATATTGCATATGAATTCATAAACGTGCTAGTTAAGACAACTGTTTCATTTTATGTTTACAATGGAACTGACGCTGGGACTGCCATATGACAGTTCTTTGCCACAGCTATTGGAAAATTTGACTTACTTTATGCTGTATTGGTTCTCAGCCACGAAATCCGGTGTTGAGTCAGGATGCACAGTTCCACATTGGGACTAGCAATGCGAGTAAAGGTGGTGAATAGATTGTTCTCTCTCCTGGTTTGGCAACACTGACTGTACTGAGCTTCATAGGCTACCACATCTTTCTATTTATCATTTGTCAGCAGTCTATGTCAATGTCTCGCATACAGGCCACAAGTGGGTATTGTAATGCTGCTAGTGGGACGTCGAAACTTCCAACATGGAGCTTGATGTTTTTTAGCTAAGCTGTTCGACTGATTTTTTTTTATTGAAATTGCTACAGACTTCAGGCTTCAATTAAAATCTGGCTATTAGTAACCAAAAAATAATTACATTAGTATCCAAACAAAGTCAATTATTGCAAATATTTGCAATTCGTAAAAAAAAAAAAAAAAAAAAAAAAAAAAAAAAAAAAAAAAAAAAAAACTGTCAAATTGTTCATTTTCACCACTGTACTTTTTTATATGGTGATAGGTTTAGTTTATTCAAAAACTTCTTCCTAAACAAAAAGGCTGACCAACAGTTGGAAACAAATCAAACGTATCACCACAGATTTCTGAAAGTGTTTTTATAGAGTCAGGCAACTTTTTTCAACTGGTAAACATTTACAATAATTAACCTTGACTGCTAGTCTTCCTTTCAGTCGCTAATGGTAATCGGCATTCAACTGCAGTTGTGAGTACCATTGCAGTTTCTTTTATTTCTCCACTGAAAAACTAGTCGAAGAACAGCTAAATTGAGAAACATTGAGCTCTCCAGGTGTTTTACTAGCAGCACTAAAATGTCCTCCGTATAAAATAAAACGCAAATAAATTGTACACTTATTGAAATGAATGTTTAGCTTAGGCTAATTACAAAATGGAGAGATGCCAGAAATAAATTAATAACGTTATTGTAATAAATCAAAATGTAATGAAATGAAGTGATTTCAGCTTTATTCAGACAACAATTACTATAAAAGCCAAGAATACAGAAAAGCATTGATTTGTTTGGAGGTCACACAGGCAAAATCATCTTGAGAAAAGAAAATATATATATATTGCTTACTGAAAATTTCATCACGAATCTTTAGATTTATATTAATTCAGTTTTCTTTATTTTAATAAAATTGCTAATTGCTGGTTTGGTTCAACCTTATAAATACAAACACGTAATAAATTAATTCTTCGCGCGTCTAATGGATGCATGATTGACCATGAACATTTAAAACAAGTAGAAGTGCGAGTGAAAACGTCATCTACTTCAGAAGTAAAATTTGTCATCTTATTCAGTGACACCCAAGTGGAACAATGCATTTTCACTCACCCGCCTGATATCGTAACTTCCTAAGAAGACTAGTCGTTTTCTTAATTATGAAATATATTTTTTTCTTTTCTTATTTTTAGGAGGATATAGTGAAATTGCAAATTCTAAACATGGCAGTCAAACTTTATTTAACTAATCCTAAACAAACGAAATTATTGTGCCAGTATGTGTTCAGTTTGGCACGATATGATCAGAACTATGATATTCGTGATCGCGCAAGGTTTTTGAGGCAGTTTATTTTCCCTTCACCTGGAATGGAGAACAGCAAATTGGTGAAGCATGCGAAGAAAATATTTCTTGCAACGAAACCAGCACCTGTTTTAGAATCAAAGTTTAAAGGTATTAGATAAGAGCTTTTATTTTTAGTGTATTTGTAGAATGGGCTGCTGAAAAGTTCGTAGACCATCCCAGAAGAAGTACGTGAAATGACATTTTAAATTATTCTACATACTCCTTTCGAAATTCAGTGTAGTTCCGTGCACGATGCAGACCAGTTTAAAAAAAAAAATAAAAAAATCTGAAGACTGTTCAGTAACACTAATCACCTCCTTATCAGATCCAAAATGGTGTCCTTTCAAGCTAGATCTGTAGAAAGGAGGATGATGTAGACATTGAAACCCTTCATCATGCATGTCAGTTATCGTTTGCAGTGCTCGATGGACAGGGGCATTTTCTTGGATAAACAGAATTCCTTTTTTTAATTTTCTGCAGCGTTGCACTTTCAATTTGTCTTTCAGGTTTGTGAGTAATGCAGAGTAATTTTCTGCATTAAATGTTTGACCCTTGGGCTGGTAGTTTATGAGTATAACTTCATCTTTATCACAGAAGAATATTACAGACATTTTCCCAGTCGATTCCTGGCGAGGAAAACCTGAGTATCGCCACTCCATTGACTGTTGTTTCGTTTCAGAATCGTATTGGTTCAACCCTGTGTCATCCATGGTTATTATTCGTGACAGAAATTGGTTGGTATTGTGGTCAAAATGGGAGATGACTTCCCTTGATGCCCTCATTCATTTACGCTTTTGATCTGCTGACACGTTTTTTTGGGAACGTATTTTAGTGAGAACTTCCTCATGCACAAATCATTATCAGTTATGCTACCAACGCGTTCCCGAGAAATTCCCACAATCTCTGCCACACGTTTTGGTGATATTCTGCAATTTTCAAGAATAATGTCATGAATTTCATCCATGATTTCGGGAAACCCACTGTTTTTGGTCTTCCTGCATGTTGAGCATTGTCTGTTGAGAAATTGCACGTTTAAAGTGTGCCACCCACTTCTTCAGTACTATATATGGCGGAGGAGAGTCCCATAGTGTTTCACTGTTCCTCATGAATTAGTTTTGGAGACTTTCCTTAATAGAACGAAAATTTGATGACAATTGTGATTGCGATGTTCGTGAAATTCGCTAGTTGGACACACCCGATCACTTTAGGGCCCTGAAAAACACAATAAGAATTTCGTTAATATCAAAATTTGTACATACAGAGATATGTTCTTTAAAACTGTACAGTTGCATCATTCTACGTGCACTCCTTCTGAGTTGGGCTACGAATTTTTCAATAAACCCTCATATTATAGATCCAGATTTTTGAGTGGAATAATTGAGTTTGTTTTGGATTGTTTGTAAGTATAAACCTGGATTTCTCTGTACTTAGAGTGATTAATTTGGAGTTTAATATCCTGGTCAAACCAAGGCTATATGAGACTTGGACCTACAGTTTAACATTAAATCCGAACCACATTAGCTTCTAACGGGAATCGAACCCGGCTTACTCTGTACTTAGAATTATATTTTGTGTAAGGAAGGTAAAGTACAAATTTAATTCATGTTATTTAATATGAAAGTATCGACCAAACTATGCAGTGAATCACTAAGTATAGAATCTTCATCAGTTACTTTAGAAAAATATACGTATGAATGTGAATACTTAATTTGACTAATATACACAAAGCATTTCTTTCATTTTTTTTTTTTTTTCTAGTTTGTTTTGTATCAGTTTTTCTCCTTCGTTGTTGCGTTCTTGCGCATTCCATTAATCTTCCTTTTTTTATGTTATAATGAAAGTGAAGTATTACTTTTCGTTGTTAGTGCTCTTCTCGCTGGTCTAGTGGCTAGCGTGTGTTGTGCTCTTGGTACACGTGGTCCAGAGTTCGATTCTGGTCTGGTCGGGTCTAGCTTAAATGGCATAACAGTAGGACGTTAAGCTAAAAAAAAAATAATCACATTTCCTTTTTTTTATTTCAATATTTCCTTCGTTACCGTAAAATAAATAATCAGAATGTAAAAGTTGCACTACAGTTGAGTTCCTGTGTAATACACTGCTTATGCTCATTGAAAAACTGAAAATTGGTTGTGTGATGTAGAGTTTTGCGTCCTATTTTAGTATCAATATTATGTGAGACGTAGGCCTACAGCTTGACAGGCTGAAGAGTAAAAGGATTTTAATACGAAATTTGAAGGTAGGAGATGGAATATTTTTTGAATTCACATTTCTTTTGGTTCTGCTTCTGTCTTTGCCAATTCAGGTTAACACAATTGTGATTATACATACTGAGTTGCCTTTAAAGTGCAGACAACTGGAAAGAGTATTTATTATTTTTGATTGGATTATACTCCGGGGGCATTCCGTTTTAATATGTTATATGAATGACTTTTCTTCTCACTAGGAATCGAACTCTGATCTCTTGCACAAAAAGCAAGGAAGATTTAACTACTAGAAAACTTATGGATTTATTAAGGACGGGTGAATACAGGGTGTAACAAAAACACAATAGTTTTATTTTTAGAATAGTTGACAGAATAAGATCGTACATGCCGGGACTTACGGCTGTCATGGTCATCTTACTACTTTATTTGCATCGACAGACAAATATATAACATGTGAACGAAATTTTATAGTATAGGTGTACTGGATGTGTACTGTACATAATCATATGCACGGAGACCTACACCTGTTAACGTAATGCACAGGGCATGTCAAAGAAGCATACCACTATGTAGTGCACCCTCTTCCAGCTTAAATTGAGACCTGCATTCTTACATAGAGATGATTATAGAAATAATGCTGTCTGTCATCCTGGTGAATGGCGTTCCACGCTCTTTCAAGATTTATTGACAGGGTTGCAAACCGGATTAGACTGTCCAATCGATCTCCACATATGCTAAATGGGAGACAAGTATGATGAACTTGGAGCCAAGGGAGTTAGTTGATTGACGCCTTGGAGATGGATATCGACAACGGTGTGGACGAATACTGTCCTGTTGAAAGAGTATGTCTTCCTGATAGTGCAGGAACAACAACATATTGGATTGAATGATGTGCTGGATGTGTACTGCACTGGTTTATGCTCCGTGTGTGAACACCAGAAGCATACAGTCATTGTAGACTGTCTTCCCATGCCATGATGCCTATGTTAGTCGTGTGTATATTGTGGAAGGTGCTGATCACTCAGTTGACACCGCGCACACAAACGACCATCACTAGCCCCGAAGCTGAACTACACACTATCAAAAACATGTAGTTTGCAGACTATCAAAAAACATTAATAATTTCTGATAGAACATACATGTTACCTCTAATTCTGTAATTCCGAACTTTGAAATAACTTGTATAGTATTTCATGCACTTTTTATACTTCTTCAATTGTATTCTACTTACGTCGAATTTTAAAATTACTTTTATACCACTTTACGCTTGTTAATTGTGTCTTCGTAAAATTTCTTTTGCTGTTTGTTATGCTATTTTTACATACACGAATTCTGAACCTTAGTTATGACGAATATAATTACATATCTAACGGTTATTCTATCATATTTTTAAAACAATCTATGTGAATATCCTGTAAACATGCTATTAAATACAAATTCCAGCTGTGAATTCCCTTGTCATTAAATGGTTAACTGTCTTGTCTTTATTGCAGGATACCTGGATTCGGTTCGTGGCAGGTGTACGTGTAATTCAGATCTAATTAAGTTTTAGATCCATCTCTTCGCAGCTGAAAAATGATGTTAAACTGCAAACAAATAATTGGTAAGGAGATAAGTGAAACACTTCGTTGATATCATCTGTAAAGAGGTTTCCTGTACGGTTTCAAAACTTTTACAGACGCAATCAAGGAAGGAAATGTTTCATTTATCTCCTTAATAATTAAATTTAAAATCCGTCTTAAAGTAAATATAGAGAAAATAAGTTCAATTGTGTTTGTATTTTATTATTATTATTATTATTATTATTATTATTATTATTATTATTATTATTATTATTATTATTATTATTATTATTATTGTCTAAAGTGTTATATTTTTATTACAGACAGAGACCATTTTCAGCTAGGTTCGTTATCCCATTATATAAATGCCCGCGCCAATGGTTATCATGATCTTCCCCCATTTCCTGAAGTTGCCCCGGATCCTTCAGTGAGAAACGTAGAACCAACGATGCCTTGGCAGGAAACTAAGTTGAAAAAGAAAGAGAAGACGAAGAAACATTCATTCTACTCGGAATCCGAAAGTAGCTCACCATGTGACGGTAAGTTAAATAGATTGTTATGTTTAAACTGAAAAGATTTGTCCCAATGTTAAAGCAAGAAACATTATTAGTTTAGGTTTTGTGATTTCGTAGTAAACAAATAGTTACTGCTAAGTTTGTTTTTGGACGTTATAGTAATTATGTTCTGTGCCAAACACTCAGTTTTCTGCTGTGCACGGAAATGTGGAGGATGATATGAATTGGTTCTTTCATTTTCTCAAGATGTCTTTAACATCCACATAATGTTTCTAGAGAAAACCAAGAGAAAAACTCGGAACCAAACCTGTTATTTCCCATGAAAAGAGATAGAGAGTTTTGGTAGCTTATGCACATTTGATGTGAACAGTAATGACTCATACTATTTTTTGCCAAGAATTCCATGTGAAATATGTGAGCTTTCTCGTGGTTAAGCGGTTAGCGTACGCGCCTTTGGCGCGGAAGCCCCGGGTTCAATTCCCGGTGGGAGCTCGTAGTTCGGATCCCACGTTAAGCTGTAGGTCCACGTCTCATTTGGCCTGTGCTGAAAGATACGCTAAGAATTCAAAATCTGTCTGAAATATGATTTCTATAGTATATCTTGATGATTATTTTTATTAAATACAGAAAGCAACAATTTGATGATTTTGCAAGTTTCATTTTTACGAGTCCAATAAACAATTACACGTAAACAGAAAAAAGATCAAGGTCCATATTTCGTATAGTTTCTCAAGAATGAACAATTACGTCAAATTTATTATTGCTAATATGAACTTCTTGATTGAACATAAACTTTTAGGACAGTTAGAAAATCCCTTTATTTTTAGACACAAACTTCATTTTATTACTGAAACTTACCTATGAGGAATCATATAGGTATTTACCACTCAAGTTCTTTTATTATTTGTGTTTATATTTTAAGAATCTTAGAGAACAAAACTACCTAGAAGAATTTATCTTTTATTATAGTAAAGTCTGTAAAGCAAATTCCAACGAGAAAAACATTGCTCCAAGAACTGCATATTGTGCATAAGATAGTTTCATCGTTAATTCAATTTCTCGGATTGAACTATATGCTTAACCATTCATTTTGCAGTCGAAAATGCAGTCGAGAGATATACAGTCCCATTCTCATTGCTAAGTGTTCCAGAGAGTTATAACTAACTTTATGGCTTAAGAAAGCCGAAAGTTGATTCGATACAGAAACGAAATTTCTATTTTGGATATTATCGCTTGCCAAGTCAAATAAGCATAAATTATTATTACCCATCTCCCTTTCTATTATCCTCTACCTTTTTCTTCGTCTACCTGCGGGCCTCTTTCCAATTAGTACTCTAAACTTCCCATTTTCTTACACATCACCATCCGAGAGAGATACGTGCTTTCTTGCACTAGTGTCGTTCCTTATCAAGTAAACTACTGGGTCATTCAATTCAATGATTGACCTCTGTTGCTATTTTTAATTTCCCTGGTTGCATATTTTAAAGGGAAATGAAAAATATCCAGGATAGGGCGTCCCCTTAATTCAGACCTCTGTGAACATGGAAAGAATAAAACAAATTTCTTCCTGTTCATACCTTTTTACTAGTTTTACTACAAGACACCTTCACCATCTTTACAGTCTTCTTGAAAATTCCAAAATATTAATAGAGCTCCGTCTTGGCTATATGGATAGCATACATACTCTCTGCGCGGGAAACCCATTTTGGATTCCCAGTGAGAGCTCATATGGTTTGGATTCCACGTTAAGCTGTAGGCCCATGTTTCATATGGGTTCGGTGCTGAAAGAGGCTAAACTCCAATCCAACTAACCAATGTCCAAAATACAAATAACCTATTTTTTGTTAACACAATCAAAGTCTCTCTTAAAGTTCACACAGGCTTTGTAAACTACATCATCTTGTCATGTTCGCAACCATTTTTGTTCAGTCCGAAACTCCTATAAATACATCGTTGTCTGTTTATGTAAGTCCTGTGAATAAAATGAACTTCTAATTTTCGGGCTCCACTAGATTTCTTTAACCTTATTTACTTTACACTTCGTTTGCAATTATTGTCAGGTTTTCTTTACATAAGCGGACAACGATGTCATTATAGGAGTTCCAACCATAAAAGATTGCAAACATAACTCTGGAACGAGTCGAAATATTAAACGAAAAGAAGAGGATCACGGGTACAAAGATAAGCTTTGCCATTTTATTAATTTAAGATGGATCCAATAGCAACTATAAATAAATAGATGATATTATAGATAATATTCCATTCCTTATAAATTTCCTGTTCCATCTTAGTTTGTGGATCTTGTTGATTAATGTGGTTCTTGACTGATACTCCTTTCCAAACCCTTCTGTGTCTTTATACAAATAAATACTTTGTGTTTTGATCTTTGTTGTTTTCTTTTATTACCACAATCGTATTTTACACTTATCTAACATCATTTTGTATGTTTTTATGTGTACAAGTTTGAATTCTGAAGCCATTGTAATCTAATCGTTTCCGTTGCCCGTTTATATTTTGACAACCCGTATAGAAACGATTTTCGTTTACTGCTTCCACGTTCTGCTTACTTACCTCAAGTCTGTCACATCTTTGCAACCACGAAATTGCGATTTTAATTTCAATCTTCCCCTCTAAACGATCGGATATCGAAGATCTTGGAACGTTCGGTGATCTATCAGAACATGATAGATTTGTTTTTGTGTGTGTAACCGTCTGGGAAAATCCGCACATATATTTTTGAGAATGCATTGATTCATGAGTAATTATTAGAATTTTGGATGCTGAAGAACCGATGTAACTTCTTGCACCAATGCAATATAAATTTTTCGAAAGTTTTATGGTTGTTACTGGCCTTTACTATAGTGTGGAATTACAAGGTTCTTAAGGTAAAAAGAATGTCGAAATCAATGCTGTCCATTATCAAGAACATGTCTTAACCCCAGGTTACACGGGCGAAATACTACTATTGTTAGCGACGACACTAATCGTGTAGAACTGCACTAGGACAGAGCGTCAAGTCACTCGTTTAAAACATGTCTATCCTCCCACCAGTGCATGGCAGCTACAACGGTGCCCTTGGTATTTCGTTGGAGGGTATTTCCGTTAAGATCCAGATGCTGGTCCTATGAATTACTGTGCTTCTTAGACGACACTTGCAACCAAGAGTGGAACAATATATTCCCTGGTACAGCTACATCGAAGTATGTTGTAGGAGAAACTTCGATGTTGTGGACCACATGAGCATTATCAATGGTTTCGGGACGGAATATATTAAGTAAGCAACTTCAGTTTGCTATACTGGACACAGATAAACCTTTAAAAGCACACGTTATTAGCCTAAACATTTGTTCCTATCGTCTTGTTGAGTATTCATAATCATTTTTATGCTTATTTTGAAGAGAGTTCGAAAATACGTTCCACTTTTTTGTAATCCAAACTTCAGATAGATTCCTTCCGTAGGTTCTTGTACATTTATAATAGCTGCCTACAAGTTTGTTCTCACGAAGTGCCAGTTAGATGCTGTTTTTAATGAAGAAACCCATTCTAAGCTATGAGCATCAGTTCCCCGTATCGTTAAATTTTCTGTTTCTTCATTTAAAATCTGAAATTCTCCAGTGTTGCACAGTCATCTTAGGTTCCATGCTCGTAATGTAATTTCTTTCTTAATTTTGTTCTTTAGGTCTATAGTGGTCCTGCCTCAACGATCGAACTGAGAGACTTACTTTAGCTCAAGAATATTTTATCACTAGAGAACTCACAGAAACAGCATATTATTTCTTGACAGTTTTCTTTTTACGGAAATAGATGGGATTGTTAATCTTACCGAAAGGCCGAAGACAAAACGGTAAGCAAGAAACAACGTGCAGCACGTTCCACAACAACAAAATTAGTCTGTTGTTGAAGTCCTGACATTAGCAAATCTAATCATGCTTTTCATCTTGAAGAAAATTGCAACATAATCGTATTGTGCCGTCAACTTGAAGTTCGTCAAGAACTTAATTAATATGTAACGAATAATCTGATCAAATTTGAGAAGTAAACCGATGTCCTTGATAATCGTTTCAGATGTAGGATAATGATGAAACTAACTTTTCTACTTAAAACAGCCGTAATGTGTGTAGTTCCTGCAGTACGCAGAGGATTCTTCCATGTTGTTATCTATGAAGCACAGAGTTGTGTACGGAAACAGTTACAAGGTACGAGCTCTTCTCTAACTATTGAGAAGTCACCTTAATGAGACAAAGTTTCGTTTATATTACATTTAAGTTAAATGTTAGATATTGTATTCGTAATAAAAGTGGCAAGGTTTCTCTTCTTACGAGCACCATTGCTTTTTCTAATCGAATAAATACTGCAAAGCAATTGAAACAAGTAATGTGATTTCGTTCATTACTCAAGTATATATAGGATATGTTGATGGTTCAGAACAATGGTGAGGCATCCTTCTTCACCGGGTGTAAGCGACAAGGCAAGACTTCGTATACCGTCCTCATTTCTACTTCAAGCGTATTAAAACTAATTCAGGAACGGTTAGCAGATGCGTTGATTTTTTTTTTATTATTTGCTTTCCTGAAAATGCAAATAATAAACGAGTTCAAAACAATGAACGTTAAATCAAAAACAATATTGTATTTAACAAAAATGTTGTAAACATTATTTTACTGATGAAAATTATTTTAACGTTGTAAATGGTACCAACAGAATTAGCCCACCTTACTGATCTAGTGGCTAGCCTACACGTCTCTTTTAGAGGTGATGCATTACTTTGGTTTGGGTCCCACCTTAAAAAATAAAGGAGCGCTAACTTCAACGAAAGAAAGAAATCATCAACAGTATTCAAAATAATGTTTCTTTTGACATGAAGAAACCGTTTTACTGCGTGCAACTGAATTCCACGTGTTCCCGCGTATCATAGTCAGCGCTCTCACCTTTGGTATGAGCGGTCCCTAGTTCGATTCCCAGTGAGGAAACGGTCCAAACACGTGTAAAAGCTGTTTCAAGCCAGCCATCCTGCATGAGATTTTTCTGGGTTTCTTCAATCACACTAGGCAAGCTGGGACGGTACCTCACATAATGGTCTCAGATCGCTTCCTTCCTTCCCCATTGCATTCTTCCTCTCCAATGGGGCAGTGTGATCACCGAGGGATCATTTCTCATACTTATCAGAATAATATGGCCATAGACGTCGAAAGTCAATAAATATAGTTCCTAATCCTAGTCCATCTTGGTTTCTTAGCAACTTAATTAATCACTTTACCATAGACGTTTGGTTTGATGTTTCATAACGGATAGAAGTTCCTTTTCAATTAAAATCAGAGAAAGCGTAGGCAAATGTAGACCGTAGATGTCCCTTAGGTACGTTTTGATTACTTTTTAAACAGATAATGATTTTCTTAATGCATTAAGAGATGGGGAAGGATTGTAACTATTAACTTGGCAGCGATAGTCATTTGCGGTGGGATGTCGCAAAATTTCAGCTAATATTTAAGTATCTCTGACACTCCTGTATGAAATCTTCCTGAATAAGCAGTACAAGTTCACCTCGCAGGCGAGGAAAGTAATAAAATTTTCCAAATAAGTAGTATTTTAAACAGGTAAAATTATGTAGAGGGAATGAGGACGAAGAGTGAGTGAACATTTTTGCTTAAGTAGACCACGGAAGTAATTTTTACTAAAATCAGAAAACCTTCCCTTTATTTTTATCAAATATGTGTCAGTGATTTAATAGTAAAGTCTTTTGTAAAAAAATATTCTTATTTGCATACACATTTTAAATCCATATTTTTCTACTGGAGCGGAAAGTTAATGACATTGTCTATTCATGGAATTCTCAGTATGTAACCAAGTATTATCAAAATCATTTCATCGTTGCCTCTTGCCATTTTATGCGCATAGAAATGAACAAAACACCGATGGACTGTTATATTGAACTTTGACTCTAGCTTGTAACTGTAAGTCTGTTCCACTTACTTGTTCTCACATTGTCAAGCTGTGAAACTTGTGAAAACATGTTGCATAATGCATTTGCCATGATGTCCTAGTCACTACTGAAATCAGTAAATAGAAACAAAAATAATTAATAAATAAATGAAAATAATAATAATAAAAACTTTCATAAATATCACTCATCTTACCAGATATTGCAATACTGTGGAAATTTGGCATTTGAAAGTTATATGCGTGATTTCGGTGGTCAGTTGATTTATTTAAGCGTGCTGTTCAGCGCCGATGTTATATAAGACGTGGACCTACAGCATAACGTGAGATTCGCACCACATGAGCTCCCACCGGTAATCAAACCTGGGCCTCCCCCCGTGATTTGGTTTATTATGATGGCTAAAATATTGTTTCCTAAATTTCTGCTAATAATCTTTACGAAATACAATTAATTTGATCGTTCTAAATGTCACTAGATAATCCAGAAAACATGTAGAATATTCGAAATGCTAGTTACGTCTTTATTACAATCGTGCTGAAAGCTTTACTATTACTAGTCTGCTTCTAAACTGGCTACGTTGATTAACCTACAGTTATCTAAATAGAACTAACTACGCCTACCTATTCTACATAAAACAGACTGTATGCTCTACCTACTAGATAAATGAAAGAAGCCTTACGT
Organism: Thermobia domestica; assembly: GCF_964235325.1. Classification (NCBI taxonomy): domain Eukaryota; kingdom Metazoa; phylum Arthropoda; class Insecta; order Zygentoma; family Lepismatidae; genus Thermobia; species Thermobia domestica. Next base: position 139,951,960 of record NC_137465.1, on the reverse strand, counting down.
CAAATGCGGTTGGATGACTTCAACATGACTTCTCGCTTCACATTTCGATGTCGAATCCATCTTGTAGAACATTTGTAAAAGAAAAGTATAATAATACAGAGAATAGTGTATTCTAAATTAATATATATATATTTTTTTTATTTCCTAGGTAAATCTTGTTAGCTATCATTAGTTGTGTTTGTAGTGTCAAAATCTTTCTTCTGCATCATATATATAGTTACTAAGTTGAAGTAATCGTTAAATGAGTAACTCGTGAGATGTATGTGCAGTATAGTTACTTACGGATTAATCATTCCTTCATAATTTATAATTTAATTTTCTTGTCTAATAAGTCATTGTCTTATCTTAATTTGGAAAGCCGTAAATGATACTTTGGGGCAACAAACCTCTGCCAACACCAGTTATGGGCCAAAGAATTTTTCGAGGACGCCCAAGTCGCCCGCGCGGAGCCAGTTTCAAAATCAGATCTAACTTGCGCGAAGTACGGTTTTCATTTGATCGGACGTCATATCCCGAAGGACTACTGTGGCAGATCGCACGTCCATTCCATTTACGGCGGAGAGCTTCAGGATGGCACTGACGACGATGGAGATAGCATAATTTCCAATGATAACTTGAAAGCTCGAACAAATTCAACAGATTTACGATCATACTTAAATTTGGCAGACAAAAATTACACAGAAATCGTCTACTTCCTTAAAGATACAGAAAATACGTTAAAATTTGTTGTGCGATGTAATGACACCAAGGGTATAACATTATTACGAAAACACGAATTAGGAAAGAAAAAAACTAGAAAGAAAAGGACATTAATGTAGAACAAACTTAATCTCCGTTAATTAATGCTATAGGACGATTATTGAGATCCATTTTTAAAAACTAATTTTTGGCAGATATACGGTTATTAATGATTTAATAAGATGCTACACTATTCTTAAGGAGTTATCTTAAGTTCTTCGTTCTTCGTATCAGTTACAACCATATCCCAAAAGTTAAGGTTTATTTCTTAAAAGTGGATTAGTCTCAGCTGTGTTAATCGAGATAGCGTTCATTTTCTGTCATAAGTTTTTTGTTTATTTTTGCAGAGACAGAGGAAGAAGACAGTAGTGAAGAGGAGGAAGAAGAAGTGAGTGGGGAGGGTAGTGGTGAAGAGACAAGTGAAGGGGAATCAGGATCGGAAGAGAAAGACTCAAGCAGTGAAGAAGAAAGCGAAGATACGGAAGAAGAAAAAGGAGCGAGAAAGGTATTCTTGATATTATTTGTATTTGGAAATTAAAAAGGAAAAAGGAAATACTAAGATAATTAGTTTGAATATTAAGGAAAAGCACATTGTCAATGAAGATACTAATAACATTGTGTTTTTTTTAAATTTGATACCTAAGGGTCTTCAGATCTGTTGGGAGGGCTTGGACAGACATAAACACAGGATTTTCTTCGATTTCATCAAAGCTTCACAATATACTGGCTTTGAAAGTAAACCTTTAGAAATAATAACACTATGAATTTCACTGCATAAAAGTGATATGAATTAAATTCGTAATGTTTCAGCCAAACATAACTTCAGATTTTAAGTGAAATGGTTGAACATCCCATGAACATATTTTACCCATTAAAAGAGATTTTAAGAAAGTAAACGATAAAAATAATTCAGGAAACCTCATACATAGTTTTAGGTAATATCTAGAGCCCGGATTTCCATGCACAAACCAACCCCGAGATATGCATGCAAATACAGTGAAGCCTCTCTAAAGCGGACAGCCGTGGGGAATCAAAAATTGTCCGCTATAGAGAGGTGTCCGCCTTCAAGAGGTTTCAGTATTTTGTTATGTAAATTAGTGAGCAAGGTAATATACAATTAGAAAAAAATATTTTTGCATGAATCATGTATTTACGAATATTACATGCATTATCCTTTGTCATCCAATACTCTATGTTCGAGGCACAACATGGAAATAACATGTTATAGTTCTCTGTACCTTATACTTATCAGTACTTCCTTCGTTTTCAGTATGGCACTTTAATTTGTGGGGTAATTACAGTCCTGAAGTGTTCTTTTTGAGACAATATACATACCTGAGGGCAAAAAGTACTAAACTTGTCTTCTGGTTGGTTAGAGACTCCAACGGGACAGTAGCATAATGTTCCATCCCTAACGGCGGGCAACTGTCAATCACTTTTGTGTCTAAAACAGCTTGGGTGGGAGTGGGATACAAGCAAAGGACATAAGAGTGTTGTTAAACAGAGACGCTTCCTCTGGGTTGCTGAGCAGACAGTTGAGGGGGCAAAATGTCACAATGCTTCCTTGGTGACACATGTATGAATTACTAAAAATGTATTTTTACTACAGTTTTCAAATTATTTCTAGAGAAAGTGTCCGTAATACGGAGGTAAATAATACCTATAAAAGACAGAAAAGACTGTCCGTGTCCGTACTAGAGAGTGTCCGCTTTAGAGAGGTTTGCCAATATGTTTTTTCCTATTCCAGTGTTTGGGGATTACAAAATATGTCCGTTAAGGGAGGTGTCCGTTAGTAGGGGTTTCACTGTATGTACGAAAAATATATATATATAAAAATGCACTGATGCATTTAAAAAAAATAACATATGCACTGAAATATACACGAAGAAAATAAAATTTTAATTTCTCACAAAAATATCTTGCCTTAATGACCTCTATGGCAATGAACTATGAACGTCTTCCTTAGGTTTTCTTCTGTAAATGCTCTGTATTTATCAGTGAGAAACGTTTTGTAGATCGAACAACTCCTTTCTACATCAGCAGAAGTCATTGGTACATACAAAAAACATCAAATGGCTTCGTGTGTTAGGTCTTCTTCCAATTCCTTGTTTTCAAGATTATGTACATTTGCAAAGTCACAGATTGTTTTGTATCCGGTAATTTTGCCTAATATTTGGCAAAGTTTATCTGACGCTAGTTTCGCAACACCGTAAGTTTCACTGGACAAAGTCTGCGATAATGTGCTAAACAAGGAGAGTGAATGCTGCAAAGCATTGTTACGGGATTCCAACCTTCTGATAATTTCAGATATTCTTGAGAAGTGGTTGTATTGCCACTTGCCATTTTTTGGTGACACATAAATAGCGGCTGCATCATCGGGAATTACTGAGTCTATAACTGTCTTCACTTGATTTAAGTTATCTGAATTATACGACATAGCTTCTAGCCACGAGCCCCATCAGGATAAAACTGGTTGCGGAGATAGCGGAACATTTTTCGCAACGTCGCGAAAGATACGTACGCGCGATGGAGCTTTCACAAATACTTTTTTTACATTTGATATAAGTTCGTCTACTTCGGATATTGGCATCTGATTGTTTCTGCTGCGCGATGAAGACCGTAAGCAAGACAAATCAGGTGGGTTAATTTAGGATACAACAATTTATTCTATCATTCTATACATTTTATTCTACATCTGCGTTTACAAAGTGATTCAGTTCACTTTAAATATAACTTACTTTCTTGTGATATACAGTTCGCGCGGAAAGTATTGACGCCTAAAGCTTAGCTTCAATATTTTTCGCGTTTTTACACACCATCCTCGTATTTCTTGAATGACACCGAGGAAAGTATTGTCGCTCGCTGGCAGGAAAGACCTACCTGTAGTGTTTCTTTCTGTGTAGTAACAACTTTCAACTTGCTCTGGTGGGTCGATGGGATTACTTTACGTGTACACGTGCTCTTGGTATTTCGTGTAATTTTGTTGTTGCAATGTGTGTGTTGTGATCTCATTTCTTTGTGGCAAGATGCCTTACTACACGTTGAAGCCTAATGAGACTGATGCGGTGATTGCCCTGTTTAATGCTGTAAAAAAATCCAAAGTTATCTCTAGTTATCTCTAGGTAAACGAGTTTGAAGCTGAGAACAGTATAACGTTCGGTGAAACGCTTTAAGAACTAAGGAGAAGTCAAAATGCCCCGCCCAAGACCAAAGTTTTATAAACCTAGGAAACTGTCTCAAAGAACGCTAAAGATCATGAAAAGGCAGCTGAAGAAGCAATCTTCTTTAACAGCTAGTGAATTAAATGAAAACAATCCTGCATTACTTGGGAATATGTCCCTTCAGACAATGCAGTAGAAATTTCATGACGACTTAGGGTAACGGAAGTTACAGAGCTCGCCGAAAACCCCTTCTTGCAGAGAATCATCGTAAGAAAAGACTGGCTTTCTGTAATAAATATGGTACCTGGACTGTTAATGACTGGGAAAAAAAAAAAAAAAAAAGTGTTGTGGATTGATGAAGCCACGTTTTTTGTTAGTGACACGTTGCCAACGAAGGTACTGTCCTCATAGTGCTGATCACACCTTTCTTCAGTGCATTTGTCCATGTGTAAAAACCATGCCAGTATCATGGTCTGTTGTTCCTTTAGTTATGGTGGTGTAGTAGAGTTAGTTATCCACCCTAGAAACCAGAGTATGAATCAATTTGTCTGTTTTGAGCTATTAAACGATGCATTGGAATCGTCCTTTGCAAAAAGTGAAGCGTCATTTTTATGTAAGATGAAGCTTCTTGCCATACAATCAAAAGTGTGGTATCTTGACTTAAAGATGCTTGTGACACGTTTTTTTGAAGATTTCCGAGAGCAAAATCCAGATTTAAACCCTATAGAAAAGCTATGGTATATCATAAAGAGACGTTTACAGGGTATGGACATCTCTACAGTGTCTCTGCTCGAAGCTGCCATCAGGGAGGTTTGGTACAATTTACCACTTGTTACCCGCCAAAATGTCGCCTTGAGTCTTCCAGAATGACTGAAAGCATGCAAGAGGAAAGAAAGTTAACAAAATACTGACTAAATTTTATTTTGTGTTGTGTTCAGCGTCTTTTTATTTCTGGTTCTAGCGTTCACTTGTATCGCGTCAATACTTTCCGCGCGAACTGTACTCTGAAATATGCTGGGACGCAGGAATAGAATTCGGAAATATGCAGTATCCTGCAAAATTTACGAAATATACATGCACACTGAAATTCATTTAAAATATGTACTTATATGCACTATCATATGCGTCTCAAACAAATCCTTACAAGTCCGTCGGAAAGAAAAAGATACTTTCCATACTTTTCTGCATGTTACTATAAACATGCATTTTGCATATAAATTCGGGCTGTAGTAATATATATCCTACATAGCACGATCTAGAATCTTTGCTCACTCCGGAGATAAACTTATTGGTAATAAATCGTCATAACTTCATAAAGGGATTGGAAATAAATCTTCATATATATTGTCGAAATTCTTAACTGTTCCAGAGAACATATTAATTTTATTTTATTTTCACCTCTTCTGCAGATAGATTTCAAGTCGCATAAATGCATTCAAAACGCGTGGATGTCTTGGTCAGTTAACTGTTCAGGTGAGAGGAAGCGATTTCTTTATAAGAGGACTTTCAGAATATGAGTTTAGTACTTGTTTGATGATTGTGATAGTTTTTTTTTTTTTTTTTTAATAACTTTTTCCTATGGAACCCTCATTTCGTATAACTTCTTATTCATACTGTCGTCGTAATTTGCATGAGGCTGTGACCTCATCTCTGTAGTGTTCTATTTCAGTGTTTATTTATCCTTCGAATTTCTAAAACACTGTTTCTTTCTGAAAATGTTGAGCATGAAGACGTTAAATTTAGTATGACGGACTTCTCGATACATAATTTGATTGGTGTGTTGGATCGGAGTTCAAAGTCCCTTGCAGGACAAAGGCTATGAGACATGAACCTACAGCTTAACGTGGAATCCGAACCAAATGATCTTCCACTAGAAATCGAACCCGGATCTCTCGCGTCGAAGGCACGTACGCTAACCATATAGAAACGAGGGAGCTCTTGATACACGTAATATGTACATCTCATTTATTTGAACAAATTCAATGTGAGAGACAGATCTTTCTACATTCTTTTTAACCATCGGATTGTGAGGCGACTTTTGGTATGCGGATTTGCGATACTCAGATGGTTTTAAAATTACATCAAACAAGTTGTCGTACCAGAAGTCGAAAAGTTGTGTGTATTCGAAATATTCTACTGTGCAAAGAACGGTCATTTCAAGTAGATATCATATTTCTGTGTTAGCCTGATCGGTATTCATTGTTCACATTTTAATTGATTACTGAAGGTAAAAGGAAAAGAGAGAAACAAAAATGGACATCTAATAGAATAGTGTAAGAAGTACACAATATGTGCAATTAAGTGGTTCGTATTTTCCTTTTTTGCAGCCTCAGCCAGCACAGAAGGCTGAGAAGAAGAAGAAAGAAACTAAATCGGAATCTGAAGACGAAGAATCGTCTGAAACGGAGGGTGAAGATTCAGACGAAGAATCGGATTCTTCTTCAGAAGAGGAAGAGGAGGAAGAAGAAGCAGGAGCAGCAGCAGCAGCGGTAGTAACGACTAAAAAGAAACCACAAAAACCTCCTCCAGCGAGTAAACCCAAGAGTAACTTGGATTTGTTATTGGATTTAGATGATGGTAAGTCGTAGGCAGATGGTTTACACAACATATGTTTCTAAACATTATGATGTTAGAATTTAATAAGCTAATTTCCTGGCTCAACATCCCTTGGGAGGTTAGCTTGTGGCATTCATGCCGTTGGGATGATGTATGTCAATACATCGACTCCTCTCACCGTTAAGCTGGCTTTGTAGATTAGATCAGTACTTTTTCTTTCAAGAAGCTTCCCAATTTTCCTCACTACGCTGGCTGCCAATACTTACCATCTGGCTAGTGCGAACGGTCACCCATCTTTCCTCTGACCAGACCCGACACTGTATGACTTACCTGATCTCACCAGAAGTGGTATTACGGTACGGCTAGGATGTTGACTGTTATAATTTAATGTGTTGCTTAAAGAGTCCTGAAAATTGTAGGGATGTACAAAAAGTTTCGACGAACCAGTGTTGACTTCATTGTGCTTCCAAAATTGAAGTTGTTTAATTCGTTACGTTACGTCGTTGTCTCCAACGAAGAGATGGTGGAGAAATATGTATAAAAATAGAATGGATATATATATATAACAGCTGTTTCTTTCTGAAATGAATAAGCTTTGTGAAAGTTTGATCTCATGTTCATTTTCACTCATTTTAAGGAATCAAAGAAGTTAAGACGTTTTCTTTGTAAACAGTGCATCAAAAATCTGTGCATTTGTATATATTTCTCCAACTTTTCTTAGTTGGAGTTAGGCACGCGATGTGCTGATTAAGCATTTTTAGTGTTTTAATCAGTGGTTCGACGAAACTGTATCTTTCTACAATTTTCAGGACACTTAAAGGTAGATTGTAGCTATATAATATGCGTTCTATAATATGCATAAAGAAAGTCTATGTTCAACTCTGAGTGACCAAAGTGATGATCACGTTTATTTTAGATCAGCATGGGGTATTATTACTTGCTTTCCAGACAAAGAGTACCACAACTACCAGGGTATAATATGCCTTACTGCTGCGTGTGGTGCAGATTCTGTGAAATCCCGGAGCGTGGCATGCTGACAAAAGGTGTCCGTCTCCTGGAAAACAATGCACCCGTTCATGCCTGAATCTTGGCCAGACAGATGCGCAAATCTGGGTATGAGATCCATCAGAGTTCGCGTTTTCTCTTGACCACACACCATCTTCATTCCACCTCTTCCCAACCATGCTGTCATTTCCTTGAGGCAAGTACTTCTGCTGTGTTGCCACACTGTTTCTGAAGTGCAGTAATGGATTTTTGGACCAATGCACCTTACTACACGTTCGGACCTATAACTCAGCAACGGTGCAGAGTTACGAGCTGTACGTTACCAGATGATCTACATAGGTATCCAGGATTACACACGTGAAATTTCATGGCTCTAACGATATGTAAAAGTGGGTCAGGGTTAAATTTTCTCGCGCACCTCTCGTTAGGCGCAAATTTCAAAGAAATCACATATGTGCGAATTACTCAGAAACTATTGATTTGCGACCCCTGGTTCATGTAAGTGAAAATGTTATAAAGTACTTGTAGAATATATCTTTGCAAGGAATCCATCGAATAACCAGTCACCCTGGATATATATATATAAATATGTGTACGATACTTGAAATTAGATATGATACGTGAAGGAACAGATTTTATATCATACCAATTCCTCTGTAGATGCGAATTCAATTATATGTATATATATAGAGAAAAAATGGCCGAGAATCGAATCTGGGTCTCCGAGTTTTCGTGATGATACCTTAACCTTTACGTTACTCAGTCCCCTTCCTGATCTACAGTACATTTCATCATTCTTAGGAGCGCAGCCACTAAAACACGTGGACTATACCTCAAGTACTGTTGTTCAATTCTTAGCCCAGTGGTGTATTTTTTCACTTTGTGTATTATTGTATTCGCATCTGTAGAGAAACAGTGTTGATTTAAAATTGATATATTCGTTCATTTATAATCTATAAAATATTTCAGCAGTCATAGATGTTCTGAAATGTAGACATTGGTTGTCCAGGCATAACGGAAGTTGTAGTACAGTCCATGTCTGAGTGGTTAAGTACTCCTTCAAGAGTGATAGAATAATTGACTGTTCGGGGAGCGGACAGAGTTGTTTAGAAGTTAATACATCTGTGCCGTAAGCCGGAGATTCTGATTCGATTCGCGGTTCACTTCTGTATTTTCAACTCTTGGTATGGTATGTAGTAAGTGAAATTAGATTGAATTTCAAAGTTTGAAAATGGTCGTGTGGGTCGGGAATGGAACCCGAGTCCTCTTCCATGTGAGTTGTTAACCATTGCGTTTCCTAGTTGTTCAAACCACCAACTTGTTTTTTAAAGACTGGGTAGAGTAGTGGCTTGTTTATACGATCAATTGACCCGGGTTCGATTCTTGGCCCAGTCGCGCAATTTAACAATTAAATATCTTCACAATGCATCGTACAATATGTGGTTATATGTAGTGAAAGTATATTGTAGATTCTGATGTTTTACACACAAAATATATTGTTTAAAATAGCGAGTAGTAGAATGATATGTTAAGTTCTTGTATACTCTTGCATTTAAGAAAATTTCTAAACAGACTTGATGATTTTATACTTTACTTCTAGATGGGATAGTAAACAATTTTGAAATTGAATTCGATTGATTGATAATCATCTTGTTAACACTGAGATTATGTCGTCGTATACCACAAAAATGCCGAAAGCGCCAAACAGTATATATTTATTTATTAAAGGAGAGCAAATTAAAGATGTTTATTCGATGTTGCCCATAATTTTTACTAATCTAAATATTTTAATCTCAAAAATATTGTTCGAGATAAATTTATGCTGTTTCGTCAAATAATAGAATGACACATAAGGGGTTGATGCTAGAATTTTAATTTGGAGCTTATACTCCTTACAACTAGATGAAAGATAACCCAGTTCAATTAAGTGTGTGACTCGAACCACAACCATGTGTTGGAAAACAAATTCAAACCACTCGATATATTTGGAATTGAGTATTTCAAGAATTGTTTTTCTTTTAGCTCTGTTTTGTGTTTGTTCCAGTGATACGTTCTGTTATTATAAATTAAAACAAAACGGGTTATTTAGCATTGTTTTATTAGTTATGAACATGAAAATAGAAACTTCTAGTAAAGTTCATTTTAATTTATTACTCCTTTGTAGTTCCGCCCACTATCACACCTGTAATGACGCCGTCCCTTGGAGGGTTTTTAACCCCTGTTGCTGCTTCTATTACGCAGATTCCAGTGGCTTCGATTCAGGTGCGTATACATTGCATAAATATTTGTACACGAATACGTTTTTTTTTTTTTCCCTCCTAACTATGACGTCTACACACGTCGTGGATAATAACACAGTTGCCTAACTTATATCCTTTGTATGTTAGTAAAAGCTGCCAAGTTCAATATTTTTTCTGAAAACTGCCCATCTTCATTACGAAGGTAGAATGAGTTTTAATTTTGGGGAAAGAAGTGGGTAACAAGGAAAAGAGAATAAATTTAGAATTCTGTAAAAAATTTTCTTGCATTTTCCATTTTGCACTTTTGTCGCAGGGGTCTAAAATTAAACTACCAAAGTGCAAAATGCCTTTGTAAAGTAATTCGATCTTCGTGTGAGTAAGTTAATTAATGAATAAAGTCAAAGAATAAGTGATTGAAACCATACGGGAAAACTCTTGCACACGCTATCAACAAAGTAGTGTTTCCTGTATCTCCTTAAAATTAATTTCAAATGCGTCAATATTGTCTTAAGTCATTATTCTCGTAGTTTAACTACTTTCTGTTTTTAAGAAGCCTATCCTTGAGCTTATGTTTTGGATGTTTTATTTATTTATTTATTTATTTATGTTAGATGAAGGCTTCAATTAACAGCTTCCGTACTTTACTAACTTAAGCGGTATTCACATTAGGATTTTATGTTGATTGATTAATGACAAAAAGATTCTCGTGTTAAAAGCCATGATGATTCAGTTGTGAATAGCTGAACTTGAGGCTGCACCGTATGGATTTGGTGGTAGATAGGCAGCATGTCGTGAGTTTCGCAAGTTTCTTTTTTGAGCAGTTTATTTAATACTTCGTCTTTGTATTTATTTATATCATCATTAGTCAATAAAATATAGCATGTGATATAACCTATTTTACTATAGGAAAATAGTACGTAGCTTTTTCATTGTAAAACAGGGTGATAGTGTGAGATTCCAGCTCTGCCTGTGTAAACATACTTGGACTAGTGCGACATCTATGTTGTTCACCCATCGCTATACGGTCTTTCAATATGGCTGGTACTCTTCGTTGCTATAAATATGAAATCATTCCATGGATCTTTTAATATCAAATATATATTTATATGTATAAAATTGCACACATTAAACTCTTTGTTCACAGTTAGTTGCATGTGTTAAATAGTAAGTATTGAAAAAAATATTTTATTTTGCATATAATAAAAATCTGTTTTCAAACAATATATAAATATCACAATTTACTAGACATAAAATTAATAAAATATTTTTGTATATTCTGTTTAATGTTTCTAACAGCATCATTAAATATACTTTTATCTTTATTTTCTAAACAGCCCGCAAGTCCAAGCTTTATTCCTATAGCATCAAAGGAACTTCTGAGTAAGATGAGTGGCGGAGGTTTGAGTGTATCGTATAGGTTTACACGGTCACCACATTTATACTCACCAAGTATGGTGTCTGTGGAATTAACTTTCATAAATAAAGGTAGCGAGGAAATTAAGGATATTAGAGTTGGCCAAAAGGTTAGTATATAGTAGTTTTGAGCATTCAAATAAATTTAATTCGAAGCAAACTTTTTACCTTCTGATTATAAGAAAATTTATAAGAAGTTAATCATTTGGAACAAGTTAAAATCTGAAAATAAATAAATGAAAATAAAATAATAATTTTTGCACCACATTATGCGAAGTTCATGTATGAAATGTAGTAATTCTTGATATATATTAATATAATAAAGCTAACTAACAGATGCATTATATGTGAAGTATACACGCATGTTCAATCATCAATGGCTCAAAAATACTGAATGATCCAATTAATCTTTCACCAGTTTCTCTATTGACATCTCAGAATGGATGCTTTTTGACTCCATGAAACTGACTAATAAGACAAGAGGTGGAACAGTATGTTAGAAAGTATATAAAGTGGCCCAAAATCCCCCTACCAAGATTAAAATCGTATTATATAGGGACGAAGAAGCATGGATAGTTCAAACTAGGCTGATTTCAATGAATAGTGACTGGAATTTACAACTCATATTCGATGTGTTTATCGTTCTATTCAGTGATTTTATCATTTTGTATAAACAAAGGATTCGAACTTAGCACCACTCAAAAACAGTCTATCAATTTGGGGATTTTTATCACAAGATTAGTCCTTTAACCGTGGAAAATGTAGCTATATTTATTTTGGCGCCTGGAATGGGTGACGAAGAAGAAAATGTGTGAATGACAAAATTTAAATTATATAAGTATTAATTTTGGCGCGAAAAACTAAGACGACACGCGATTCAGGCGGCTTAAAATTCAAATTAAACCATATCATTGAAATTCTTGGCGCGATTTAGAACATTCTTGGTACAGGAGTAGACCTTTAGCCTGGGAAAGTTCATAAGCATATATATTCAGGTTAGCAAAGGAGTCAAAAGGGTTAACGCCAAAAAGGGGCACTCGAACTTCAAATTCAGTATCATCACGTTTTCGTGAGGAAACTTGGAGAAATTTATAACAAATGTCGATCGGATTTATGTTGTAAAGGGCACAAAGAAAACAAACAACCACAGCTTATACCCACTTCTTGGTGGTCAAAACTCAGTAATAGGATGAATCTGTTTCTGAATCCAGAACTAAGAGCCAATAAGGATGAGAGGGCATAGATTTGAATTTTTTTTTTTTTTTTTTTTTAAATGTTTATTCGAAAAAATGCTTAGATAAGTATTAGGGTGTACCGAAAAAAACTTTTTCTCGAAATGTTAAGGTGGGTAGTGCGGAAAAGTGGCCATTTGTGACCAAAAAGACGCCAGATTTTTTTCAGATTTTTTGGAGGTCTTTTAGGTGGCGCGCATCGACTTTGAAGTTTTGGATATGCAACCACGCACAACAATTTCACAAAATTCTTAATAATTGATTATTTTATGTAATTATTTGTAGGTTAAAGTAATTTCTCATTTGTTCCTGGCAAATATATTAAATTTGTGCCTCAAGGGGGGTTCTTATGTTATTTACGTATTATTTTTGGCTAGAAAAGTGATTTTCAGTTAAAATTCCTTTCTTTCTACGGATTTTTTCTAATTTCTTATCAGTTTGAATTTTTTCGATAGTTTCTAGATATAAAACACTAAAACACGGTTTTTCAGGGTTCAAATTTATTACCGTTTCTCAGTCTCTGTCCAGCTCTTTGCTTATTTTCATTGCTAATTGTGCCATGAAACTAACCCAGAACTCACCACGAGGAGGTAGCTGGACTGCGAGCTCCACCCACTCCAAATTATCATAGTAAAGAGAAGTTTACTAAGAGGCTAGCCAGGATTTTCTTTTAGTTTTCTCCTTTAACTTTATAGTCACTTTTTGTTTGAAATGTCGGCATATGTCCTCTAAATTTCAATTTTGCTTTGATGTAGCCCTCACGTGCGCTGGCGCCGAAAACGGAAGAAGCAGCCTCTGTAACAATTTCCACAAGTCGCTCTACACCTTGGGTGTGACAGGGGAAGTCTTGAAATTCTACTTTTTTTTTTTTTTTTTTGTTTTTTTTTTGTTTTTAATGTATTCATCTACTTCTTCATTTGTCATCTTCTTGGTCAGCGAAGGCTCGTGGAGGGAGCATGAAGCCCAATAAATCATCTCATAATATTGCTCTGCATTAAAATTGATGACTGGTAAAACAAAAGTTCGTATTCTCTTGCCTTTTGTCAATCCTCTTGCTTTCTTAATTCTTCTCCAGCCAAGACTTCTGATGTCTGGATTTTGATCCGTTACTAAAGCCAGTAGAAGATTTTCAGGGTGAACAAAAAATACATTTTGTTGAATGACCCTATCAGTCAGATTTCTCAAGTGGTCTGGAAGAAATCGGGACAAGTGGATCATATTCCAAAGGTGTCGGGCTCCGTCAGTTATCAATGGTTTCTTCTTGATATCAAACCACACCGGTGCGTACACGTTCATTATATACCTTGCAAGAAGTTGCAGCTGTTCAGAGGGGTGGGGTGTGCTTACATACAGCCGAACAACACGGCATGCTGTCGTTAACCATCGTGACTGGACAAGTGGCCCAGGCTTTTTCCTCGCTAGACTGCGAGGACAAATGCCACTCGAAACAGCTGAAGAGATATCCAACAGATATTGTTGATCCGTGCTTAAATCTGTTATACCTGACATTTCTTTCACCCAGGGGATTGTGATAGGTTCAAACTTACAAATTGGAAGATTTTCACAGGTTTGTATGGCTGTTCCAATTGGTCCTGAAAGTTTTGACGGACCTTTCGTGGCGCCATCTAATGTTGTAAATAAGTGGCGAATCGGCAATTCGTTCAAATGAAGAAGACAAACTGGTGTTGGAATCGTTTGCCGACTTTTTCTTCAATCAAACGGATGACTCCACCTTTCCATCCTGTATTTACCGGTGTGCCGTCACATCCGATCACTTATATATCACACATATCAATTGTTCTCTACAGTGAAATGAAATATACTATTTTTAATCTCCTCGGCAGTTCCAGATGAGGGTGTTGTGTGCCCTAAATAAACACACCCTGGTTCTTCTACTAAACACATATGTTCTTCAAAGCCATCTTTTCGGTAAAAAACGATCTCATTTTTGCTCCTTTGCTAAAGTTTTATTTTTACGCCCATCAAAGTAAAGTCCACTGATAGGTTTTTGATCTGGTTTTGATGTAGACTCAATTCCAGCTCGAAGTTTTTTTCATTTCTCGCGCCACTTTGTTTTTATCAACAACATTATCTTTGTTGTCATGTGAAATCATTCCCACATTTTCCAAAGTAGCAGATACTATAAGAGCAACTTGTTTCCTCGAAGCCCCTGTTCTATAAGCAGCTGAAGCAACGGCTTTTAGATCTAGACGTTTCTGTGGTTTTCCTGACTTTGAGGCTGATGCCACTGGCTCAAACTCCGAATCACTTGCTCCAGAAATATCAGTTGCACTTGAAGAGTCTTCTTTTACCGGAGATCCGGTCCTCCTCCTCTTCATACTAGTATCTGAAATACTTGTTTCTGATGCAGACCTCTTCTTCCTTCTTTCAGCCTTTTTTTGAATTATTTTCGTCATTTCAGGATCCACTTTTCAAATTATCATTTTTCTATTCGTTCGCTGGTCCATAAGAAATGGTTTCTCTGCTTCTGGCACTTTTTTCACTCTTTCACAGTTACACAACTTTTCTGGGTCGGTACACTTGCACGAACAAATATCAAAGAGTTTGTGTCCACTATCCCTAAAACGTTGTAGTTTTTCTTGAGTCGAAGCACGTTTTGCAGATTTACGCAAATTCACTGAAGATTTGTTATAATCCAAAATTATGTCCACTACTCATTTTTTAGAAACTGTAGGAATCGAAGCCTTTGTCCAGATTTGTATCGTCTTATTCGCGGTAGCGTTCGCCAAATCTGTGAGGGAAGGATTTTCACCAAATACATCCTTTCTGTGGTTTCTTTCCCAGAGGAAATGTTTAATAACATCACGATAACTTGGAAGTCTATTGTCGGGAAGCTCTTCTGGCCAACCAAATAGCAAGTCCTTGTCCGTCTGACGCAATACTTTCTTCTTACTCATTGGAAAAACACTTTATAAGAATTACAAAATGGTAGTAAGTGCGCAGTGAACACTGAACAACGACAAAAAGTAACGCAATTCAATTATCGATACACGCGGAACACTAGCAGTCAACAGCCGCAAAGTTCAAGTCAGACTAAGCGTCTCTTATTGAAAACATACAAACCCCTCTGCCCACCCCCCTTGTAACCCCTACGAAAGTACCAAAGTTTGCTTCCCACTACCAACCCCTTCTCCTACTCTCTCTCTCTGCCCAACAATGATAACACAATCCCTTCCCCGCCTAAATCTGTTACTGTATTTTTTTTTTTTTTTTAGATTAAAGTCGCTTTACTTTTTCTTATTTTCTTTTCTTCACGCTTCACCGATATAAACAACATAGAACCCTTTCCCTGAGGCACAAATTTAAGATATTTGCCAGGAACAAATGAGAAATTACTTTAACCTGCAAATAATTACATAAAATAATCAATTATTAAGAATTTTGTGAAATTGTTGTGCGTGGTTGCATAACCAAAACTTCAAAGTCGATGCGCGCCACCTAAACGACCTCCAAAAAATCTGAAAAAAATCTGGCGTCTTTTTGGTCACAAATGGCCACTTTTTCGCACTACCCACCTTAACATTTCGAGAAAAAGTTTTTTTCGGTACACCCTAATAAGTATCATATCTAAAGTCTGTTCCAGGCAACCTGATAGGAAACTTCCTTACCACCCTCCACTTACCACTGCAGAAGGGGAAAGCAAGTCGCAGACCTTCACAGGGAGGGAAGCTTTTCTAATAAACAGAATCATGTAAACTCTAAATTCGTACGTCAATTCGCTCGCATCTGATGTTGAGAAAGCACTGCTGTTCGTTTTAGCTATCAACCCGAGTAACAATCAACTTCCATTTTTAATTTTTGTCCTGAAGAAAAGTTTGCATATTATTTATATACTAAAGTTTACCCTACGGTAAAATATTTTATTCTGTTAACAAATATCGAAAACATTAAAATCAATAAGACCTCAATTTGCCCAATTTTGTACGAATTTGGAAGTTGATCCCTAACACAAATATAAAAACGGGAACTTCCGGGTTTCGAAAAGAAAATGTTGATTAAAATATTTCGAGCGAAAGAGGCAAACATTCAGGTGAATTAAAACGCTATACAAACTTTTATTTCACAACAACTACAGCTCACCGAATAGAAATAGTAAAGTTTATATGTATTAGATAAGCATGACACGTTGCTTGTATGGGAAATGCGCACTAAGTCACCAAGTCCTATTCAAAAGCTCTAGGAGAAAGAGACTATTAGGTGGGCTTTCGGCTCCGGACAATATAAAGCGAATCTTTGAAGGATGGTTGACAACAAACATGGTACATTGACTTTTTGCACGTTAAAATCTAATGGGAATGTTTGTTTCTGCTACGATGAACCTTTGAGCTCTAAGCCAAAGCGTTCGTTATTTTTGTATAATTGAGTAAACTCATATTCATCATTACTCTTTTTTTCTTATACAATAATCCAACTCTTGTTACAACATTAGACTATCCTGCACACTTGGGGCCGCTGTGGCCCAGTGGTAGAGTTTTTATATGGTGTGGTGCATGAGGTCCGTGGTTCGATCCCAGCTCGCACCGAGTGAACTTTGTGGTGGACAAACACCGCGTGCGTGGATTTCCTCTGAGATCTTCGTTTCCTACCACTTTCTTCATTCTACCATTTCTGTCATTTCTCATTATCACCGTCTCCTTTAGCCTAGCCGGCATAATTGTGGAACGTAAAACTCAAATATTTCATTTCATTTATATTCTGCACGCCATAATCTTCTCTCTCTTGCAACGTAATTATTCCAAATTATTATTCCTGTTAATGGAGACCAATAATATTTCTAAGACAATAAAATGTCATTTTCCCCTCTTCTGCAAGAGAGGCTTAGCAAATAAAATTATTATTGGAACACTATTATCAGTGTATATATTTTTCTTTTTGTTCTTTTTAATGTAAGAACATCTGTTAATAAGAAAGGAAACGAGTTTTTTTTAGTATTATTTCAGGTTGTATTGTTATCATCTTAACGCTCTGATAAATTTACCCATACATATTGTACTTAGTTTTCGTCTCAAGCCCGACTGCCAAGAAAAAGGAAAATAAACAATAAAACTGTTCAATAAGATTTCCATTATTATAGCACGTGTTACTTACCTAACCAATACAGGCAAATGTAATTAAGTGTTTTAAAATACGTAGTGTTATTATGAATGTTGTAAATTATTATTTAGACATGTTTAGATACACTCTATACTTCCATGTGCGGGGGCTAATGGTGGAAGACGGAACACCAACATTCACCTGTACTTGAGCGTGGTCGGGGAAAAATCATCTTCTTTTTCCTATCAGGTTACGTGAAACAAATTATAGTTACATGTATGGTTTGGAATGAACGTATAAATTACTTTGCCGTGTACAGCACTTTGATATCTCAATCCGTTCCGGAGATATGATAAATATTTATACAGTTCGCAGCACTGTTGCAAATGACGTTTTATGAAAAATATTTAAAATGATTGTTGTTTCCTTTCTCGTTTATAGCAATATAGCAATAGCTTTTAGTAGTAATTACAACAAGTTCTCGCAATTACATGATTTAAGCAATGTTGCAAACTTCGGCAATATTTATCATCTCCAGAACGTCTTGAGAGAGAGGGAGAGATTATTTATACTATACAAACTGACAAGTAGGTAATGAATAGTTATTGAATCAGAAATGTATATGGTAAGAGCAGAAGGCAACAATTGAGATAGAAGGAGAGAGAGAGAGAGAGAGGAAAAGTAGCAGTTCAGAAAGGAGTTTAAAAAGCATGCTCATTGTCACTAATTTTGTTTACTCTCTATATTGAAGACGCAATGAAAGAAATCAAGGACATTCACAGCATATGAATAATTGTTCATGGGCAGAAAATATACATGCTTAGATTTACGGGCAGTATCTTAATGTTGGCAGACAGTGAGAAAAAATTAGAGACAGATCTAAACGGTATGCAGCAGCTATGTAGCAGCAAATTCAACATGAAGATTAACAAGAGCAAAACGAAAGTTTGGAATATGCTAGAAAAGAAACAAGAAAAATTAAGAACAAAATAGGAGAAGTGGAGGATTCTGTTACTTAGAGAGTAAAATAACGAGCCATAACAGGTGAAAACAAGATGTAAGATCTAGAATAGCTCAGGGGAACAAGCCATTTGAAGGAAGAAAGAAGCTTCTAACCAGAAGCACCGGCATAGAACTGAAGGAAAGGCTCAGAAAAGCACTTGCATGGAGTGAGATATTGTGTGGATGTGAGATATGGTCACTAGAAGAAGAGGAAAAAGCGGAGAATGGAAGCCTTCGAAATGCGATGCTATAGAAAAGTGATGAAATTTAGATGGACGGACAAAGTATCAAATGAGAATGTATTGGAAATGGTAACAGAGGAAAAGAGTATATTGAAGAATATTTCGAAAAAACGAGATAGGATCATTGGACACATGGAGTAATCTCATTAGTAGCTATGGAGGAAATTACAGAAGGAAAATTACCTAGAGGAAGGCTGCGATTGAAGTATACGGACGAAATAATACATGATACAGGGAAGAAAAGCTACAAAGACGCAGGATAGGGAAGGGTGGAAAACTGCGGCAAACCAGTCGAGAGATTGCTGACCTGAGATGATAATGATCTATAGTAATAATTGTTTCAAAATGCACGAATTTTCTTTATCAAAATATACCTGTAAAGTTAGCCACTTTTTAATGGAACCGATGGTTGCCAACACAGACAAGTTTCACTATATTATCAAACGAAAACAAGAGGGGGCGCGGTGGCTCAGTGGTAGAGCGTGCCCGGTGCTCGGTCACCTCCGGTGCTTGGGGTCCCTGGTTCGATTCCAGCTCGCGCCGTGTGAACTTTGTGGTGGATAAACACCGTGCTCGTGGGTTTTCTCGGGGTTCTCCCGTTTCCTCCCACTTTCTTCATTCCACCATTTCATTCATTTCTCATAATCACTGTCTCCTTTACCCTAACCGGCATAACCGTGGGGAGTAAAAATCAACGATTTCATTTCATTTCAAACGAAAACAACTTTACTGTTTTTATCGCTCCTGAATACAGTTTGGTCATCAGCCGTGGAAAGTTTTGCGAAAGCCTCGGGTTCGATTCCTGTTGAGGCTCATGAGGTTCTGATTACACTCTAACACGTTTAATACAGCTCAGGTGCTAAAAGAAATATTAAATTCAGAACCAATTAACCAATTAATACGTAATAAATATTATTTCTGCAGTATAAAACGTATAATAATTATCACCTGAGTTTGTCATTCGTATTCTTTTCCCCTTTTCACTTATGACAATAGATACAGTTGGTACCAGAAAAAAAAAAAAGCGCATATTGATACTGTTAAATGTATCTGCAGGGTACTGTTAAAGTTTGATTTTAAGCTTGCTCAGTCGCGTGTTTCTTACCTTCTCGCGCCGAAATTAATATTTATGTAAATCATTTGAATTTTGCCCTCCTCTCCCCCCACCACACACACACACACACACACGCACTTATCTATCGCCACCTTGCCAAATTTTCCACAGTTGAAGGACTAATGTTTTGAGAAAAATGCCCCAAATTGCATAGACTGCATCCTAGACCTTGCACCAAAAGTGATCCAAATCGACAGTCCCTACATTCTAGGCCGCAGTGTTCTCAAAATTTTACAGGTTTTGTCCGGAAAGTGTTGCAATTTGTCTTTCCCGGCGCTGCTTCTAGTGGCATCGCGTTCGGATCTGTTGGGTTATTTGGGGAAGACTTGGGAAAGAGATTCACAGCGCTTTCGAGCTCTGGAAGCGTCAAGATCACTTTTTCCGTGAATCTCCCGTTAGTGCGTGTCATAACGTGCAGTGGAGAAAACTATCGAACAATGTTACCCGATCAGGCTCTGTGCTAAACTGAATAAAAGCCTCGCCGATATCCACCAAATGATTTAAGAAGCCTGCGGGAACTCTGCTCTCTCCTATTCTCAAGTTTTCAGGTGGTTGAAGTTGTTTAAAAACAGCCTGGAAATGGTGGAGAATGAATCCCGCTCCGGACGGCCGTCAACCAGCAAAAGTGACGGAAATATGTCTCGTGTTCATGATCTTTTAAATACCGATCGTCGAATGAGTCGAATACTCGACAGATTAAGAAAAAGGGTTGTGCGCACTCGAAAGGAGATTGCCGCTATCCTAATGTTGCATCATGACAACGCTCCCAGCCACACCGCTCTGCCCATCTGGGAATTCCTGGTCAAGCACAGCTTGGCAGCATTACCCCAGCCACTTACAGTGCTAACCTGGGTCTGGCAGACCTCTTGTTGTTCCCGGGGTTTAAGGTCACCTTGATAGGAATCCGTTTTGGAATCACTGAAACGATCCAAACGACCGTGACAAAGGCTCTAAACGATATTCCTGTCGAAGCCGTCCAGGATGCGTACCGTGCATGGAAAAATCGGTGGCAGAAGTGTGAGGATACCTAAGGGAGGTACTTTGAAGAAGTTTAAACGTTTGTAACAATATCTTAACTTTTTTTAAATTTTGGTTTCCTTTTTTATTTCTACGAACTTAATTGCACTATTATCTGGCAAACCCTGTATTATTGTCTTTTGCTGTACATTTTTTAATGTAAAATTCTGTATGTCAGTTCAAATATAAACATAATCCATACATTATCATTATATTGCGAGCGGTGGTAATGATTAGAAATAATGTAAGTAAAAGGCTAATAGTCACCGCAAGAAACAAAGCTTATCTCTAGGAAGTACTTTCGAAGAACATCGTCTTCATCGTCAGCCTGGGCACACTTCAAAAAGGATAATCCATACATTAATTACTTCAAACCAAGATGCTTTTTTTTTCTTCTTACAATTCGTTCAGTACATTTAGAATTTCATGATGGCCGTAGTATTACTTAAGTGAGGTACATAATATGTCTTAATATATGTGAAAGTATCTAATTCTCCTAACAAAAGTTCAAAATCTCGTTTAGAAAACAGCAATGTGATACAGCTTGGTTGCAGCAATAATTTATTAATAAAGAGCTCAAAAATCCTGGTGGGTTTTCTAGGCTGCGTCCACGTGGACAAACCTTGAAGAAAATTCACACACACGTTCCTTTTTCGTGGGCTGGGTTCTCTTGTCAAAAATATAATCTTAAATTATAAACGTATGGTTGCAAATTCGGTGAGAAAAAAGGAATATGACATTTATGGTTGCAAATAGATGTGGAATAATCGGGCTCTAAATATAATGATTCTGTATTCTAAGATGATGTCGTTCATCTGGACGCTTCAGAACTATTACTTCTCTCTCTCTCCCCCTTATCTCATGAAGTGTTTAGCGAAAATCTATTAGCGTACATACTATACTACATTCATTTATAATTTTCACTACTTTCTGGTAATTTGTTATATATGTACACTCTCAAAACTCTATAAATTAATTTTTCAGAATCTCCCTGCAGGCATGACAATGCATGACTTTGCTCCAATCAGTGTTCTACCAGTAAATGGTTGTCTTCCAGGAACAATAGGAATTGATTTTCATGATTCGACACAGGCTGTCAGTTTTGATATTTTGGCAGGTGGACGGAGCAGCAAAATCAATTTGAAAGCACCAGTTGGAGAACTCATACGCTCAGTCACGATGCCCGAAAGCTTGTTCATTACTGAACAAAGTAAGTAATGACATTCTTCACACAAAGTTGATCCTATCCAAGCATTATAAATATTAATCAATAATAAAGTACTAATTTTAATTATACATTGGAAGATAAAAATATGCAAGTATGTCATTTCTATGTAGTGTGTAGTTCTAATTTACCATTTTTTTTAAATATCTTTTTTAATGTAGTTTATTTGTGACATTAATTAAAATATTATGTAAACATATATGAATTAAAATTTGTTTCGAGTACTTCATGTGACGTTGAAAAGAAAGATTCTTTTAGATTTGTATAGTGTGTGTGTGTGTGTGTGTGTGTGTGCTAAGTGTAGGCTGGAAAAAAATGTACGATTCTTTTTACCTTATGATATGTTATATCTTAGCCATTTTATGATTTTTCGCTCTGGTAGTTGGACACACTGATGAGATCTATATATATGCTGGAAAAAATTGATAATGGCTTAATTAGGAATTCCTGTTTAGCAATATATATTTCTTTCTTTCAATGAGTGAAAGCATTTTCATTTTAATTCAAAAGGTGCTGTCCTGTAAAATTGTACATATCATGTTTGGCTGCCCTCCTATAGAAATATCCTCGCTTAGAATACGCATTTTAATCAAAACGATTTATAAAAATTCAGTCCAAGATAGGTACTAAGTATGCTTAAAAATTAATTTAAACGGTTTAGCCGTTTCTTTGTTATGATGTAATAGACAACGTTGATTTCGTTTTCGTCCTTCATTTATTTTGCTTGAAAAATCAAGGACACTATATCTCCTCTACAAGGATGGCAAAACATAATTGCTGTTCTTACAGAAGAGCAATTACAACCTTTTGAATTAAATTTAAAATATTTCTAGTTCACCAGTGAAAACGAAATATTATACTGCTAGATAGGGAATTTTTAATTAAGTCATTATCAACTATTTTCAGCATATAGATCTAAAATGTGACCAACTAACGGAGCGAAAAATCATAAAATAGCATCATGTTCTGCCATTCTCGCATAGAAATGTACTACATTATTGAAACGAAGCATTGTGCTAGTCAAGAATGGTAGAACAGTTTTTAGCATTTAACCTGAGAATCAATTTAACGGCACAGACAATATTTTATATTTTTAAAGCGAATATATAGTGATATGAAAAACTAAAGTATATTTATAGCAAATGGAACAACTATTCCACGGGAATTATAACTCTTTACATCAGTTGTTTAGAACTGAGTTAAAATTTTCTTCCGTTAATAGTCTGAAGTTAAATGCTAAAATAAGTGTTAAAACCTTCAACCAGTATTGGGATTTTACTGCTTGTCTTTGTTTTAATATTTACGTACTTACGCTTACAGATAAGCTGAGAGGTATGAATGAAAATATGGCAGTAGTAAAGCTGCCTAGCAGTCTTGCTGAACCAAAATCCTTTTGCCAGAGAGTGTATGAAGCGGTAAATGTAGCTTTAATACCAAGTATAGATGCTGATGTATATAGGTGAGTCTACCCTTGTCTGTTATTTTTTATTGAATATAATAATAACGAACATTTGAATTGAAAATTCGCATGCCTAAAACTCTCTTGAATTCGAGAGAAAATATCAGTGATTTTTGGTATGCTGTACTTGCGATTCGCAGTAAAGGGAAAATAGGATAATCGGCATGTAAAATACTATATCACCTATACCTATCGATTTTTTTATGTCTACTTTCCTTGTTTAACATCTACGGTATAACATTCGATCGGTGTTCCATTGTAAATACGCTTTTTTTTTCTTTCTTTCTTTCTTTCTTCTTCATTCAATGTTTGTTGGCAGAATAGCTTTAAGGCCTATGGTACCCGGAGGTTTAATGCAGCATTCACAAAAGCTTTCCGTTGATTTCTGTCCTTAGCCAATTGGATCCAGTTTCTATTTTGTAATAAAGTAAAATATCAAGTATTATTTCCTCTAGGTGTAAGCGTTATGTGTAGCCATAAAATTTTAGGATTTATAGATTTTCTATTCAATTTTCCCGACGTATATACAAATATTTAAAATGTGTTACTGTTGAAATACATATAGTTTGCATGATACTGTCGTCGTTATAAAGAAACTTAAATCACTTGCGCGTGCCTAAGGTTTTTCCTAAAACTTGTTAGTGTTAAAATACCAAATTCGTGAATTGTGTCCTTAGATCAGTGATTTCCAACCAATGTATCGTGAAATTTTAGGATTTACAAATAATGGAGCATTTAATAATTAGTCAAAAATCAATTTTGAGACAGACTGTACCAGTCACCACCTCCAGCAATAGCAACAATGCTCAGTACTGCATAGAGTCACTACTTTATAGGAACTTGTAATCGTACACTATTACAAATTATAGTTTTACTAATTAAAAAAAAAAAAAAAAACCAAGAAAGTGAGTCGCGACGTGGTGGACGTTGTAAAATATGTCGTATATCAAACAAGGTTGGGAACCACTGGCTTAGATGATAATTTTCCTTTGGATTAAAAATATGGCTTGTTATTATTAATAATAAAAAAAAAAATAACATATATGTAGTGTTGGCATTAGCAGTAGAATTTTACACTGAGAGGGAAAAAATATTCGTAAAATACGTATGTTTGAGATAAATAAGGATTCACTTTTGGGGGAAGTTAGGTAGTGTATATTTTAAGAGTCGGCTGAGGTGTGTAATCTGTTAATTTTAATAACATATGGCTGTTTTTATTTTGCTTTGTTTACTTGTTATATTAGGAGGAAGAATATTACATATCGCTCTAAAGATGAATACAGATAAACAGGATTCTTGGTTCAGTTTATTTTGCATAAAATTTACTGCAGCAAATTTTCGAATTTCATAAGTAGAAAAGCAAAAGAAATTTACACTGTCATTGAAGAGCCGCTCACTTTCATAATTTTGATCCACTGTATTTTAGTACTAATCGCTAAATTTCCATAAGAAATAATAATAATGAAAGAAGTCTGTGTACACTTTCAGCAAATTTCGACACAGTTTACCATGTCACCTCAGAATTATGAGTAGTTCTTTTTTCATCTTTTTTTCCTTTCCTTTAGGCTTACTATTATTCGATGTCAGTTCATTTCCTATTTTGTGGTTTCAGATGAGGGAATTGGCTTACTCAACTACTATGTTTTTAGTATCATTGTGTAAGTGCTGTTATTCTGCACAAAAATGAAATTATACATATAAAAATTGCTACTAGCTATAATTAAAAATGATGTTTCTAGTTATTTTTAAAATATATCTTCTTTTAATTACGTATATTAGTTTCTTTTTAACCTATTTCACTAGTGCTGCTAATAATAAAAATAATGATAATAGTTTCATAATTATCTTGGTCATGCTGTTGTTACTGGAAAAGAAACTCATAATTAAATATATGAAGTTCCAGTATTTGCCGATTTTATGTGGGAAGGAATAGGAGTTTTCCGCTCTGGAAATAAATTCGTAGTGGTCATACTAAACTGCAACGAGTTGAAACTGATAAAATTACTGTGTGTTACTACTTTTCCTCCCCTTTACAGGTTTGCGGGTCAGACATTATCGTCAAAGTCAATAGTCCTCATAACAGCGAGAAAAATGGAGGACGAGAAGATGAGCATTACAGTGAATTGTGAAAAGATGGTGATTGGATCCATGCTTTTGAATGAATTGAAAGAAAATATCACAAGGTCGTAAGTTTATGCACTATACAGGTGTGGTATTAATCTATAATACGATTACAAACAGTCTCATAACTATTTGGTGCTCTGAATTTTTTTTTTCTGTTATTGCATTTATATATGAAAGTGTTACAGGTATGTTATATTTGAACTGGCGTATTTCGAGTTCGCATGACTTGTTTCATTTGTTTAAAAAATGAGAGAGAAACTGTATATGCTGTAAAATGGGTACAAATACATTCCTATTTATCACAATTTTAAAAGTAGTTTTATTTTCTTACTTCCTATGTACCAAATATTTTATGATGTACAGTCTTAAAACTTCATGTTTCCTTGTAGTATCAGTATTAAGGAGTTTTCCAAGAGTAAACATTTAATCTTTCTACTACACACTGAGAGGATATATTACATGTTATTTTTCGTATGACCTACAACTTCAAAATCTATGAAGTCCTAAAGTCGGAGAATTTTCTTAAAGGAGTAATAAACCAGTTTGCGGCTTCCGGACTCTCCTACACCTTCAATTTCCCATATTTTATCTTTGTACTCCGGATGAAGTTGAAGGTATTTTTTCAGAACTGAAAATACACAAAGAAATAAATTAGATGTTAAAAAAATACTAAATTATTTAAAATATTTCATTTCTGTTATTATTTTAAATAATATACCTAGGTACTAGTAATCCATGTGGAATTTAGCAATTCTTTCACTCACAATTGAAACGAGATTTAAAAGAAAGAACAAGAGAGTTACATGTGGAGTGTTAAGCACCTTCAAATGAGAATTCAGTTCTCTTACTTTATGATGGTTGCTGTACCACAGATTAGCAGCGTTATCAAATTTCCTAATATTCCAAATCAGTGTGTCTCCAGCATTTGGCCGTACGTAAGTGGTCATCTGCCGTACGTCATGCTGTGTAAAATCGCAGCATGTGTTGAAGCGGGCGGCTATGGTGATGCAAAATAGGTGCGTATCTGTGTTTCAAAGAGGCCACATTGTGCGTGCGCGGTTAGTTGGCGCAAATGTTTTCAAGGTGGCCAGTGAGTTGCGAGGAACACTAAGGTGATGGCTTACAAAAGCCATGGCGAAACATCAAAACAGGAATAGTGAATACAAAAGAAACTTCATGACAGGGATCGCCTTGCATTGAAGATGCTGTCACCAAGGATCATGGAGCGACTGTGGAACTCAATCTACTGTGACAACCACAGTCTGCAAGTTGTATAACCTGAACATCTGCAGTCACGTTGCAATTTCCTAACAACAGGCCGTGCTTACATAAGGAGAACACCCAAAGAAGCTTGTGCTCTGAACTGTCTTCTTCTTAACTGAGAAACATGAAGGTGGCTGTGTGATATGGTGGGTTCCAGTTTCCTATTCCATGTGTTCTGTAATGATGCTTAGATGATGCATTATAACCAGTGTGGGCATTTTAAGTAGTCATGTGGATCTTATGGTCCAGATGTTTCTGGCCAGTAACAATTTTCCAAGGTGACAATCCACCGATTCACACTTCTAGACTTCTTGAGGCGTGGTTTCGTGAACATCGGAATGAACTAAAATACCTGCCCTGGCCTACTTAATCCCCAGAAATCTATATTATGGATGATTTGTGGTTGGTTCAGGAGCAGATATTATTCTTCATCCTCGATGACGGAACTGAGTATCAAAAGATAGGTATCAATTAATATCTTCACGTTCCTTATTAAAGTAATGCAAATGTGCGGTATCGACATGAGAAGAAAGTTCGTACATCTTGACGAAAAATTTTCTTAGATTACCTTGAGAATTTCACAAGACATATAGCTGTAGTAAATGTTGAGGCACGCATAC
Organism: Thermobia domestica; assembly: GCF_964235325.1. Taxonomy (NCBI): domain Eukaryota; kingdom Metazoa; phylum Arthropoda; class Insecta; order Zygentoma; family Lepismatidae; genus Thermobia; species Thermobia domestica. The sequence continues at coordinate 139,924,494 of NC_137465.1, read as the reverse complement.
CACCTTGAGGACTACTGGATAGCTTTGTACTTAGTAACGCGAATCCTGCTTCTCAGCTAATTACAGTATTGCCATACTGATGTCTTTCAGTGATTACAGGATGGAACCTTAGTTTTTTTTTTTTTTTTTTTTGTTTTTTTTTTAATTTCTTTTCTTTTCTTTTCTTCAGATGTGAGAACGATGGGAATTAGATTTTAAGTCGAAGAAAATAGAGCATGAGCTCAGTTTTTCTCACTCAAATTGACATTCATTACACTCTTCCAGTCTCCTGTGATTTCAGACAAAATCACATACAACACTGGCTCTTGGCGTGGTGTCTTTTCTCTCTTAGCTCCTGTAGACAATGCATCTAAGAGAGATCGCTTTCGGTTGCTGAACGGAGCTGCGATACAAACTGCCATATTCTTACCGGATTGTATTGCCTTGCATATAGAGCCAGTAAATGATCTTTTTGTATCGATATAGCCTGAGGTACCCTTTATCAGGTCTTGTACTGAGTTTCAACTGGTCTGAGTAGAATCTATCGATATTTCAGAACAGAATTACTAACTCCTTGCCTTAGGTCATTTCTCTTACAACTGTCTATCCTTCAATCATATTCTCTGTTCCGCTTTCGACTGTTCAACTGTTTCCAAAATACTCTCACGTGGATAACAATTAAACTCACTGGCGCATGCACTTGTCAACGAAACTAAATTCCAAAATTCTGTGTTGTAATCAGTGCTTTCCAGTATTGCCAATTGTAGACAAGTATCGGAACTAGCAGAACAGTATTTAACATATTTGCAAGTATCAGAGCGCCCTTTTTCAGTAAAAGTTTTTTTTTTTGTTTGTTTGTTTGTTTTTTGGTGTGTGTATGGGGGGGGGGGAGTCTGTATCAATTTCCCTTATTGAAATATAAGTCTGCTAGATCTCTTTTTTACTCATCTCTACTTAGTCAAATTATTTGGATCGTGGCCAATGTATTGAAAAATATCAGTGATTAGATAAAAAATAATAGTGATGATAAGAAACAGAAGACCATATAATACAAGGTAAATATAGTCCATGTGTGTGGAAGTTGGTGGGATTTCTATTTCCAAGAAGGAGGCTGGCAGGGAGACCCTTCTGTGTTTGTTGTACCTTTTTTGTTCACTACAAGTTAAATCGCAACAGGCTATCACTTCTCCGTGATTCAATTTTTAATATTGCACTTACTTTCTTTCTTCTTTTCGAGGCTTCATTGACCTTTTACTGATGTATAAAACCACACAGTTCATTTGAAAAATACGGTTATATTGAAAAAGCAATAAAATATAAGATTTGTACTGCACTTCGGAATAACTAACTCTTGCCCCCTCTTTCAGGTTTACTTCACAGAATTCAACTTAACACAGATTAAATTCTGTGAAGTGGCGCTGAAAGAAGATGTAAGTGCTAATTACACCAAAGTGCAGTCCAGATTTTATATTTTAGTGCTTTTTAAAATATAACCATGCTTTTTACAACGAGTTCTGTGGTTTTATACGTTAGATAAAGTTCAAGAAACAGATATCAAAAAATGTTAGGATAATTAATGTGTAATATATTTGCAGATATGTCGAGAACTGAACAGTAAGTAGTGAAAAATACCACGGGGAAGTGTCTTCTTGGGCAGAAAAACATAGTGAATATTAAATGTTCGTGTAGCTGTACCAAGGCCCATAGTGGTCTAGTCTCTTTTAAATAGTTGAAAAGTGACCAAAATCTCATCAAAAAATAACTTTAAGCCTTGATGCCATACTTGGGCATACACTGATTTTACATTTTTTTTCAACCAAAATAGAGCCGACTGGATTATAACTGAAATACATATTTTAACATGTTAACATTAAAAATTGTTTTACTTAAGTTTGTCAGCTAATAAAAAAATGAATTCCTTGTGTTTAGAGGTTCATTATTAATTACATACTTTGCACAGTCCTAGAAGGAAGAATAGACACAGAAAGGCTCTCAAACCCACCTTGAGAGCTTAAGCACCCACTAACCACCCACTGTGCTTTAGAAAGAAGAAAGGCTGAAGGAGAATAAAGCTGACTTGGTTCACATGTGGCAGCACAGCTGCACATAGTAGCAAGTACTGAAGTTTTCAGAAGAGTAATAAGTAACTGCCTTTTTCCATATATTTTTATAATATTTTTCTCAGAAAACTGCCCATGCAAAACATAAATCACACCAAAAAATTACTTTAGCTCCTCAAAAATGTAACTTTTAGTGACAAACTTGAAAAAAGTAACTTTTAGTAACTAACTTGGAAAAAAAAAAAAAAAAACTAAATGGAGAATTGGCAATGGCTTTCATGTTCTTGACGCTAATCCTTACATTTCCGACGCTTTGAACTCATGTTTGCTGAGTATGAGTGCATTTCTGGGCATTTTTCATTAAGTGTTCCCACACATGTGAATCACCCTGCTTCATCTGTTGTGTGACACTCCAGATGTCTTTCCAGAGCATTTGAGTACAAATTCGCTGCACTTAATACTCAGAATGTCACTGTTGGCCAGCATCCTTACCTGGCGATTATGCAACCACACACAACGGGCATGAAGGTGGCCGCCATTTTGTATTTGTTCCAGATATCGACTTAATACAAACGAATTATTGTTACCTGGTAGAAACCCTATCAATTCATATCCATTTAGAACAATTTTCATTTGGCAGATTATCCGGGACTCCCTATGTTCCTTTGGGGAATCGCTTACGCGTGCATGGTAGGATTGTGAAACATGCAAAATTCAATACAGCAGGTATGACTTCTTCAGTGAATTTTTTACCCGCTCTCTCTACGTTGGGTAGTTTCCGAACTATTGGCGTCCGAAAGTCATTTTTCCACGCTTTCGGCACGTTGTAGATCCGAAACTAGGTCCGATAGCCGAAAGTTCAAGAGAACTTTTTTTCTTATCTCAGTGGCAGGCGTCACCTCGCAAGAGTTGTAACACTTATTTTGCAACACCCGATATACCAAGGCAGTCAAAAAGTTCCTGGAATTTTGTTGTAGCTCTTTATTGCCACATATAAGTACATATTTACCTAATCGCCTTCAAAATAGGCATCTTCGGAACACACACACACTTGCCCAACTGCTCTTGCCAATGCTGGAAACACAGGCGAAAGTCCTCTTTTGGTATTTTCCGAAGTTCAGCCGTAAAGTTGGTTTTGATCGTCTTCTACGGTGGCGAAACGGCTACCTTCGAGGCCAATTTTTCTTTAAAGCATTGTCACCGTAAACTGTTTTAAGGCTCTCGAAATCTTTGAATCAGATTTCCCCAATTGGCACATGAACTTAATGTTTGCGCGTTGCTTGAACTGCGACATTGCACCAACTGATCACCACGCTCTCCTCTGTCCAGTTACACTATTCGCATACTGCCTGTTACAATCTATTTACACTTGTCACAATTCATAAGTAGACAAACTAAGGACTGTATTGTACAAGATTCATTGTGATTACATCACAAATACCGAAACTACAACATTCCGGGGATTTTTTGAATGCCTATATGCACACACCAGGGCATTCAAAAAATCCCCGAATGTTGTAGTTTCGGTATTTGTGATGCAATCTCAATATATATAAAAGGGATGATCAGAAAATAAGGTTACAAAGCCTGCAATGAAACGTGTATGTGTTATTTCATATAACCAATACAGCCAATAGATAGTACATACATTAGGTTATTTTCCAACATAATCTCCATATCGGTTGGGGCATTTGTCGCATTTGAAGATTTCCTCCTGATAAAAATCCTATCCTTGCGTGTTCAGCCGCGTTGTCACGAAATGTTTCAGCTCCTCTGAAACGAAGCGACGACCTCCTAGGCTCTCCTTCAAGTGCGAGAATAGATGAAATTTGCTTGGAGCGAGTCCGGGAGTACCGAGCGAAACTGCTTCAACTTCTGTGGTGGTCTTCTGAGTTCCTCGTCGGTGATGTTTTTTTCTACCAGCCGCAAACTTTCGACACCATTCTGCGATATGCTGACGAGACATTATAGTCTATACCAGCTGCAGGTGAATTTCAGCCACGTTACATGTTTCGCCCACAGAAATCAAATAACTGAGAGGACTTCTTCGCGAGACCACTTTTCCGAAAGAGTCGCCATTTCTGTTTACCTACAATTAGCGCCGAAGGTGGCGGGTGGTTGAAATTACACAATTACCAAAATTCGGTAGATTTTTTTGGATATCTAACTAAAATTATGCTCCACATTTCTACTCATACTTGTTCAAACCAGCGAAAATTCGGTTGAGTTGGAGTTTAGCGACCCCTTCAGTAATGAGTGAATACAAGACATGGATCTACACGTTAACGTGAGATCCGAACCATATGAACTCTCGCTGGGAATCGAACCGAGGTCTTCCGTGCTAAGACGTGTACGCAAACCAAAACCAATTAAAAGAGACAGGAAAAAGTAATAATTCTGTAATTAAATCAACTTGTGAAATATAATAATGCTTTGTGTCTGTTTAGACTCAAATACCCTTTCCTGGGTTTACGATGGCTCAGTGGTAGAGCGTTCACTTCTGGTACTTCGGGTTCTGGTTCGATTCCAGCTCACGCCAAGTGAAGTGGTGGACAAACACCGTGTACGTGGATTTCCTCGGGATTCTCTCGTTTCCTCCCACTTACTTCATTTCATTCATTTCTCATCATCACCGTCTCCTTTAGCCTAGCCGGCATATACGTGGAACGTAAAACTCAAAGATTTCAAATATCCTTTCCGTAAATTTAGAATAAAGTATTGTTGCAAGAAACATAAATACGTATAAAAAGAATAAGATTATTTACCTCTGTACATGGATAGAGAAATTGGTGTACTAAATCCGATATTTTGATTTGGGTATGTTTGTATTACATCATCGATCATGCTTACACCAAATCCTTTTCTCCGATGAGAACGGCGTATGTAAACTGAGTCTACAGTATGCATTACGTAATGGGATAATGTATCTGCTGACGTACCTGTAATAAATTAATTAATAAAATGTATCATTCACTGTTAATTTAAAACTAACGTACCGCGGTAAATTTTTGTTCATTATTTTGTTGATAACTATGACGGCTTTCGAGAAGAAAAGCAGGTTTCAAAAATTTATGAGAAATAGCCGAGAAAAAAATACAAATATTTTACCATAATTAATATAGTGGTAGTTAACAGGGATTGAACTTACGCAGGTAGTTCAAAAAACGCGCAATTTTCAGTCACATTTTTTTCGAAGTAAATTTCATTTTGAACTTCCTACATAATATCGGTAAATAATTAAATGAAAAGCAAATGAGGACCACTAATTGAAACAAATTTATAGCATTTAAAATCAATAAACACATTACTTAAATCTTACCTTTATTTTCTCCTCGAACATAAATTATATTAAATTTATATTATATTTTACACTAAATAAAATAATCCACAATCATTTTGTATAATTTATTCTAAATTTTTAAATAAAGTGTCTGGTGCCAGAAGTACGAAAATTGGTACCGTATTAGAATTACCACAAGACGTACCTTAGATTTTCAAGCTGTGATTTTTAGGGTGCGGATATTACGCGGGTCATTTTTTTCTCCAAAAAATATCTCTGAAGTTGGGGTGCGGACATTACATGAGCGTATACGGTAGTTTGAAAGCTTGGATTGCGTAATGAACATACAGATGCACATTTGTTAAAACAATAATAAATAATATTTTTGATACTATGTAAATTAGAATACGTACATAATGAAGGACTTCATTTTCAGAAAGAACTGTCCTTTACTTCTCTACTCCATCGATTGTCGCTGTTCCAGTCATCTGGATTAATGAGCTCTGAGCTCTGGACGTAATCAGATAATTGGGGAAATCATTTAAAAAAAAAAAAAAAAGGTAGGCTTAATGTGTCGGAAATAAGATCCCTTTTACTACAAACGATGAAATATAAATTTTAAGGTTGGTTTAAATATATATATATATATATATATATATATATATATATATATATATATATATATATATATATATATATATATATATATATTACGAATGATACATACAGTTTGTATTTTAATAACCTTCTTGAAAGAAATTGTTCTTTTTATTTCCTGGTATCGATCGGATAACTAGATTTTGAAAAATTGGAGTTATATTGTATTCCTGCAAGTAAACACCTCATATATTAAGTTTAATTAAATGTACTACGAAGAGGAGGTAGGGTCGGACTGACCTATTAACCCGCCTCCTGAGACGCTTCCATATTGCTTGCTCTGTTCTATATACTGTATGTTGCTAAGTAATAATTGAAATTCATTATAAGGCAAAAATATTATTTATAGTATGAAAAAATATACTAGTGCTCAATTATCGTCATAATTTTCTTGTTCTATAAGGAATCTATGTACCTCCTGGACTGTCTCGTGAAACCTCTTTGTATATTATGTTATTCTGTCTAACATTACATCGTCTCTATATTAATAATCTCCGTCGTCTTTTCCTTTGTTTTCCCTATGTATATCGTCTTGCATTCACTTCATAATTTGTACAACTTTTCGTCCCTACCTATATACTTCTTCCACTCACTTTTCCCCTCATTATTTCAAGTAGTTCGTCACCCTTGTTAATGTCTTCATTCGGTATCCGAACAATCTTATTTTTCTGTTGCTCCAGCCATGCTCTCCATCCATAATATTTTGCTTCCTCTCCTCGTTTCCTCATCATTTTCTGAGTAAGACAATATAAGGTAAAAGATACAAAATAACGCAATATACAATCTCGCAAAGGGAAGGAATATGAGATGTTATGGGAGGACACAGAAATACTGAAACAAAGAAGTGGGATTTGGTAAGAAAAGGCAAGATAATTAGTGTGATGATTGGGCAGAAATGGTTGTAAAGTTCAGCACATACTCAACCAAGTGAATCAATATGAAAAGTGATAGTTTGTGTAAATAAGATATAGAAGAATTTAGTGCATTGTGTACGTGAATTTGTGGGTATCCACGATAAGGTAGGTTGTTATACCCAAGTTTGTATTTTTGATTAGGGATATTACGATCAAGCCCATCAGAGAAATAAAATCCAAGTCAGAAGATTTTTGTGTAGTTACTATGATACGGTGAGTGATGCCATTTTTCAAGATAGCCTGTTATAGGAGCGCCAATAATACCTAGATAAGATTCATTAAGTTAGCTTTGAGAGAGAGAGAGAGAAAAAAAACTACTTCGGTACTGTATATTATTAGACAGTACCCAAGCATTAAGAAAAATAACAATAATAAAAAAGAAAAGTTAACAATAAACTCGAAGAATTAAACATAAGCAAGGTATGAGGAGGAATTCTGAAAAAGCAGAATATGAAGAGATACAGGAAGAAAAAAAACGCTACGAAGCTATAGCAAATGAGCACATGTGACACATCCGTGGACAATGATTTGGTCGAGCGTACGGCAGAAGAGAAAAGCAAGAAGGCACAACAGAGAAAACCTTAAATAGAGAGACTGTTTTCACGATTACTGATTCTTCCCTATTCTTCAGGAATTAATTCTTCCTGATGTATTAAGCACATCAGCCTGTGAAACTACATTTTTCCTTACGGTATTCTTCCCATGAGTAGTTCGGCCGAAATACCTCTTTCTAAGAATTAGCTTCGAGAGATCATATAAATAGTTGACTTAATCTCTAGATCAACTGCGGGTTCTTTGATATACACTTTACTGTCATTACCTGTGCTTTTGCCGTCTAAATTTAACTGGTACTCCACGTATCACCTCCATTTATGCAAAATACTAGCAGAAATGCCCGACTTCGCATAGGAAGAGTAATGTTTATGCACAATATTTGAAAACAAAGAGCTACATAGAATAAATAACGACAAATAACGTCTTCGCCATTGACCTCTTAACTCCCAGCCCATTGACATGACTCAAATATCATCTGTGATTCTCACCAATCACCTTAGTGACGCCGAAAACTATGGATTCAATACAAATTTCGATCATTTTATTCATTTTTAAGTCCTTCTTCCCCCTCTCCAATGCCGATGGGGCTGAACTTCAACTTAGAAGTTATCGAGAGTACCACTATTCATTTCATCTAACACAAAAAGCTAGTGAAATATGAAATACTTTTTTTTTTTCTTTCTTTCATAAAGTTTAAACCATCTCTTTTTTTGTGAACTCCGCTTCTTTCTCCTTAGGACACGACCGAATGGAATCTAAATAACCCACGGTTTTCTTTAGACTTTTCGATAGTTACTTAGAAAAACGCGAAGCCAACGATGTGAATTTGTATACCGTACAAACATACAAACATTTATTTTTATATGAGGATCACTAGAAAAGTTTTCACATGTGCAGCTCTGGGTACACGTATCTTTATTTCAACTATTATGACTTTTCGAAGTATTCTTCCCGACGTTTCACACAACGTCTAATCCTCCTAAACTAATTCTGGAAGCATTAATACCATTGGGTTTCGAGTGCTGCACCTAACTGTTCTTTGTAAGCATTCGCATCATCAGGAGTAGGTTTCATCAGGAAACACCGAAACAGGTGACTGGTGCTTTGTTTGTGGATCAAACGGTAAATCCAGGTTTCATCACCGGTCACAATGTCTGAAACCCCAAAGAGTTTCCACTCTGAAATTTCTGAACCATGTCTTGACACCATTCCACTCTTGACTGTTTTTGATTTTCAGACAAGTTGTGGGAAACCACCGAGATTAAATCTTTCTCACACTCAAGTGTTTATGCAGGATGGTTGAAGCACTCAGCGCACTAATCCCAAGGGCATACTCGATGTCACTATATGTCACTTGCGAATCGTCCCTAACTATCTGCTCCATAGCATCGATGTTTTCCTCTCTCAGTGTTGTTGATGTCCTTCCACGGGGCCCTTGTCTTCTAATGAGGTCCGGGCTCGTTTAAATTCTGAAAACCAACGAAACACGGTTGCACATGAAGGTGCATTCTCCCTAACGGCTTGTATCAAATTTTCCAGCGACTCCGATTCATTTAAACCACATTTAAAATCGTGCAGAATCATGAGTCACAAATCCTTTCTTTCCAACTCCATAGCTGCGATGCTGGCAACTCCGGCCACTTGGCAACACGGCTCACCATGTCATATGGCATGATCATCGCGAGACTGGGCGAGTTCACTTATGAAAGAGGGATGCTTCTCATGCAGACAAAATTTTATTCCTGCAGTCCCCTTTGCGTACCTCAAAAATTTCCTAGTCACCCACGCTATAAGATTTCTGAAAGAAGCCAGAATTTTTCCATTTCCATGCTTAATCACATTTAATCTAAGCTGATACTTCTTCCTGAGACCATTTATGCTTTCGTATAAATCCCTTACTTTCTCTTTTCTCTTTATTCAAATAATTTCACTTTTTGTCATATTTTCGCAATCTTGCACGTATTCTCCTTTCTTAAATCTAAAGGTGCTAATTACCTTCCATTTGCAGTGATTGTATGTATTCTCATATACAGTACTCAGGTTGTTAAGGTGGTAATTTAGCCCATTTCCTTTTGTCGTTTCTGCGTTTAATTTCTCAATGATCTTCGCTATCCCGTCATATTCTCTGCTTGCTTCTGCTATTTTCCAGGAGTAGCACAGATTGTGATCCGAGATACAATCTACTCTCTATACGACCGGATATCACCAAAGCTACCAAAAAGGCACCAATTTGTGCAACCGTCCAGAAGAGTTCATTCCAGTTATTGATGTTTTTATGTTGGAAGTAAATGGATTTAATTGTGAGATTCTTGAATGGTGAAAAATTATAGTTCACTTTTTTTTTTTTTTTTTTTTTTTTTTTTTTTTTTTTTTTTTTTTTTTTTTTTTTTTTTACGATTGCTGGGTGACGCCGTAACAGTTTTCGTGGCATGTTTTGGAAGGCAGTTGAAAACTCGTTCGAATTTCTCGTAATTTATTGCATTCCCTAGTTCCTTTCGTGGGCGCGTGTTCATTTATAAGTCTACATCATTATTTTAGTTTGATATACGATCAGTTAAAAATTACTGGCATCTTATGCTATCAGTATGGATATTAAGAAACATTTTATAACAGTTTTCGAATGGTGTTGGAACGTATGGATCTGAAAGTTTAACACTTCTGGAATGTGACTATAAGGAAATTAGTGTGTTTGAAATGTGATGTAGGTGCCATATATTTGGAATCTCCTGAGTGAGCAAGGTGAATAATGAGGAAGTGCTGACGAGATCAAAAGAAGAGCGACAGCTGGTGAAGGCAATTGAAAAAAAGAAATTCAATGGTGGCCCATATGAGGGCCCACAAATTTGATTGAAAGTAGAGTGGAGGCTGCAAGGAAAAGGGAAAAGGGAAGACCAAGAACAACCTTCATGAAAGACGTAAAAATAGGGACACCCGTATGTGGAAATTACAGAACTTGCGCTGCAAAGGATACATCTGACTAACATAGGGTGTCCCATGTTACCTACCAACCACTAGGATTAAAGAGATCAAGAGAGAAAAGTACGATATCCTATCGATTTACCATTACGAAGAGCCAGTGAGATCTGTTTCTAATTAAGAATTACGGCTCTGAGCTGAGAGTGTATGTTCCCAATAGAAATTCGAACTGTTCTACCGTAAGGATAGTTAGATATCTACATGAAATTTTTCTTCCGGAGAAATGATCCAGCGTAGATTCAACTTTATGAAGATTTCCTTTAATGTTTCCCAATTAGACCTATTGATTAGGATTGACATTGGTCAAGGGTGAGAGGATAATACGACAAACGCAAACTCAACGTAGAAATTTGCGCATACACATAATGTGATATGAGAAGTTTCTTCCACGCTAAAGTCTGCTTTTTTTTTTTTTTTTTTTTTTTTTTTTTGTTTTTTTTGTTTGTTTGTTTGTTTCGATGAAACATAGTGTGTTTTCTTGGAAGCCTTTACTTGGGATTGAATAGGTAAAGGATTTATTTATTTATTTACGTTTCGATCTACCAACCATCTGATATACATGTGTGAAATGCATTTTTACGTGAATATGTATATATTTCTTGAGTATTATTATTATTATTATTATTATTATTATTATTATTATTATTATTATTATTATTATTATTATTATTATCATCATCATCATCATCATCATCATCATCATCATCATCATCATCATCATTATTATTATTATTATTATTATTATTATTATTATTATTATTATTATTATTATTATTATTATTATTATTATTATTATTATTATTATTATTATTATTATTATTTTGATGATACTTTGCTTGTTTTCTCTTAGGCTTAACCCATCTTTCCTATTGTTTGACTTTCAAAACGGTCAAGAAGAAGAGGCAGAATTCATCTGTGATTTAAAATTTGAACTTTTTAAAATCTACAGAAAATTGAAAGGCGCCTACATATCTAAAAGAAACATTCTAGTTTGTATTGTTCATGATATCGAGTGATATCGTTTAAGCAATTATTCAGAACATATTTTATTTATTCGGTTACTCTCACACTTTACTAAGAATGAAAATGAGTATATTATTTACCTTTTAGTCTTAAAGTATAAAATCCTATAGCCTTTCCGTCCGACCAGAGTAATTTTACGACGTCTTCAGGGCCTGGCAAATCGAAGGAAACTTCCATATCAGTCTCAGATGGAATATCATATTGTCGGTAAATAACTTGAGACAGAATAAAATGAACTTTCTGATCTCGATCGGTGTTTGCCTGAAATTAAAGATAATGTTATAAAATACTCTACTCTCTGAGGAGAGAAACAAAACTATATTATCGTAGAGTATTGAATGATTATGACCTATCGATAATAATTATAAATAGTCTTTCATGGTTGTTGAAATTATTGAATTGACGATCTGGTTGAAGAAGCTATTACTTCAAATTTGTTTTGTTCTTGTATCAGTAAAATTGTTACCCGTCAAAGAATTTTCAAGATTTTACTCCCTTCAGAGAGATCGTTTACCTGTTAGCAAAATGATAGTGAATGACCTAGTTATTCTGTAAACTATTCCCTCGAATTCAACAACAGATGTTACTTTTTAGTGTCCTGGAAATCTTCATTATGAGGAACCATTTTGTTTAGCATGCTTGCAATTAAAGTAAATGTCTTTCAATGTAGCCATGTTCACATCACTGTTTTTGTTTCGTTTTGTTTAGACTTCCAAACTGTGCTATGCATAAGTTTCAGAAGTCTTATAGAATGTCTATGTGCATCCGTCATGTCTTTCGACAGGTATCAAAGCAAAAACGGTAAGAGATATCGAGAAGTATTTTTTTCAGTCGCCTCTATTCAAACAGGAAGTGGCAGAAATCAGTTATTTCCGGTTTCAACATATATTGCCATAGAACAAACACAGTAATGTAGAGCGACAAACTGTTTTCTGCAATCAATTCAGCGTCTCAGGAGAACACACCATCACCATTTGCAATACTCCACCAAAACCGGAAATAGTTGGAATTTACAAGTACTCCTGATTTCAATATTGATTTTCATAGAGCAAAAACGGTAAGAGAGATCGAGAAGCGGTTTCTTGCAATCGATTCAGTGTCCCAAGAATAGGTTTCTTCTCTGTCAATCCTTTTTCAAACCAAATGTGATAGAAATCAAGCGTATACGGTTTCAAAGTAGATCGCCATAGAGCAAAAATGGTAATTTATAGCAATAAGCTGTTTTTTGCAACCGATTCAATATTTCAAGGTAACATAGCATTACAAAAAACTGTCAAAACCGGAAATGGTTAAAATTTACTATTTCAGTATCAATATTGGTATACATAGAGCAAAAACTGTAATAGGTATCGAAAAGTGTTTTCTTGCAATCAATTGAGCGTCCCAAGTATAGGTTCTTCCATCTCCTCCGTCAATCCTCTGTTCAAAGCAGAAATAGGAAATCAACCATTTCTGGTTTCAACATTTATCACCATATAACAAAAACGGTAATAGATAGCGTCAAGTGGGTTTTTGCAATAGATTCGTCGTCTCAAGAGAATGTGTCATCATTATCCGCAATACTCTACTTCCAGTTTCAATATTGAGTTTCATAAGGCAAAAACGGGAAAAGAGATAGAAAAGCGTTGTTTTCGCAATCAATTCAGTGTCTCAAGGATAGGTTCGATTTCTTCCTTAAACTTGTATTCAGATAGGAAGTGGTAGAAATCAACAGTTTCCAGTTTTAATGTTGATCGTCATAGAACAGAAACTATAACAGATAGCGACAAGCGGATTTTTATAATTGATTTAGCGTCAAGAGAACACACCATCACCCGCCGCAATACTCTATACCTAAACCATAGTACAAAAAAAACGGTAAGATACGAGGGCTGTCTAAAAAGTATCCGACCTTTGGGCAGAAAAATAGTTGCGAATACCTGACAGATTTGGGACCCTAATCCCCTTCAAAGTAGGCCCCTTGTGCTTCCACACACTTAGCCCACCGATCCTTCCACTGCTGGAAGTCTTCTTTTGGAATGTTGTTCAGCTCCGTCGTCGTGTTCCGCATTATGTCTTCTCTACTCTCAAAACGGAATCCCTTCAGAGGCGTCTTCAATTTTGGAAACAACCAGAAGTCACAAGGAGCCAGGTCTGGAGAGTAGGGAGGTTGGCGAACGGTTGTAATTCCATGTTTGGCTAAGAACGTGTGGATCAATTGGGATGAATGTGCTGGGGCGTTGTCATGATGGACATGCCAGTTCTTCGCTGTCCACATGTCTGGTCTTTTGCGCCGGACTGCGTCACGGAGTCGCCTGAGAACATCTTGATAGTACTCCTTTGTCACTGTTTGTCCTTCCGGTGCGTACTCGTGATGCACAATTCCACGGGCATCGAACAAAACAGTCAGCAACACCTTGATTTTGCTTCGCACCTGCCGCGCTTTCTTCGGCCTGGGAGAATCGGGATGCTTCCATTGAGACGATTGTTGTTTTGTTTCTGGGTCGTACCCGTACACCCATGACTCATCTCCAGTTATCACGAGGTGGCTCAGTGGTAGAGCGTTCACCTCTGGTGCTTGGGTTCCCGGGTTCGATCCCAGCCCCCGCCAAGTGAACTTTGTGGTGGACAAACACCGTGCTCGTGGGTTTTCTCGGGGTTCTCCCGTTTCCTCCCACTTTCTTCATTCCACCATTTCACTCATCTCTCATCATCACCGTCTCCTTTAGCCTAACCGGCATAAGCGTGGGACGTAAAACTCAAAGATTTCATTTCATTTCATTTCCAGTTATCACGGAATTCAGATACCCAGGATCAGTGTTGGTGGTGTCCAGAAGGTCCTGTGCAACGTCAAAACGGGTGTCTTTTTGTTCCTGAGACAACAACTTGGGTACAAATTTAGCAGCCACTCGTTTCATGTTCAAATCGTCACGCAAAATTGCATGTGCAGAATCTTTACTCACTCCAACATCTTCTGCAATCTCCCGCGCTGTCAAACGTCGATCTGCCATCACCAAATTTCGCACCCGCTCAACAACAGCTGCATTCCGAGCAGTTTGGGGCCTGCCGCTACGCTGCTCACTCTCGACTGATGTGCGGCCATCTTTGAATCGGTTGAACCATTGTTTAATTTGTGTTACACCCATCGCATCTTCTCCAAACACCTGCTGAATCTTACGAATTGTTTGGCTTTGAGAATCACCCAGCCTTTGACAGAATTTGATGCAGTATCTTTGCTCAATTCGTTCAGTCATCTTGCGAGAAACACTAAATCCGACGAACACTACCAACAGCACCTCACTTCGCGACCACCAGCTCACGACTGGCACACGCGAACGCGGTGAAAAAATTCATGCATGCGCATTAAGGTTCCTCCTTCCACCGTGCACGGTGACGCCGCCTGAGAATCACTACTTTGCGTGGAAAAAATTAAGGTCGGATACTTTTTAGACAGGCCTCGTATCGTAGAGATATTTTAAATTTTATTTTATTTTTTATTTATTTATTTATTTATTTTTTACACAGATTCAGCGTCCCGAGAGTAAATTTTGCCTCGACTTTTATCTATCTATTCAAAGCAAAGAGGTGCAAATCTAGGATTTTCGGTTACAACACTGACTGCATAAAGGATAAAATGGTAATAGATATCGACAAGCAGAGTTTTCACACACACACATATATATATATATATATATATATATATATATATATATATATATATATATATATATATATATATATATATATATATATATATATATATTCAGATTCAGAACCGCAAGAATGTATTTTACCTCTGATTTTAATCTTTTATTGTAACCGGAAGTGATAAATATCAGTTAGCACTTCCGGTTTCAATGTTAATCTCCATAGAACAATAACAGTAAGAGATAGCGAGTAATGCGTTTTTGATATGGATTCAGCATCCGAGGAACAGATTCTATCTTGAGCTTATTATTCTGTAGCAACCAGTAATTATAGATGTATTGTTTCAAGTTTGGAAGTCTACCGTAGTTTCACACTGTGAAATGAAACTCTCTTGTGTTTTATTATAATTACACACACAGTAATAAATAAATAAATAAATAAATTACAGTAAGAGCACTTTCCCTAAAATGTCTCATCAGACAGGAAGGAAAGAAGTAGGTAGAAAAGAAAAGAATAATTAAACAACAGAGAAAAAGCAGTTAAACGTCCACGTAGCCATCATGTTGGAATGCAAGATCTGATAGTATTATTATGGTAAAAGTGGATGGAGTTTATTGAAGGTATATAAACCAATAGTACGGGTAGGTCGGGGAAGAAAGAAAGAGAGAGAGGGAGAAGAGAAAATAGGAAAAAGGATTTAAAATAATGAAAAAGGATTGTAAAATAAAAATTAATGAAGAAATCAACAAAAATAAATAATGATAATTAAAAGTCATAAATAAAAATTGCAAATAACATAGACTGAGAAGTACAGGGTGTCCAATATACAATGCAACTCGGAGTTTGGGATAGTAGAACTTTTGAACCTGAAGTGAAACAAATAATGGTTATACCAAAATGAAGCCTTGTTCATGCATATATTTTTAAACTTGGAAGCAACGATTGAAGCACACTAGGAACCAAACAGTGTTGCCAGATGTAACCGAAGGTGTAAATCAATTTTTTTGCAAAACATGTAAATTGACTCATAACTCACACGTATGGATGTACTATCATTAATTTTCAGTTTGCTTAGTTGGAGCAGCTTGCAAAATATGGAGCAGAAAAAAGAAGTTTTCATTTCCCTATAACAACGGATGATTCCTCTGTAAGGGGGAACTAGGGAAATCGTAGTTTTTATAAATTAACACTCTGAATTGGCAACCCAGCTGATGTTTCAGTGCATTAAAAGGTGTGTTAAGGATCTGTCTACTAGAGACCTGCACGGGCCGGGCTTGGGCGGGCCGACTCTGTTATTTCTTTGGGCCGGGCCGGGCTTGGGCGGGCCGACTGTTATTTCTATGGGCCGGGCCGGGCTTGGGCTGGCCGACACTGATTTCTCTTCAGGTCGGGCCGGGCTGAGACCGATCAATTGCAATTCTTTAATAATTATTGACTTTCGTTAAACGATAATTGGAATAAAGCCAAAAGTTGAAGAAGTGTGTCCGTTAAAAATGTTACAAAGAATGCAATAGCTATTTACAGTTTGTGTTGCTTAGCGGCTCCACTTTCACTATAGAGGATTACAGGCATTATGCGGTAAATTGAGCTCTGACCTTGACCTTCACTGAACCCAAAATATGACAAGAAGGGGTGGGAATGTTTTGCCTGTCGCTAAACAATATTGCCATCTTCACTTTATGCTAAAATTCAATTAAATTAGTTTTTTGTTACAGGGAATGGAGTATTTGTTCTCTCGATGACAGGCAAAGTTCTAGCAGGCAATGGTACAATTCGGAAGGCAAGCGTCAGGTTGTGAACCAAAGTTTAGAAATTGTTTCTGAGGGTTAGGTCAAATTTAGTACTAAATTTTGAGAAAGATTCGGGCTCGAGCTAATTTTTTTTTTTTTTAAATATCGGGCCGGGGTCGGGCCAAAAACTTCTAAAATTTATCGGGCTTGGGCCAAGAATTTTGAAAAATTTATCGGGCCAGGCCGGGCTCGGGCCGAAAATCTCCAAAACTTTTCGGGGCCCAGCTACGTTCGGGCTGGATTGGGCTCGGGCCGAAAAATTCGGCCCGTGCAGGTCTCTACTGTCTACATTATGCAATTGCTGGAAACAATGAAAAACAAACTTTGAAATTATTCTCGAACTATTCAAGATCTGGAAACGAACATTCGCAGTGCCTATGAGAACATTAACACTTCTAGTCTTCGTAAAGTTGCTGCCAACCTGGTGAAACGTGTGAACCAGTGTTTGAATCAGAACAGGGGACGCTCCCAGCATCCACTGTAGAGCTGGTAACTCATTTCTGATAGTAGCAGTGTTGCCGGGTGCATATAAGTAAACGTTTTGTCATAATAATTTCAAAGTTTGTTTTTCATTGTTTTCAGGAATTGCATAATGTAGACAGATCCCTAACGCACCTTTTGATGCACTGAAACATCAGCAAAGTTGCCAATTCCGAATGTTAATTTATGAAAACTACGATTTCCCTAGTTCCCACTTACAGAGGCCTCATCCGTTTAGTTATCGGTGGAAATGAAAAATTCTTTTTTTCTGCTCCATAGTTTCCAAGCTACTCCAACTAAACAAACTGAAAATTAACGACAGAACATCCATACGTATGAGTTATGAGTCAATTTACATGTTTTGTAAAAAAAAAAAAAAAAAAAATGATTTACACCTTCGGTTACACCTGGGAACACTGTGTGGTTCCTAGTATACTTCAATCGTTGCTTCCTAGTTTAAAAATATATATGAACAAGGCTTCATTTTGGCATAACCACTATTCGTGTATCACTTCAGGTTCAAAAGTTCTACTATCCCAAACTCCGGGTTGCATTGTATATTGGACACCCTGTATATAGGGGAAATGATGATAATAATAAATTGGCAGGGTCAAAAATATGTGGGAAACAGAGTCTGCATGTAATAGAAGTAAAGAGCACTTATTGCAGGCTGTTAGGAAAGAAACAAAGGTAGCTGAAAGTATCAACAGTGTAGTTACAAAAAGATCATAGGAAAGTTTAATTTTTGTCGTTATAGCGGTTGACGATCTGGTTCGTCCTACAATCTGCTTTAATCTTTGAATGGATTCTACACTCATTCAGCTGCGTATGTTTTTTTAATTTTAAGAAACAGCATAGATTCAAATGTAGAAACTTTTGGAATATGCAAATAGAATTGTAAAATGACGAGTTTTCTCTTTGCTAATTCACATAAATAGCCAGGAAAAGAATATTACATAAAAATCGTAAATTTCTTCACAAGTACCAAAAGAACAGTACAGTATATGTTAAGAGAAAGATGAATTTCAAAAAGGTTACATGAGCATTTAAGTTACCAGACCTACTCTTATTAGTTAAATACTTATATACGCCCTGATAAATGTATGTAAACTTAATTGCATCGCAAATTGTTACATCTGGACATTCCAGTCTGACATTTACTTCCTATGGATTGGACAATTTCAAGGATAGTGTCTTCATTAAAGTCTGCTGAGATAGTGCTGAAACAACTACTAACTAATCATTTGAGGCTCATATTAAGAAAATACAAAAAATTATATATATATATATATATATATATATATATATATATATATATATATATATATATATATATATATATATATATATATATATATATATATATATATATATATATATATATATATATATAGGGGTTGGAAAAAAATCTAAAACGTTTGCAAAAGTGTGAAAATCATACCTAGTATGGTGTGGGACCTCCTTTTGCGTCCAAAACAGCTTGGATCCGACGTGGAATGGACTATACAGCTCCTGAATCGAGGTGTATGGAATTTTGTACCATTTTTCCTCCAAAACATGCTCCAGTTCCTTAAGGGATGCTGGTGGAGGGTAATGAGACCGAACACGCCTTTCTAACTCAGACCACAATGTCTCAATGATGTTCAGATCTCCCCCAAAATAGCCTCATACGTCTTAGCATGCATCATTTCATGCAGGGCTATGATGGGACCTGCAGAAATCCACGGTATCACTGCCCATACTGTAACAGAACCACCCCCATGCTTTACAGTTGGGAGCAGACAGTCTGTATCATAGGCCTGCGACGGTGTTCTCCATACGTAAACACGACCGGTTGTTGGGAACAGTGGCGGCGGTTGGACGTTAAAAGTGGGGGGGGGGCAAGACATGATCTTAACAATTGTATATCAATGTTAGATTTCCTGGTTGTTTCTAACAATGGTTGATGAAAGTTTGCATAACTAACAGGATACTATCTTTTTTCACTTAAAATGCTGTATATCGTATTTCTCTTTTATTAAGTAAACTCGTAAGAGCAAAGCCCTTTATACTCTTAAACAACGAAAGTACAAGAAGAGAATTGATTCCTTGCTCATGAATATCTTACAATTCTGTTTTGAAAATTGTGTGATCAGATTATTTAATAACAAATTTGCAAAACAAATAAATAGAAAGGATAATATTAATCATAGTAATGAATAATGATGCTTGTTTTGCAGAAGTTATATTAAAACTGGGAATTAATGAACAACTTATACTTTTAATTCCACACATGCCATTAAATGAATGTTTTTACTCTTAGAAAATGAAATACAGTAAGTACTGCAAGCATATGCTATGACATTTAAGGAAATATGCAATTGCAATATTAACTGCTTTGAATTGCAATTAAAACGCAATTCCTGTAGCTTTCTTAACTCCACGGGAAGACAAATATCCAATACGTACTCACGCAACGGCAAATATTATATGGCACCATTTTTTTTTTTTTTTTTTTTTGTATGAACCAGTAACACATACAAAACCTTTACCAGGGTGTCCACATTCTTGTAAATAAGTGAAAGTCAGTGAAAGGTCAGGGAAGTAAAATGTGTCAGGTGAAGTCAGGGAGATGGCAGATTGGTCAGGGAAAAATCGATTTAGGTCCGATGTTCAATTACTGAATTTATGAAAAAGGGTTGACTTCTTTACTGTTACTGGATGCAAAACGTAGTGTTCTCTGATATAGTTGTTGAAACTAATTTTCTGCGAAAAACACATATCTAACTGCATCCTGGCATATTTGCTCAAAAGAGTAGACGCTGTTCTAGAAGAATTGCATGGTGCCAAGAGGATATCTGAACAAGTGGCTGGGAACACGAAGAAATATTATCTCCAGCTCACAGTAAAAGCTCAGAATGAAGAATTTAAAGAACACTCGAATGAATTCATAGCCAATGATAGAGATTGTATTGGACTTGATGAGTTTTTTACTTAGTCTTAGGAAATGGGAAGAACTTCGTTGACTTATATTCAGTTATGGAATTATGTTTTATCTTCTTTCACGGAAACGCATTTTTTGAAAGTGGTTTCACAATAAATAAAATTCTCGTTGTTGACAACTTACAAGAAGAATCTCTGGTGGCTCAATGGATCATATATGATTCTGTGATGAGAATAGGTGGATCATCAGGATTAATAATTACAAGAGGTATGATAAATTCAGTGAGAAGTTCAATGAGACAATACCATGTGTATCTGGAAAAGAAAAGAGAAATAAATGCTGGTGACGAGAAGAGGAGAGAGAAACGGAAGATTCAGCAACAACTAAAGGAGCTGGAGAAAGAAGAAAAAATTAAACTGCGGAGACAACAAGAAGGATATTCATATCAATGAGAAGAAAACTATGCGAGAAAGGATGAAAACAAATTTCTAAATGTGTTGCATTTAACAACTGTCCCAGCAAAAGTATGTGTGTCTGTGTGTATTTTTTTTAATAATCAGTAAAATCATGTATGAACTGTTTATTACTATAGGCAATATTATAATGCTGTGTAATTGGTATTATAATGTGTAAGCATATAATGTGTATTTTTTCATATCTTAAGTACTCTGTATACTGCACACTTCCGTTTGTAACTTTACATTTTGTGTAATATGTAGGCCTAATGCATATGTTTGTAAATTTACATTCCTTTAGAAAGAAATTGAAAAAAAGAAAGAAACAAGCGGAAGAGAACAAGGCCAACTATGGGGAGTGTGGAGGCTTGAGTTTCTTTCTTTTTTCTATATTTTTAAGTTATTCAGGGGTCAGGGAAATCTGGAACTTTCGTCATGGAAAATCAGGGAAAAGTCAGAGATCCTTTCTCCAAATTGTGTGGACACCCTGTTTACATTTCCAAATGAAATTATATAAATTAGGGCGTCTCTTCAAAAAAGTGGGGGGCAACTGCCCCATCTTGCCCCCCTAATCGCCGCCCATGGTTGGGAACAAGGTGAAGGTCGATTCATCGGACCACATTACGTGTTTCCACTGCTCATGGGTCCACGCCCTGTGGTCCTTGAACCAGTGGATACGCCTCTTCGCATTTACTGCTGTGACCAGGGATTTGGCGATAGCGGCCCTGCCATGAATTTACATTTTATGAAGTTCCCGTCGTACTGTTTTCGATGAAACCGGGTTCTGTAGGCCGGAATTGAGTTCAGACGTAATTTTCATTGCAGTGGTCTTCTTTTTAGCTGCTATAATCCGTTTTAATGCCCTCCGGTCCCTGTCTGACAGGATTGTCTTTCGACCACTGTTATGCTTTGCAGACGTCGTTTACCCATGAATTGTGTATACCCTCGTGACATTGGACACAGTGCCTTTCGATAACCCCACAATGTTCTCCACTGTTGCCACTGAAGCTCCAACCAGACGGGCACCAACGATCATGCCTCTTTGGAAGTCTGTGAGGTCGCCAATTTTACCGCACCACTTTCACACCACGACACTCACAGGTGAACTGCTCACTACTGACGGAAGAGGAAGGGCCACATGCCACATTGAAAACAAAAAGACGATCGGCAACCGCAACACGTGTTGTACAATGGAGGGTCAAACTTACATGTCCTGTATGAAGTGTTTTTAGATTTTTTGTCTACCCCTGTATATCAAAATTTCCAGAGATTTTGCAAGCTCAAGGTTTCTTACCTTGAACCATCCATTTTTAGATTCGTCTCCACATAAGAAATCTTCTATCGCTAGCCATTTGTCTTGGTCATAAATGCCAACGCCTGTCGATGAAAACGATTTTCGTTAAATAAGTAACACAATATAATGATGTTCAAACTTGTCAGTGCTTTGAAAGAATATATACATTTCCAGTCTGTGATTAGAGATATTAGGAAAACTATTAGTGTAATCCATAGAAACTAACAATTATTACTCACACTAGGATAAAAGTGTCGTAACTAAAAATAGTTTTTAAATTGTTATCAATTTTAATGTGAAATAATTGTAATTTGTGTGTATTTAAAAAAAAAGGTTTTCTTTAGAGTCATTAATACTATACATATTGATATATAGTTACAATTCCCAAAATAAACAGCAGAAAAGATAAGTTTCTTTAGATGCAAGCACTTTTTCTCTGTAAAACTGACATTTTAGTTATGATGTTATTCTGAGCGTACGACATATGTTTCATGTTTCCCTTATCGAATATTTATTTACGAATATTTAATATTTACATCTGTAAAATTTTTTCTGTATTTAACGTGTTGGCTACCAAGGGGCTCACCAGTGATACCCTCAGTAGATGCTATCTAGCCTGATTATACATGTCTTATAATCATAAATTTTAATCGAAAAAAAAAGAAGGTTGCCTATTGTGAAAGTACATATAGATAGTATCTGCAGAAAGAATTCAGAAAAGGAGCTAGACAACTGTATTAATTAAAGGAAATACTTACATATTTGACAAGAAAGGCAGTGCAAACCAGACGGTGAGATCCATCCCACTGCAGATTCAGAGGAATCTGTGAAAATTTCTCGTATATTTTCAACTTTTGATTCAATTTTGTTATGGCATCTAGAAAATAATACACATAAAGAAGCTCAATATTAGGTAATTAAATATTTTTGGTATGCGTAAAGCTAATAAGTTAAAGTAATCATGTAATACACCAAATAACGAATAATATTAGACGTAGTACACAAACGACTCAATTAGGGTGTTCTTGTCTTGCCTTGAACCGCTTGCGAGGCATTATTATATTTATAAGCCGTAGCTCTATCCACCTGGTCGGCTGTGTCTCTAAAAATTGTCTTAAATAAATATATGTACGAAAATGGCACGTGCCAAGATGGCCGAAATTGACTGTTTTAACTAAAAATGTTTTTCACACTGTCACTGTATGTAAAAGGGAGAAGCGGCGCATGTACTCGTGGAAAATGTAACATAGTGCATGAAAATTGTATCAAACATTTAAAGTGTCAAACGTAAAAATCGTAAACAGTAAAATTTTTTAAGAAAATAGCGAGAGCAAAGCTCCCCAACACTTATTCTTGACAGCGCCACCTCTTCTCGCTATGTTCTGCTTTGCATCCAAGTATTAATTTAATCAATCAATTCAAGATAAAATTTATTTTCTTCTTCCAAACACATTTCTTCAGAAATAACACTTATGATTTAAGCAGTTTTCTATCTTAAATACTATAAACCGCATAATTAACTCTACGGCCTATGAGACCTGGAGGTCCAATGCCGTGTTCACAAAAGCTCTCCACTGACTTCTATCCCTAGCCAACTGGATCCAGTTTCTACTTTGTATTCCTATTTCTTAATATGCGAGATCCATCTTAATATTGTCCTCCCAACTGCGCCTAGGTCTTCCTAATGGTTGTTTTCCGATTGAACTTCCAGTTAAAACTTTGAAAGCGGCCCTACTTTCTTCCATTCTGGCCACATGACTTGCCCAACTAAACCCTAGACTTGATGACCCTAACAATGTTTGGTAAACGATATAAATTATGTATTTCCTCATTATGAAGTTTCCGCCATTCACCATTCCCATTCATCTTGGGTCCGAATATTCGTCTCAGGATGTTGTTCTCAAATACTTTCAGTGTATGTTCTTCCCTAGGGTAAGCAACCATGTTTCGCAACCATACGAAAGACTTTAGACAAAACCATGCTACGACAAAAGATTTTAAACTGAAGAATAATACGAATTCCCTGCTTTTAGTTGACATTTAATTTCTTCGTGAATGGTTTTCATCTGTTAATACTGATTCTAAATAATTGAAAGTGTGTATATATACAAAGCTTACACTTCAAACATTTTCATCCGGAATGAAAATTCGATGCAGGAAACCCCCGGTGATTTTTTGCTCAGAAACCTGTACACCTTCAGACGCGATTCTTGTTGACAGATGTGAACTAATGTGATATCCATGAGTGCAACTTTTTCACCTTACTTATTGCATGGAGCCGCCGAACAGCAATGGTATGGTATATGCCTGAGTCGTCTGCAACGACATGGACACTTTTCCGAGGGTCTGCTTCCATGGTTTTTCTGAGGATCCGTTGTTGGTTTGTGCCCACGGGGCTCATTCTGCAGTGCTGTATCACCGAACAAAATTTGACAAACCAACAGTGAATAATACGTTCATTCGCTACTCCTGCATTGTTAATGTTTTCTGCGGCTTGGTGTGCAGAATATCTCAATTTAAACTCGAACAGAAAAATCACTCGTAATTATGTATTCTCCATGGTTCAGTTTCATACGACCCTGCTCAACACACTATATTCTGTTTGTTTGGGTAATCTTGGATGTGCACTCAGTTTGTAACATTACGCCTGTGTTATATTTCTGAGGAGAGTTTCTAACCAGACGTCAAAGTGGAATTTTCATTCGCACTAACCTAATATTCTTAATAACATAATTTGCGATTTAACAGATTTCAGATTTTATGGACACCCTTTCGCTCCAGTTCGTTAAATGATGACTTCATTATAATTAAAAAGTAAGTGGAACAGAGCTAGACTGTTAAAGTCTTGGTTTCATATAGCGTGTCAGGTTTCAAATAAAACTAATATTTATCCTTACCTAACAGTCTTTTCATTATAAAATAAAGTCGAGTTTCAAGCTCGAATCGTGAGCAGGATTACAGGATAGCAAAGACAAACAAATATTTTCATTATATTTTCAAATATAGGAAGGAATGGCCTAAATAAATCTAAGAGTTCAAATTCTTTCCTTTTCCAGGTACTGAATTAAAAATTCTGTGCGTTTTGTCCGCTTAAGACAGAGAGGTCGTCTCATTAGGATCTGCAAATGATATTCCAGTTGGTAGCCAGTCCAGTTTGGATCCCTGTTCTTTCAAATACAATTGCGATTTGTACATTACTAATCATAATTTCAGTATAGTCTTTGCACAAAACAGGAATTAACTACCAATAGAATGGAAAAATCAAAATATTTAATTTTTATGAAGTTTAATTAAAAGAGTCCAATTATAGTCTTATCTTTTGCCGACCCTTATCGGATTACTCCTTCGGCCAACACCTATACCAGTTGCGGACAATGTGCCACGATCTCGAGGGGAAAAAATATATTGGTGATTAGTGCTGTAAAGGATCGAAAAAAAAAAAAAAAAAGAAAAAGAAATTTTGGGAAAATGGTATTTTTCCATTTTTAACAATGCTAGGAAAATATGTACAACCCACTTATTTCCTTTACACATGAAAACTGATTAACTAGTATAATGCGGCGATAGAAGCATTATAATTGCAATTAGGATTGTTTATTAGAATTGAATGATTGAATCTATAACATAATCATTCGATGTCGTTCAGACATTCGACAACTACTTATATGAGAAAGTGATATTTTGCAAACAACATTACTAGACCTATTTCCGTTGAGTGTACAGTACAGTAAAATTACTTAACTTTAGAAGTCTAGTTTTCTTCAAGAAATCCTACCCATCCATCTCTTTCAACCCGCAAAGACTCGCATAGCGGGAAAAAGACAGAAGGTGTGTTTAAGTTGGTATCACTAATCGGAAACGTGACACAGATTCATGGCCAGCCGTGATTTTGTTTTTTGCACCATTCCCTACCACCTAGGGGTGTTCGGAATTGAGATTTCAATTCCGGAATTCGGAATGTCGATAATTCCGGAATTTTTCGGAATTCCGTTTTTCGGAATCTCGGAATTTCGGAATTTTCGGAATCTCGGAATTCCGGAATTTTCGGAATATCGGAATTCCGGAATTTCGAAATTCCGAGATCCCGGAATTCCGAGATTCCGAAAATTCCGGAATTCCGAGATTCCGAAAATTCCGGAATTCCGAGATTTTGAAAATTCCGGAATTCCGAGATTCCGAAATTTAGTATCGTGTTCTGGATTCCGGAATTCCGATCTTCCGAAATTTCAGATCTTGTTTCGAGATTCCGGAATTCCGAAATTCCGATATTTGCGATGAAGTTCCGGAATTCCGATTTTCCGAAATCAAATCTGTGAGAGGCTTTATATTTTAGTATAGATATGTGGGAAATACCAACTGAAAATGTTCGTTATGTAACAACAGTAGTGCCAATATTGTAAAGGCCATTGTTGACTGGAGCGATTTCCAACATTTGAGTTGTTTCGGCCATACTTTGAATATTAGAGTAAACAAAGCCCTTGAGCTACAGGGACCTTCGGAAACAGACAAATTATGAGTCAAAGCAGGAAAACGAGACATGCGCTGCAAGAAGAGTAAGATGCATTAGGCCTTCTGCGTAAAATACTTCCGTCATGCACGCCAACAATATGATTGTTTACTTTCCTTTTGAGGCTGGTAGTTGTAACACGCGAAGAAGAAATAGCAAAAGTTCTGTCTCAAACAATATATAAAAATCTTATCCTTCAGAACGAAGAAACAGAATTATTAACTATGATTATTAATTAGAATTATTAACTATTATCGTCCTTACAAATGCTCTGTGACAGTATGTCAGCAGAAACATCTGTTACAGCGTCGGACATATGGCCATCATATGAACAAATTTCAAAAGATTTTCAAGTCGAAGAATCTCAACTGATAGACGATATATCATAACAAGATGAAGCAAGTACGCAGGAAACACATCTTTCATTCTATGACTTTTTGACTGAAGAGGGAGATAGTGAACAGATCTTAGAAGCAGCCTCAAAGAAGATGAAAGAAGCATGAAAATGGAAATTTTGTCTCTTCTGAAATCGCGATTCGAGAAGGATGAAAGAAGCAGAATTCTGTAGAAAATTTGTGCTTTCTTAGATTTCAGGTTTAAAGAAGATAATTTGGGTAAAAATATTGAGATAACAAAAGGTAGAGTACTGTATAAGTTGAGACTTATTCCAGCAGGAAATCCTAGAAAAGATAATCGAGGGAATGTTGGTACTAAAAGATTAGACAGTTGCCTAAAACGAAGGACATTTGGTGACAGGATAAAGAAGGCAGTCACATAGAATAATTGAACCTGTACCTAAGCCTTAGGGATGCAGATTGGGAGGAAGAGCCACTACTTTGGTGGAATAATCATTCCCACCATCTTTCAAGATTAACAAAATTAGCGAGAAAATATTTGTGTACACAAATAATCTTACCGATGAGCATGCTGGGCAGTAAATATTTCTGTCCATGAACAAAGCTATTGTCCCAAAAACATTTTAAAATACTATTGAATATAAGCTAAATTTTCTCATTGTTTCACATCTCTGGCTTAGTTAACAGGGGATTCATAAATCAACACGAAGTACAGAGTCCAACATAATTATTCTAACATAAACATGTTTACTAGATTTATCATTTTTATAGGTATGCAAAGAAAGTAGACAAAATTACTACTGCTACAAAATAAATTTGAGTCTTCTACTAAATATATAAACTCATGAAAAGCATCGGATACTTATTTCCACTACCAGAAAGGATGAAAATAGTTTGTTTACATCTGGATATCAGCATTCAACAGAGAACAGCTAGTAATTAGTTATGTTCCCCTTTCTATGGATTACTACGATAATTTTTTAACATGACTGTACTTTTTTGTGCTGGCTGCAGAGTTCATATTTCTCCACTCTGAAGAAGTTCTTTCAGATGGTCCTTACTTCTAATGTGAGGTTTCCTAACACGATCTTCGAGCTCGTTCCAGATATTCTCTGTAGGATTTAAATCTGGTGATTTGGTCGGTATCTTCAAAGTGTGAGGAGTGTTATACACCATCCAAAGCCTCATAATTTCCGCAGTGTACTTTGGATCATTGTCGTGATGGAAGTAATAACCATTTCCCAGTTCTAGCTTCTGTGCATTCCTCTTAAGATTGTTTTCAAAAATTCTCTTGAATTCAAACTTTTCCATGATTCCATCTATAAGCACCAGTTCCCCAACGCCTGATGAAGACATACATCCCCATACCATCACACTGTTGCCTCCATGTTTCACTGTAGCTACCATGTTCTTAGCTGTATTTGATAGCCTTCACACTGTAACACGTCCATCACCCTTGTATAAGCAGAATTTGTTTTTATCCGACCAGAGAACGTGATCCCAGAATTCTGTTGGCTTCCCCTATACAGGTTAACAAATTTTAGACTCTTTTTCTGATTCACACAATTGACATACGGTTTCCTCGTAGGAAAACTGGCATTGTAACCGGCACTATGTAAAACCAGTCCAACTGTTCCTGTGTGCATCACAGTGCCAGAATATTGTTCAAGGCTTCCTCTAATCTCAGATGCCGGATTCTGCTTGTTTGGCTCCTGTCTCTAGTAGTAAGTTTAGAAGGAGCGGCGTATCTCGGCTTATTCACAACACTATTAGTCTGTTTGAAGCGCTGAATGATGGAGAACACCATGATTTTGCTTCTGTTGACTGTACTATCAATTTCGGAGAGGGGTTTGTGTTGCTTGTACAGATTAATTACAACATTTCTCTCTTCGACTGTTGTCTCCTTACCTTTACACCCCATGCCACTTGTGAATGCTTAGCTTTACACTACAATTGCGAGCTGCTGTTGCGAGGCACAGTATGAAATCAACGACTGTGTGGTGGGGGCATAAAACATGCATCCAGTCACCTGTCTACTCGTTTGGAGACGTTATGTCGTCCTATAAGTGAGACCGCAGGAGAAATATAGTAGACTCTATATATTGTGTGCTAAATACATGCATTATGATATTTTAAATATAGTTTCGGAGACACATAATGGTAACGTTTACATGTTTACAAATTCAACACTACTAAGCAAATATGATGTATGTTGTTTATAATTCATACAATGTAAATAAAGTATTAATTATATTATTCCAATACTTCTGTCGGTCTCTGTATCTGCTTTTTCTTATTTTCAAAGGTACGGTAAATTTAAGCTATCGAGAAGGGCATAGTTACCAGTGTCATTATCACTGCATAGATGTATCTGTATATTATTCAAATAACATTCCCTTTGATTTCATAATGTTAATACATTATTTCAATATAATATTTCAATTAATATATTTCTTAAGTTTCATAATATTTCGTATTTAAAATGTTTGTACAGCATAACATTTTCTTAGTTTTCTAGTGTTACGTATTAAATATGCGTAATATATATTGTTAGTATGTTATTTGTATAACATTTCCTTATGTTTCATCATGATAAGTACTTTTTATTTTAATTTGTAGTTAATGTACATTTCCATTCTGCCTTTTACATATGTCCTAGTAAAACTAACCAGACTGAAAACGCTATGAAAGGATAAAAGAATTTTCAAAAGTAACATTTTGTAGTAGAAATAATTTACAGATACAATCAGGTTTAATGGCATCCATCAAATATATAGGATATTATTTCTAATTTTTAAAACATTTATTCTTTTGAAAATTTTCGCCAACATAACTATCCTCTCACGAGTCGGGATCGAAGAACTGATTTTATACATCAGAGTCCGACGAAATAAAGGTTGTTCTATTAAAATGTTGTACAATGATAGTATTGGATTTGAGGTAATGTGTATTTTTTTAGTTTTTGTAAATTAATTGTAATAATGTATATTCTAATCTATGAAAATTTATATGAAATTTATATTGCATTAACCAACATCTTTAAACATAATAAGGTATTTTTTGTTTGTTTATTTTATTGATCTTATGAACAGGTAGCCTAACTTATAAGAGTAAGAATCCGCTATTATATAAAGCTCTGACAGAAAAAAATACGGTAGAAACTAAAATTATAGGTTTAATTTAAATTAAAGAAATTTGAGAGGATTAACATTCTATTGATATGGCATTTCATTATTACTTTATGTTGAAAGCTAGATTGATTGTATATTTTTCCACTGCTTTTACAAATATTAAATACAGTTATTACAAATACATATTACATTGTATTTCCAATCTTCCGTAGTTCAGATCTATCATATTTTTATTTCTTCTTTATATTAACGCAAAATACATTTGACAAAAAGGAAAGTTTTCATTTTGTGTATTAAAAAAGGTATCATGGTATAATTGAATTAATTTTTGTGCCATGCTATCTACAAAAATTACATAATTATGGTATAGCATTATGCAAAACCTACGTTATGAAAAACTATTTGCTATCAGCTAGTTACCGGACCGACTACGTATGTGAGCTCCGAACCACATGTTTTCGTTGAAAAGTTGTTTTCCTAATACAAGAAAATAAAAACTAAGAAAACTATGAGGGAGAAGAGCTAGATGCTTTGTCTTATAAAAATGGATGTACGTTTGTTCCAGCATAATTCTGGAACACCTGAAGCAATTTCAACCAAACTTGGTACACATATGGCTAAACTAACTAACTCTATGGCCTATGGAACCCGGAGGTTCAATGCCGCGTTCACAAAAGCTCTCCACTGACTTCTATCCTTAGCTAACTGCATCCAGTTTCTACTTTGTATTCCAATCTCTGCGAGATCCATCTTAATATTGTCCTCCCATCTGCGCCTAGGTCTTCCTAATGGTCGTTTTCCGATTGGTGTTCCTGTCAAGACTTTGAAAGCGTTTCTACTTTCTTCCATTCTAGCTACATGACACGCCCACCTAAGCCTCCTAAACTTGACGACCCTAACAATGTTGTGTAAACCATATAAATTATGTAGTTCCTCGTTATGAAGTTTCCGCCATTCCCCATTCCCATTCCTCTTGGGTCCGAATATTCGTCTCACGATATTGTTCTCAAATACTTTCAATCTATGTTCTTCCCTCAGTGTAAGCGACCATGTTTCGCAACCATACAGAACAACAGGGATGATTATCGATTTATATATTTTAAGCTTCAAATTCCTCGACAGAATTCGCGAGGACAACAGATTTTGCGCCGAATAGTAACACGAATTCCCTGCTTTTAGTCGACATTTAATGTCTTCGTGAATATGATTTTCCTCCGTTAATATTGATCCTAGATATTTGAAACTATCCACTTTATCAAAAGTATTATTTAATATTTTAACGCATCCACAATTTTCCATATTACGGTCCCGACACACTTCCATGTATTTAGTTTTCTCTGCATTTACTTCTAAATCCATGTCCCTGTAAGCGTTTAATAAGATCTCTGCATTTCTTTCTATTGTTCTCTTATCATCCTCTATTAAATTTACATCATCAGCATAAGCCATAACCTGGTGAATACCGTTCAACTGTAGGCTCTGGTTGCTATCTTTGATTTTCCTTATAGCGTATTCCAGAGCAAAGTTAAATAATAATGGCGACAACGCATCTCCTTGTTTCAGGCCAATTTCGACGTAAAAGCTCGTGGACAAAAATTTTCCTACCCGGACTTTACTTTGGGATTCATTTAAACATATCTTAATTAATCTAATTAGCTTTCTCGGTATTCCAAGTTCTGTAAGAACGTTGTATAATATTTCTCTCCTAACCGAGTCATATGCCTTTCTAAAATCTAAAATCTCTTCGTGCGCAGAACGAGCATTTCAGCTACGTATCCAGAACCTGGCTTCTAAACATTAAGGAGTACGAGGGTGAATATCGGCTCAAGTGTGCAAGTAAATATATAGGTAATGAATACGAAACTCGCAATCTATGGCTTCACCCTGTTTCTAAGTTTTTCATTTTCTATATGTCATTTTGAAGCCACGCAGGGAAGAAACTGGTCGATACTCTATCCGTATTGCACTAGTGACCCAGCTAGCAACGATGTATAAATGTTAGAGCCTGCCCTTGGATAGAACATTAGAACAAGACAAGAACCAGTAAATGAAGTCTTTACACTTTGTTCAATGAGTCCTTCTGCTCAGCTCTTTTCGTTCTGCAGAAAGACGGAGTATTGCCGCCACTAACAATGAGTAAAAAAGAGTAAGTTTCATCATTACATTGTCTGAGTGTTGATGTCTATCTCATAATCATGTTACTTGAAGATTTCAGATGCTGACATTTCAGCATTCCGAGATTCCGATATGCTGGATCGATGTACCGTTATTGGGAATTTCGAATTTCAAAGATTCAGCAGTGCTGAACCGAAGTCCTCATATTCTGGAATTCATAAATTTCTAGCTGAAGTTTCGAGATTCCGGAATTCCGAGTTTTGGAAATTCCGAAATTTCTGACTAAAGTTCCGGAATTCCGAGA
The DNA here is from genome assembly GCF_964235325.1 of Thermobia domestica. Lineage (NCBI taxonomy): Eukaryota > Metazoa > Arthropoda > Insecta > Zygentoma > Lepismatidae > Thermobia > Thermobia domestica. The sequence goes on along the minus strand of NC_137465.1, from coordinate 139,892,068 downwards.
TTCCTGAATTCCGATATTTCGAGGTGAACTTTCGGAATTCCGAAATTCCGGAATTTAGAGATGAACTTCCTGGATTCCGAAATTCCGAGATTACGGAATTCCGAGATTCCGAAATTACAGAATTCCGAGATTCCGAAATTACAGAATTCCGAGATTCCGAAATTACGGAATTCCGAGATTCCGAAATTACGGAATTCCGAGATTCCGAAATTACGGAATTCCGAGATTTCGGAATTCCGGAATAACTAAATTTTTAATTCCGATTCCGGAATTAAGATTTTCATTCCGAAGTATTCCGGAATTCCGGAATCCGGAACACCCCTACTACCACCCCATTATCAAATGAACATTGTTCACTACCTCTACGACAATTAGTAGAGCTGTATTGTTTGTTTTGGGCCGTTTCGACCCAGTGCGAGTTCTCGCGTCACAACGTTGTACAGTCTTTTCCTGCTTGTGTAAAACTTGTGACACATTTACCGAGACTCATTCATCAAGTTCGAAATATTGAGACTCCATTGGAATCCTTTAACTTATTTTATCCAGATTATGTTCTTGCGAAGATAGTACACTATATCAAAATTTGGAATAATGGGCACAGAAAAGAATTTTCTAGAAAACGAAATGCTAAAGTTCTAGATCTGTCAGAGCTAAATGCTCTCATTAGTCTTCTTTATTTGGCTGCTCTTTTGAAACGTAACCATACCAATCTGAGGGACTACGGGTTAGTGGGACAGAAGTAGAAAGGTTCAACGTGACCATGCCCCTGAACAGGTTTCAATTTCTGTTTCGAGCATTACACTTTGACGATATCACAATTGTGAAGAAAGGAAGAGTTTGGACAACCTAGCGGCAATCAGAGAGTTATTTCACGGATTTGTAGAAAGATGCAAGGCAAACTACTCACCAAGTGAATGTCTAATATTGACGAATCTTTGAAAGCCTTTCGTGGGAAATGCAAGTTTAGGCAATATATTACAAACAAGCCGGCAAAATATAGCTTGAAATTATTAGTGCTACCAGACTACCGTATGTTTTGCTCATTCAACATGAGATTGTACAGTGATAAGCAGCCAAATGGCCCCTTTCAAATTGATAACAGTGCCAGGAGTGTAGTTGAAAGACTGATCCAGCCCATTTTTAATAGTGGACGTAATATAACAACCGACAACTGGTAAACGTCCATACCTTTCGCAGAATCGCTTCTAATAGATCACAATTTAACTTTCGTAGATATTCTCCGTAAGACAAAATAACACATCGTTCAATAAATCCCGGGACTAACTAAGAAAACAACATTTGTTTCGCAAAATTCAGTTTTATTCATGACATAATCACCTTCAAGAGCTATACAATCATTCCAACGCTTTTCTAACTTTTCGATAACATGCTTATAAAACGATTTGTTCTTGTCCTCAAAATAAGCTTCAGTTGCAGCGATTACTTCCTCATTCGAGCCAAATCTTTTTCCCTGGAGCATCTTTTTTTGAGTCCAGCAAACAGCCAGTAGTCGCTGGGGGCTAGATCTGGAGAGTATGGTGAGTGGAGAAGCAGATTGAAGCCCAACTCGTTCAATTTGGCCATTGTTTTCATTGACTTGTGGCACGGTACATTGTCTTGATGAAAGATGATTTTTTCTTCTTCATGTGAAGTCGCTTTTTGTGATTTCGTCCTTCAAAAACACCAATAACTCAATGTAATAGTCGCTATTGATAGATTTTCCCTTTTCAAGGTAGTCGATGTAAATTATACCTTGCAAATCTAAAAAAAAACAGACGCCATAACTTTGCCAGCTGACTGTTGCGTTTTTGGACGCTTCGGACGGATTTCACCGGCTGCACGACACTCAGTTGACTGCTGCTTCGACTCCGGAGTGAAATGGTAGATCCATGTTTCGTCCATTGTCACATACCGACGCAAGAAATCCTGTTTACTGAGAGTATACAGTGACAAACAGCTCTTTCAATCGTCGACTCGTTGTTGCTTATGTTCAATTGTGAGCACACGCGGCACCCATTTGGAAAAGACTTTTTTTCGTGCCCAACTTTTCGTGTAAAATCGTACACGTACTTCCAATTGATATATTTACCATCTCAGCAATCTCACGAACTATTCCTTTGCGGTCATCCATCACGATTTTCAAAACTTGTTTCACATTTTCCGGAGTGATTGCTTCATTTGGCCTACCCGAGCGTTCCGCATCATTTGTATCCATGCGGGGCAAATGGTTGTTTTCGACGGAGCAGAGTCTGGATAACATTTTACAATTAATTGCTGAGTTTGCACGGTATTTGTTCGCATTAAATAGAAATGTTTTATCAACACACGAAATTCGTTTTTGTACTTTTTTTCACAAATGCACAAGTAGCACCACTTTCACCACAGTAGCTTTGCTGTTTATGGTCCAATTGACGTGAAAATCAGACACGTGTCATTTGAAGGTTAGTTCTTTCGAAATACGAAGTCAAGTTGATATTACTAACGCCATCTGTGGGTTAGTCCCGGGACTTATTGAACGATGTGTTAGGTATTAAATACTTCCATATCAGTATCTTAATTTTTTTTAAATGTGTACTCTTTTAACAAAAATGAACATTTTCTGCGTGTTAAAATATTTTTATTGGAATCGGTCAAAAATACCGCTGCAAGTTTTCACGTTATAAAAATAATGCGACTTTCCCTGGTTAAAAAGATTTGTGGTCCTTTCGTTATTTCAAACAAAAATGCTATAATAATTCCACACACTATTCTGAGAGCCTCTTAAAGAGAAGTGTGGTTCCTTTAATTAAAAAAAAAAAAAAAAAAAGATTGTACATGATATTCTTTGTATATTCATAAGATCTCTCCCCCCTCCTCTTCGTAGGACTAAGTACAAACCGATTCCTCTATTTCTGCTTGGTACACCTTTGGTTGCATTAAAAGTAATGAGTTGAAGTTCGTATATATTTCAAGTATAGGAGCCATAATGGAATTATTTTCTGGCTAGCACAGACCAAAATATCGAACTACGTATGAAACTCTCTAGTTGGGAACCGTACATAATTTATTCCATATCACTCTTTCAACAAATGAGTGGCCTAAGCAATAGTTTGTGTGCAGTACACAGATTGTGTCTTTTTGCCTTCCATATGTCATTGTTATTTTAATAACTAGTAATGAGTTTCCCGATTGCAGGAAAAAATTACCCTTCATTTCGGTAATTTGTTGTGAGTACGTAATTGCATTTTACTTCACACTTAAAATGTATTTTCCATTGTATAATTCTTGCTTCTCAATGGCATTCGTGAACTTTTCAAAGTCCAAATTTGATGGCTAATAACTCGGGAACCAGAGATTTGCGCAGGAAAATATTTCACATGCTTACTAAACAAGTTAAGAGCTAACTTCATGCCAAGTATGATCTAGATCGAATGAGTTTTGTAGATTGCATATGATATATACTGTCCTTGAGATGATTTTTTTTTAATATAAAATAAAATTAAGGACTGGAAGGGTTACAATTATAACAAAATTTTAAAATCCAGAATGTTCGTCAAATTGAGTGAGGTAAATGATGGAAATATTTTTATTTAGAATAAGGAATGCTCACCTCGTTTTCTTCGTTAAGGGACATTTCGTACAACTTCATCTTACTGTCACCCTAGGGTACACAGGGAATATTTACAGAAAACTCTACATTAGTAGCTTCGGAGATCTGAAGCAGGGTTCGAATCAACGGGGATAGGGGAATTTCCCCCTTTTATCAAGTAATTCCATCGTCTCAGGAGAATTTCTTCTTTGTTAAGGAAATATATACTCTCATTCTATATATATGAAATATTTTTCCTTTTATATATATATATATATATATATATATATATATATATATATATATATATATATATATATATATATATATATATATACAGTGGCGTATTTAGGGGGGGGCTTCCGGGCTTAAGCCCCCCCCGAAATCTTACTTACTATAGTAAAGTATATGAAATATCTTGCAGAATTTTCACATTTTCAGGCAAAGCCCTCCCCGAAAGTTAGCAAAGCCCCCCCCGAAACAAAATCGTAAATACGCCACTGTATATATATATATATATATATATATATATATATATATATATATATATATATATATATATATATATATATATATATATATATATATATATATATATATATATATATATATATATATATATATATATATATATATATATAAAGCTTGATTCAAAACCCTGATCTGAAGAACAGGAACAAAACCTCTAAGAACCCTTTTCTTCCCTTAGGAGTCAGATATCACAAACTCCCGATTTGTCTGCAATCTAGGCTATAAGATGTTATTTCTACAAAATTTCAAGATACTATTCCTAATAAATCTAGTAAGGAGTGAATCAGTAGATTTATTTATAATTCTGAAAGTTGAAATATCATCTTTCTTCACTCAATTCCATTATTATTGGTTAGAAGCATTGCATCCATCATAATTGTCGTATTTAAAGCAGGAAGTATTAAAGTTTGAAGTTCATTGTAGGTAATGTATATTGAGAGTCATAAAATAACAAAGTTTTTTTCCTCGAAATTTCCCAATTTAAAAAAAAAAAGTTCATATTTAACAATAGATTAATTGATAAAATTTAACGATAGAAATTTTACACCAGATTGATCATTGATCTGCAAATCAAGGGCATTATCTTCCAGAAGGACCAAGAATTATTTTAGAATCAACAGTGGGAAAATTGAACGATATTCTTAATTCAAACTAGAGCATAATAGACCATCACTGTGCAAATGACAAAAGCCAAAAGAAGGACAGTTCCATCCAAGGGCTCTCCTGTGAATTACTCATCTAGTAACCACTTCTCTTAACGGCGGTCGGCCACGCGCTTTAGGAACAAGAAAGAATGATGGAGATGAATCAGAATGCTCTATTCCTTATCAGATTTTTGCATATAGATCTGCGAAAGTCAAACTTCTTGCAATTTATATATTTTTTTGCAATTTATGGTCAATGCAATAGACAATTATTTAAGAACTGCAGTGCTTGGATGTATGAATGCCTGTAAGATATTAGAACATTTTTACAATATTCCTTCGACTTTTATGAATGTCTGTGCTATATAGAAAGATCATACTTAAACTAACCTAGTTACTTATTCCTCATGAATAACAGAAGAAAAGGTTTACCTCACACAGTTAATAGTTGAGTCCATATTTCCTTTAGTTGTAAATCCTTTCAGTTTGTTAGGAAGAATGTTTCTTCAGAATATTACTTACTTCAGTCTTCCTGGAATTAATAATAAGAGAAAATCATAACATAAAAGATTTTCACCAAACTTACACAAATTCTAGGTTTTTCACTACAATATTCCATTTTCCTCTGTCTTGAAGAACAAAGGTTTGAGGTTCCAACGTAGATCGAATTGATTAATTTAGGCGGCAACTTTATAAGCATGAAGAAAAAGGACGAAAATAAAAATGTTTAAAAAAATGCATCCAAACTTGTGTTCAGTGTTAATATGAGATAGCCTTCCTTCACTCCGTCCTTTTATAACAATTACTGCCTTATAAAATGCAATGGTTTAGGACAAAAAAGAGATTAACGAAGAAAAAAAGTTTTTACAATCTTACATCATATTCACACGAGTTAATATGTAATAATACTAAGCTTTGATTTGATTTCGTGAAGCAGAAACTGACGTTAGTTGAGTGAAATAGAATTGACAATTCTGTTTTATTTCAAAACAAAGTTAAGAAATACACACATATATACATTGCTCTTTAATTTTACTTTGTGTTCTCATATTTTGTATGGTCAAATAATGAAATAGATAGAATTGTCAGTAAGCTAAATTTGGTAATATCAGTACATCGTAATAGGATGGCAAGATACGTGGTTGACAATAGCCTTAATATTATGCTCTGTTTTGGCAACTAAGAAGGTGGTGCCGTGATTGCATTTGTCTACATGCCCGTATTAAGAAAAAATAATAACATAACAAGAGCAATTGCCTCTTCACAAACTGAAGACAATTCGAACTATGACTTAATATCACTTATGCGTTAATAACTCTTAAAACAACACCTGAAACCGTTGATATTCAGGCATTGATATTTAAGGAACAAGCAATCTTCGAAGAAGGAAAAGGATCGAGAAAAGGTACTGAACTTGAAACAAATAATAGAGAAAGGTAAAGAATTTTGTATTCCCGTTTTTATCTGCTTTCTTGATTTAAAAAAGGCTTTTGACTGTGTTAACTGGGAGAACATGTGGAAAATAATGAAATTGGGGTTCCACATTATCTGATATTATTGATACAAGGACCATATAATTAAAACACTGGAAATGTAAAGATAGAGAGAGAATTGTTAGATTTTTCAATGAATGCCAGAATTTCAGACAAGGGTGTATTTTCCCCACAGATTTATTTTTTTACAGTGACTATAACATTTTGAAGGTATTTTACGGTACGAGTGAAGACATCTCAATCGGTGAAGGGAAAAATCAATAATTTACGTTTCACAGATGGCACTATCCTGACATCTAGGTATAAAGAAGAGTTATCAGTGATGATAGAAAGAGTTTAAGAAAACGAGCAAAAATATGGGCTGGAAATGAACGATGCGTTTTCCCCGACAGATTGAAGACTACAAAAGTTATACCTTTGCACAAAAAAGGAAATACTTATGATGTTCAAAACTATAGGCCTGTTTCTATTTTGTCTGTTTTCTCGAAGATTTTTGAATCACTAATGTTATCGCGCTTGAGAAATTTTATATCCTGCCATAACCTAATCTCGTCTTCTCAACATGGTTTCCAAAAAAAAAAAAAAAATCAATTGATACAGCGTTGTTTAACTTTATTAAAGAGGTTTCTACAGTACTTGATAAAGGAAAATATGGAGTAGGTTTATTTGTTGATTTCTCCAAGGCATTCGACAGTGTTCAACATTCTCTTCTACTGGCAAAACTCCAGAAATATGGTATTAGGGGTGTAGTACATGAATGGTTTCGCTCGTACCTGACAAACAGAAAACAAGTAGTAAAAATACAAAAAATAATTAACAATAAGCAAGTCACATTTTCATCCACAACTGCTACTATCTCTGCTGGTGTTCCTCAAGGCTCAATTCTTGGGCCAATTCTTTTTTTATTTTACATAAATGATCTTGTTCAATATATGTATCCCCAACATGTTGTACTATATGCTGACGATGTAAATGTCCTTGTAACAGCGGACAATACAGTTGAACTAGAAAGTAAATTAAAACAAACTGTGGAGCGTTTGATAAAATGGACAGCTCAGAATCAACTGCTGATAAATGCGAAGAAAACAAAAGCACTGAATTTTCATTACTCATGTACACCTCGAACAGTACCACCCATTGTGATAAATTCAACTGATGTAGACTATTCAAAATCCACTAAATTTTTAGGTGTAACAATAAGCAATAGGCTTACATGGGATGCACATATTACTGAGCTAAACAGCAAATTAAGCCGCATATGTTTTGTCATTTATAGACTACGTGGTTCAGTGTCAAAAGAAACTTTGCTGTTATTGTACTATGGTAAGTTTCAATCCTTGTTAAATTACGGAATAATTTTCTGGGGAGCCTCCTATTCCAGTGTTACTACTTTTCGTCTACAGAAAAAGGCAATAAGATCTATTTTTAATCTATCACCAAGGTCCTCATGCAAAAGGGTCTTTCAGTCAAATAAAATTTTAACTGTGCCTTGTCTGTACATATACAAAAGTATCATATATGTAAAGAGAAATGAAAGTAGTTTTCTTCATGTTGACGATGTACATTCATACAACACACGACAAAAGAATAACATATTCACAGCATACCAAAACTATGCGTGCACCAAAAGAAGTGTTCTTCCTATGTCCGCTAAGTTGTTTAATAAGCTCCCAAGTTATTTGAAGGATATCAAAAACATACGAAATTTCAAAAATGAACTATTTAATTTTTTGTGTAACAAAATGTATTATCATATTAATGAATATTTGGGTGATAGTTTGTAAAATAATGTAAATCAATTATATTGAAATGTCTTATTATTATTTGACAAGTCCTATGTACTGGTCTCGGACCAATACTATACGACATGGATGAATAAACAATGAATGAATGAATGAATATAGAAATCAAAACTTATAATATCTGATAGATCAACACAGGATGGAGATAAAAAGTGTTTAGGTGAATTAGATGTAGCAGACGTTCTCGTCTATCTTTGGTCAACAATCAGTTGTAATGCAAGGTCGGAGAAAGAAATAAGAATTGCTCTAGGACGCAATATATAATGCAACTATAATGAGTTTCAATGAAGGAAAACTGAATTCTAAATATACATTAAATACGTACAGACGGGGAACTCATGCAGGTATCTGACACTTGTAAATTTTTAGGGTTAAAATTAGACTCTAAGTTAACATCGGATGATCACGTGAATGATTTGTTGAGGAAACTAAGCGCGAAAATATGTCTTATACGTAAAGTTAGTAAGATTCTAACTATAGAAACATTGAATTCTATTTCGGATTGATCCAGTCAATTCTATCATATGGGATCATTTCCTGGGGTAATACCTGTTATGCGAAGAAAGTATTTACAATGCAGAAGAAAATGTTACGAATAATGTTATCAGTTCCGTTTCATACACCAAGTAGACCACTGTTTCAGAAACTTAAAATATTAGCACTGCCGTGTATATACATTCTCGAAACATCATTCATATATACATATGAATAAAAGAAACTTTCAACTCAATTCGGACCTACATCAATACAACACAAGCACAACCAATCATATTCATATACAAAATTTCCGTCTAACAAGAACTCAAAATTCGTTACACACATAGGAATAAAACTTCATAATAAATTACCAGATCGTGTCAAACGAATGCCAAACTTGCAGTTTAAGAGACACCTCAAGTTACTGTTACTTAAACATCTTTTCTATGGTTTAGATGAATATCTTCAGTGTGTTCTTTCTTTGCAATGTAAATATTAAGATTTATTTGAATTTTGAAATATATAAAACAAGGTACAATTTATTTTTCTCTAAAAATACACTTTTAGTTTAAGTTTTATTGTTACGTATATTATTAATTGTATTATTAATTGTAGCGTTTCTCTTGTAATTATTAACTAACTAACTAACTAACTAACTCTATGGCCTATGGAACCCGGAGGTTCAGTGCCGCGTTCACAAAAGCTCTCCACTGACTTCTATCCTTAGCTAATTGCATCCAGTTTCTACTTTGTATTCCTATCTCTGCGAGATCCATCTTAATATTGTCCTCCCATCTGCGCCTAGGTCTTCCTAATGGTCGTTTTCCTATGGGTCTACCAGTCAAGACTTTGAAAGCGTTTCTACTTTCTTCCATTCTAGCTACATGACCTGCCCACCTAAGCCTCCTACACTTGACGACCCTAACAATATTGGGTAAACCGTATAAACTATGTAGTTCCTCGTTATGAAGCTTCCGCCATTCCCCGTTCTCGTTCCTCTTGGGTCCGAATATTCTTCTCAGGATCCTGTTCTCAAATACTTTCAGTCTATGTCAGTCAGTCAGTCAGTCAGTCAGTCTCTTGTAATTATTATTATTATTAATTGTAATAGTAACTGTATCTCTTGACGAAGCCATAAACGCTAAGTTCTTACGGCGGAAAATGAAATAAATAAATAAATAGTTAACATTTAGTATTATCTCCGGTTTCAATACTGATTCACACAGACCAAAAACGGTAAAAGATATCGAGTTGCGGTTTTCTGCAATCGATTCGCTGTTCCAATAAACTTAATCTTAATTGGCCTTCTCTTCAAATCGTAAGTAGTTCAAATTAACCCAGTGGCGTAGCACACTTTTGCGGGCCCCCCCGCAAAGTATAGAGAAGGGGCCCTAGTTGTAAAGCCGACAGAAGTAAGGTTGAATTTCTACTTCTTTAAATCTTTATTCATCGCAAGACTTCGGGGCCCCCTATACCTCGGGGCCCCCCGCACTGCAGGGGTTGCGGGGGCAGCTGCTACGCCACTGAATTAACCATTTCCGGTTTCAACACTCATCGCTATAAAACAAAAATGGTGATAGCGGCAAGCAGTTTTCTGCAATGGATTCAGTGTCTCAAAAGAGCACATTGTCACAACGCGTAACACTACGAAATCCGAAAATGGTTGAAATTTTCTACTAGTTCCAGTTTCAATACTGATTTTCATAGAATAAAAACGGTACGAATTCTCGACATCTTTTGCAATTTATTCAGTGTCCCAAGAATAGATTCCATCTTCTTCACTAATCGTCTATTCAAGCTGGAAGTGGTTGAAATTAACCATTTCTGGTTTCAACATTTACCGCAATAGAACCAAAATAGTAATAGCAACCGACAAGTAATTCAGAGTCTCAAAAGTACATACCATCACAACCTGCAACACTATTAAAACCATAAGTGGTTGAAATTAACTAGGCCCTACTTCCGGTTTCAATCCTTATTGCCATAGAACAAGAACAGTGACGCCCGAGTAATGTTTTTCGATATGAATTCAGCGTCCGAGGAACAAGTTCTATCTTTGAACTTATTAATCTACTGATATTTTACTTGAGGTTTGAGCAGGGCCGGCCTTAGGTGGTGCGGGGCCTGTTTGGGAACAAATTGCGGGGCCCCAGGTTTACAACTAACTTGCACTAATGTATGTAGAACCATATATATATATATATATATATATATATATATATATATATATATATATATATATATATATATATATATACAGGATTTTCATAAAGTTCGGACGGATTTAATTTGCTTATAGTTTTCATAAAAATGCTCATAATGAAATCAAATAAAGTGCAAACGGTAGCGGAAGGATTAAATTTTTAGTTGGCAACACTGTTAGAAAAGCGGCAACTCTGAGAGAGATAGCCCTAAAGTGAACGTTTGGTGCGCTGTGTCCTATGATCATCTGATTGGACCGTTCTTTTTTGAAGAGGAGACCGTGAATGGAGATTCGTACCTGGATATGTTGCAGAAATACCTCATTCCGGAACTGGAGGCACGTGGAAACGAGAACGACATCGTGTTCCAAAAGGACGGGGCACCCCCTCACTATGCAATCAAGGAGAGACAGTTCCTTGACGAGAAATTCCCTAACCGATGGATTGGGAATGGCGCCCAGTTGGAGGTGTGGTGGTGAATGAACTGAGCTGGTGCAGATTACAGGTAAAAATTTAATCCTTCCGCTACCGTTTGCACTTTATTTGATTTCAATATGAGCATTTTTATGTAAATTATAAGCGAATTAAATCCGTCCATACTTTATGAAAACCCTGTATATATATATATATATATATATATATATATATATATATATATATATATATATATATATATATATATATATATATATATATATATACAGTGAAACCTGTCTATGTTGGCCACCATCGATTCCATCGAAAAGTGGCCAACTTAGACAGGTGGCCAACTTACAGAAAATAAGTGTGATTTTAGAATAGGATTTCTAATATTACTTGATTGTAAAATTTTAATAAGCAGTGGCACGACAGCTACTTGTAAATAATGTATATAGAGTAATCATAAAAATATACAGTACTAGAAAATATTACTATAGTATGCAAGAGCGCCGATTTCTCTGTAAATTTGGGGGGGGGCATTCAGATGCAGAAGGTATATATATGAAGTTTTTAAGTCAAATTGCACTCAAATTATACCAAATATTGTATACTCATAAATAAAATAGGAGCCACTTGACCTTTGGGGGGCCCGGACCCCCTCGGTCCCCCAGGATCGGCGCTCTTGATAGTATGTTTAATATATATGCATACCTTTCTCTTCCTGAAAACTAGTCTGGTACATTGGATTATTCGGATTGGACACACAATGACACAAACAACCATGAAATAGAAGTGTATGTACGCAGTTTATTGAAATTGATACTATAGCACACTGAGTGATTTAGATTGAAAACAAGAAAAGCTAAGTTATAAATTGAGAAATTCATATGCAATTTATATGACTTCTTTTCAGTTGTTACTAAATGGTGGTTCATTCTAGACATATTTGCTTTATTCTTTTTGGCAGATATGCAAATTCTAATATTGTAGTTAACTACCTCTTGTTAATGAGCTAGAAGTGTTTCCCTCGGAGCAAAAGATGTTTTGAGAAAATCTTGAGGGAATTCATATCTCAAAATCTCCGCTACCTTTTGACATGCAGTCAGGTGCCAATAAATGACAATTGAGTTTTAACTTTGAGAATTTTCCGGAATTACTAAACTTCCCACTGATGAAAGGAGCCGATATAGCTAATGGTTTTACCAAAACAGACAGGGTAAACAAATACGTACAACCATTTCCTGAATCCCTGTACGTGCTTTTTCTTATTCACATTTTCCTTCACCACCCTTTTATGAGGGTAGTGTTCTGCCCATTGACCTCCAAGAACAAATCGTGAGAATCTATGCTTCTTTGTGTCCAGTCACAAATACAGAACATCTGCCTCTCATATGGGAATTCGAAAGAGTTAAGAAAAATAACAAAACTGTATTTTTCGTGGCCAAGATACGCAGGTAAATTTATCATTATCATCATAGGGTAAGCATTGCTTCAGTGTGGCCAACTTAGAGAGGTGGCCAAGTTGACAGGTTTCACTGTATATATATATATATATATATATCAGTAGTGGAACGTAGTCTCTACAAGCACCTGTTCAAATGTTGCAATATCAAATGTACGCAATGTTGTAGGTACGCGCAAGTGATTTGATTTGAATTTTGATTTGATTGATGAGTGTTTCCCTCCCCCAGCATTCTTGAGTCTTATCCAAAAAATATTCAGGAAATATGAAGAGGAAAGTCTTTTAAGCTCTATTTGTATATTATTGAGTAAATTATTTATCTAATATTGATTTAATATATCAGCTATTTCCTTTTTTTTCAAACAACCACTATCAATGTACGTTTATACACTATTTATATACAAAACCTCTACAATCATGTTATTGAACACGAGATAAATCGAATATATAGTATGTGCTGTAAGCCATGAATGATGGCGTAATCCGAAAAGAAGAAAAAAGCAAGAAAATTGCATGCACGCAGTTAAACAAAATTTTTTAATTATATAAACTATGCATTATTTTAGAATGGAAGGTCTTTCTTCGATCTTTCGGGCTTCAAATTTTTCTATGACTTTATTGAAATCTGAAATGCTGCTCGCCGAGTTTCTCTGAATAGAAAGCATCGCTACCGCAAATATTTTCCGCTTTATTTTCTTTAGGGTCCAGAAACACCTCTCTCCTCCGACAATATGCATTTTGTTAGCATTTCTTTGTATAAATATACGGTACAAAAAGTCCATTTTCAGAAACCACATGTTTTTGTCTGTAAAAAAGCATGAAACCTAAGATGTTTTCCTTCAAAAAGAAAAAAGAAAAATAGTTTAACATTCCAGCAAATTAGGCTAAAGAAGACAGATGAGTATTGGAAGTGAATGATTTGATATTAATTTATGCTCTCCGCCGGAAATCGAACACGGAATCGTGTGCACTAAAGACACAGAGCTAGGAATTAGACCAGTAGTAAGACATTTTCTTCTTCGAAACTCGATCGACCCCCACAGAATAGGATTTAAAAAAAAATAAAACTTATCCCAAGAATGTTCACCCTTGTATTATAAATGTTAAATAAAATATATTGACTTCGAACGACCGCCCCCCCAAACTTTCAGCGAGTTTATGTTTTGTGAATAACTTCTTCTTTCAAGCGTCTGTATCTCCCTCACCCTATGAATTGAGTCAAGCGCTGCTAAGCGGAGGAATTCGTAACTATTACAGAAGCTGACCAGTTGCGGAAGAAAGTGCAACCGCAAGAGAGCAATACGGGAAGATAGGAGCGATGCAAGAATAAATCCACTTCTCCATGTTAAGAGATAGGAGCTCGCTGCCATATGCGCAATGTTACTGCTTCCAGTGGCAACGTTCGCTGCCACTGGAAATGTAAATCTGTCTCTTTTTTCCGTTTTTAATTGACTTTTTTCAGAAATGCATCAATACTGGTTTGCGCTCAAGAGCAAAGGTTTATTTTTTACTGATACACTACTTTAACACTTAAAAATATTTTTAGTATTAAAAAAAATATCCGGTTGCACAACCATGCAACATATAGTACCAGCCGCCGCTGTTTATGTACTGGTTGACAATTGCTAAGGAACAACTTATTTGTGCCACGTAGCATTCCAAGCAGCCGACCAATTACAGTCAAATGCAATTCGGAGGGCAAAATTAAGTAGAACATGTTATCTGTATAAAAATAGTGCACGAAAGCTTTATATTCAGTTGAAAGTCCATGTAGTAAGGTGTTTGATTAAATAGGGCCGTAGGTGGTGGAACTCAGTTCTTTGAAATTCAGTGTGGTGGGGCATAATTAAGTGGAAAATCGTTTCAAGACAGGATTTGAGTGCTTATGATCGTGAACGTGCAGTTAGATGGCTAGAAGCTAGTCAAAATGTCACTGTTGTGTCAATAGCAATGGGAGTGTCGAAAAGTGTCATCTCGCGATTGAAAAATGCCGCGGAAGGTGGAAATTCGATGCGAAAGTATATGGCGGTCATCAAAGGAAGATCACACCTCAAGACCATTGATATGTATCCCCAGTAGCGAAAAGGGACAGCGCACTCCGCGTCAGATATCTACAAATTTTGCAACTGCTACCGGTACACATGTATCTGCCAGACCCATTTGCGACGCTTAAATCAGGTTGGTTCATATGCACACAAGCTTGTTAAATGCATCCTACTTCAACCATGCCATTGTCGCGAACTATTACAGTGATGTCAGGAACATGTTGGTTGGGATCAGCAACAGTTGTCTAGAGTGATGTTCTCCGATGGATCCCGTTTCACTGTGACAAATAATTCTGGCCACCGCTTACTATGGAGATAGTGGGGAACACATTATGCACAACAGAATGAACGTGATCGCTATGGCCAAGGCGTGATGTTGTGGGCAGGCATTACGCACAATTCCAGAACCCGACTTCACATCTTTCAGCGAAGTAGCGTAACATCGCAGCGGTATTGCAGGGAGATTCTTCTGAATCACGTTCGTCGTTTTCGGGGGGCGTCGTCTTCGTATGGACTTTCTATTTATGGACGATAATGCGCGCCCAAAGAGGAGCGTTGAAATATCTGACACAATTGAACGTGAAGATATTACACGTATGCAGGGGCGAATCCAGGGGGGGCGATCGGGGCGATCGCCCCCCCCAGAAGAGGTAACTTTCCTATTTTATATATAAATAAACCCATCCATAAAAAGTTTGGAGCTCTTAAAAGTAGCAGTATTGCTACAGACCGCCCCTTCCAGAAGTCCGTCCTGGATCCGCCCCTGCACGTATGCATTGGCCTGTTTACTCTCCGGACCTTAATCCAATTGAGCATGACTGGGATATCCGTGACAGATGTGTTTCTCAACGAACTTTCCCTACCCGAACGGTGCAATAACTGACAAACTTGCGAGATGAGTAAGACAATATCCACCAAGGACTCTTCACTAGTTTAGTGGCCAGCATGAATAACAGCTGCAAAATGAGCATTAGTGTGCGCGGACGTCACACATCTTACTGAGGTGTCCATATCTGCGTCCTCCTGGCAGGAAGACCTATTTTGCGTGGTTGTGTGGATATGCTCCAAGGATCTTATAAAATAGAGGATCTGCTTACAACAAAATCTTGAAGCCATACGTCACAGTTTCACCATCCCTACTCTGCCCATTCCGCCCAATAGGATCGCAATGTTTTGAGCCAACAATCATGGCGGAAACGAAAGTAGCCAATCAGACGATGGCGGAAACCAGAGTAGTCAATCAAACGTGCCGATGTTCGGTTGTTTCTTGGCTTCATCGATTTAATAGGATGATGATACATATGGGCAGATTCTCTATTTATAACATCCTTGATATGCTCTAAAAAAACATCTTCTCCTTTTTTCGTTTTCTTCTTTTTCCATCATTCAAGTTTACAGAAGCTTTTGAAAACTTTCCACAATGCATGAGCGAGGCCATACACAATCAATGTGCCTGTGATTTTATCATTTTTGATACAAGTTGGACGGTTTCTTCATGCATGTGTGTACGTGTATGGGCTGCATTACACACTCAATAATCTGGAGATACAAATTGCACTATGTAGCAACGTCGCGAATAAAGAACCATCAATCTACCAAATAGTTATATCGATTCTTTCCAGATGGCAGCTAATGTCAATATTGATTGACACTAGCATCACTTATTAGTATAGCAATCGACTGCTTGTTGTATTTGTAATGCTAAAGGCTCCAAATAATTCTGCGACATTGCCACATTGTGAATATATATATATATATATATTGAAAAAAAAACTAAAACGTTTGCAAAAATCTGAAAATCATACCTAGTAAGATGTAGGACCTCCTTTTGCGTCCAAAACAGCTTGGATCCGACGTGAAATGGACGTATACAGCTCCTGAATCGTGGTGTGTGGAATTTTGTACTATTATTCCTACAAAACATGCTACAGTTCTTTAAGGGATGTTGGTGGAGGGTAATAAGACCGAACACGCCTTTCTAACTCAGACTACAATGGCTCAATGATATTCAGATCTGGTGATTGTGGGACCCATGGGAGGTGTGATAGCTCCTGGTCATGCTCCTCAAACCATGATTTCAGCGTTTTTGCAGCGTGACAGGGTGCCAAATCATCTTGGTAGATGCCACCATCATCAGGGAACAATATTTGGGCCACGGGTAGAACCTGGTTCCCCAAAATGGCCTCATACGCCTTAGCATTCATCATTCCATGCAGGGCTATAATGGGACCTGCAGAAAACCACGATATCACTGCCCATACTACCACGATATCACTACCCATCACGTGTTTCCACTGCTCATGAGTCCACGCCTTGTGGTCCTTGCACCACTGGATATGCCTCTTCGCATTTACTGCTGTGACAGAGATTTGGCGATAGCGGCCCTGCCATGAATTTACATTTTATGAAGTTCCCGTCGCACTGTTTTCGATGAAACCGGGTTCTGTAGGCCGGAATTGAGTTCAGACGTAATTTTCATTGCAGTGGTCTTCTTTTTAGCTGCTACAATCCGTTTTAATGCCCTCCGGTCCCTATCTGACAGGATTGTCTTTCGACCACTGTTATGCTTTGCAGACGTCGTTTACCCATGAATTGTGTATGCCCTCGTGACATTACACCCAGTGCCTTTCCATTCCCCCACAATGTTCGCCACTGTTGTCACTGAAGCTCCAACTAGACGGGCACCAACGATTATGCCTCTTTGGAAGTCTGTCAGATCGCCAATTTTACCGCACCACTTTCACACCACGACACTCACAGGTGAACGGGTTACTGCTGACGGAAGAGGAAGGTCCACACGTCACATTGAATACAAAAGACCGATCGGCAACCGCAACACGCGCTGTACAGTGGTGGACCAAACTCACGTGTCCTGTATGAAGTGTTTTTAGATTTTTTGTCTACCCTTATATATATATATATATATATATATATATATATATATATATATATATATATATATATATATATATATATATATATAGATAGATAGATAGATAGATAGATAGACATACAGATAGATATAGATATATTCCCCCAAGTTGAATTTGGATTTAAACATCATCGGAAGTGTCACTGTTTATCTCAGTGACCCTTGGTCATATTCGATAATTTTTAAATATTTCTACTGCTCCCTCTTCCTTAAGTAGCACAATCAAAGTAATATTATAAAACCCACCCCATGCCCTAACCTCATCTATGTTGAAAATTTGATCGAGATTGGTCGGCTGGTTCAAGAGATACGAAGTCACAGACATAATGCCTCTCGAATTTATATATTACTCGTAGATTAATTTACTAGCGTGGCTCAGAGTTTAAAATATATATCAAACTAGTACAATAATAATACTTTCTGCTTTTAAGTGCTTTATTATTAAGTGTTATTTTCTGCTTTTTAGTGGTTTTCCGACGTCGGTTAATATTATTTTTAAAGTAGATTTATAGGATATACATTTTAATAAAAGTAACCTGATGAAAACCCAGTTCGAAGTATTTAATAACTATAAATGAAATGAATTATTTCAGTTTAACTTCCGACGATTATGCCCTTTTAGACTAAGGGAGACGATGATTAAGGAAAAGTGAATGATGGAAGAGTTGGTGGAATGAGGAAGTGGGTAGAAACGGGAGTGCCCCGTGAAAACCAACGGAGATGATGATGTCCACCACAAACTTATTCGACTGGGGATCGAACCTAGGACCTCACGCACCAAAGCAAAGTACTTTTCCACAGCCACCATGCCTCCTATTTGATAACTATATAAAAAAATCAAACCGTTCAGTCGAATTCCCGTGACTCGATCACACACAAGATCACTTTCTCTTTTATACAGTGCGCGCGGAAAGTATTGACGCGACACAAGTGAAAGCTAGCACCACAAATAAAAAGAAGCCGAACTGGCCACCTGGAGCTCTAACCAGGTTTAAAAATAGGGTATCCGTAGCTGGCGGAGAAAAATAAGCGAGTCACTTAGGTTTTCCGTTCCCATTGGTTGAATTAAATCACGATCTTCGTATATACGGTTGGATTACTTGCCCCTTTGAGATTGAGGAAACAACCGTCGAATTATTTTTAACCCTCCACGGAGGTAGACACACCAAATTGATATTATCTGTTGACGACCTTGCTATTTCTCTTGGCTTAACGATTTATTTTGATACTCTCCTCTTCGGAGGCAGAGATAACTAAAACTTAGTTGACAACTTTAGCACCTCTACCGGCTAACGATTTGTAGTGCTTCCTCTTCGAAAGAAAAGCACTTTGGCAAACTAAAACTTAGAGCACTGCTCTAAAATCATAACATTTATTGGGAACGCCACTACCCTTCTTGTAAGCTGGCGCCATCCCGTACTTTAGCAATAAAGATGGCTTCTCAGAAGACACCCACCAAATCTGAGAAAAAATCTCAATCGACCAAGATTCCTGACATCAGGGGCAAAATAATCAGAGCCACATACAAACCAGAAGACTTTCTTCTGCCTTTAGGCAAGAAGCAGCAAACAGCTATTCCAGGGGAACTCAAATCCAAATGAAGTACACTTAAGCAATCAAGTGACTCACAACCATCTACTTCAAACAAGCCTGAAGATATGGATTTTACAGTAGTGGGAACATTAAAGCGACGTAGGTCTTCATTGGAAAACCTCAACAAGGCAGACTATCCGCCTCTCCCAATCAGCAACAGGTTTGATGTTCTGTCTTCCATACAAGCAGATAATGCTAATGCCAGCAATCATACTGCTCCGCCAAAGCAGCCGCCCAGTCTTAAGCCTCCTCCGATTTTCATATACGGCATTACAAATACATATACTTTTATAAAGACCTTGTCACGATCATTGAAGGAGCCTCCCTTAGCACAAATAAAGAGCGCATTCGAATTCAAGCCTCGAACAAAGATGATTATAACACCATCAAAGCCTATTGCGAGCAAACGCAAACTGAGTATGCCACAGGTGTAGCAAAAAATGAACGACCTATTAAGGTAGTTGTCCGAAAACTACCTATTGACACAGATTTAGACGACCTGAAGGAAGAATTCTCCCGACTGGGCTACAAACCAACCAGCGTCCACCAAATGTCTCGTAAACACAAGACGGATGACAAGAAAATAATGATGCCACTGTTCTTGGTTGCTTTAGAACGAACTGCAGCTGTTAAAGAAATATACGCTATAAACAACTTGCTTCATTACCGGGTTCAAATTGAACCTTACAAGCCTCCCTCAGTCTTGTAATGTTACAGATGTCAACGCTTGGGGCATTCGCAAGACACCTGCCAAGCGCATCTGAGGTGTCTCAAATGTGGGCAATCACATTTCACCCAGTCATGTAATAAACCAGACACATTCACACCCGCCACCTGCGCAAACTGTCAGGGAAATCACCCAGCAAATTACTGTGGTTTCCGGTATTTAAATCCTACTCAGAAGCTCTCAAATTGCCGGTGCAACAACCGAACAAACATCCAGATATACCTAAGAAAAATTTCCACACACCATCCTCAGAGAAAACTTCCATTCCCACTGCTGATAATATACAACCCGTGACTAGAAATACCAAAGATGTTGAAGCTCCCACTTCTCATACCCAACCAGTTACTGCCGTCCAACAAGAGAACTCTAACGAAGACGTTGACTTAAAATCAGTTCTTTCATTTCTCAAGGGCTTACATTTCCGTAAAATACTTACACACATTAAACGTGGTATCACACGTTTTCGACAAGCTGCAGACTCAGCTTTCAAGGCTGCAGCAGTAATCGAAACAATAGCGGAAATGGTTGACGATGGCTGTTTCTAAATCCGGCGTCCTACACCACACACTTACTACGTGGAATGCAGATGGTCTCAAGGGGCAGAAACAAGCGCTTCTTCACTTTCTAATAAAGCATAGAGTTGATGTCATGTTTATCCAAGGAACACATTTTACTGCTCGCATCACTACTTGGTGCCTATCTAATTATATTGTATACAGACAGGACAGAGTGGGTAGACAGAAAGGAGGATTGCTGCTCATCATCAAAAAGTCATTACCAGTAAGGTCGCTTACAATACCACCACTACTTACTTTAGAGACACTTGCTGTTGAGCTAATAACTCCCGGAGTTCCATTAGTACTGGTCACTGGTTACAGGTCTCCGGCCATACACTTAGAACCGACAGACTTCGACATCATCGCAAATTTAGGGCCCAAAGCTATCTTAGCTGGTGACCTTAACGCTAAGCATGGAGAATGGAACTCCATTACTCCAAACACTGCTGGAGTCGCTTTACATCAATATCTCCTCACGTCCAACTTTATCATCAGTGCTCCACCAGATCCAACTCATCATCCAAAATTCGGCGGACAACCCGACGTGCTTGACGTTGCTCTTTGCAAAAACGCATCTTTTAGTATTCATCCATATGTCCTCTCGGACCTAGACTCAGATCACGATCCAGTCATCTTTCATGTCTCCCACCAGTAGTAATGGGGTTACTTCAGGACACTTTTTGGCCCCTGGGTCCCTGCCTCAGGACCCATGGTCCCTGGCCCGGGGTCAATTACCTAGGGGTACTTAGGACCACCCCCTCTAAATTTTGGCAGGGGTACCATGGCCCACCCCCTAAATTTTGGCAGGGGTACATAGGACCACCCCCCTTAAATTTTGGAAATTGCCAAATCTAAAAATTTGGTATGGTAGCCTAGGACCATAGTATGTACCTCTATCAGTATTGGGTGTCTATGTCGTTCCCTTTCATGGGTAAAAAATTGCCAAAAAGTCAAATTTCGGGGGTTTTTGACCTAATTTATCCCCTTTGATGAGGTGTTATTACCTTATATAGTTATATAGGCGTATACAGGGGTCCATTACCTTTCATAAGACATGGGTATATTAATGCACCCCTTGAAAAATTTGGGAGGGGTACCTTGGCCCACTCCTTTAATTTTGGAAATTGACCAATTTCAACATTGGGTATTATAGTACAGGACCCTAATATGTATTATGATAAATTTGGGTGGTCCACCTCGTTCCCTTCTAGGGGTACAAAATTGCCAAAATATAAACGTAAGCAATACGTAGTACCACGTGTTTGGTTTTTGGTCGATTTTATCCCCTTTGATGAGGTGTTATTATCCTATATAGTTATATGGTCATGTATAGGGGTCCATTACCTTTCATAAGATATGGGTATATTTGTGCACTCCTTTAAAAATTTGGGAGGGGTACTTTGGCCCACCCCTTAAATTTTGAAAATTGCTCATTTTATATATTTGGTATTATAGTATTGGACCCTAACATGTATTATAATAAATTTGGGTGGCCCACCTCGTTCCCTTCTAGGGCTACAAAATTGCCAAAATATAAACGTAAGCAATACGTTGTACCACGTGTTTGTTCTTTTGGCCCAATTTATCCTCTTGGATGAGGTGTTATTACCTTATATGGTTATGTATAGGGGTCTATTCCCTATCATAAGACATAGGTACATTTGTGCACCCCCGGGAGGGGTACCTTGGACCACCCCTTAAATTTTAGAAATTGCTCATTTTATATATGTGGTATTATAGTACTGGACCCTAACATCTATTATGATAAATTTGGGTGGTCCACCTCGTTCCCTTTTAGGGGTACAAAATTGTCAAAATATAAACGTAAGCAATACGTTGTACCACGTGTTTGTTTTGGCTCAATTTATCCCTTTGGATGAGGTCCTATTACCTTATATGATTATATGGTTATGTATATTGGTCCATTCCCTATTATAAGACATGGGTATATTGATGCACCCTTTAAAAATTTGGGAGAGGTACCTTGGCCCACCTCTTTATTTTGGAAATTGCCCAATTTAAACATTTGGTATAATAGTATAAGACCCTAATATATATATATATATATTACTATAAATTTGGGTGGTCCATCTCGTTCCCTTTCATGGGTACGAAATTGCCAAATTTTAGTACAACCACGTGTTTCGTTTTTCACCTAATTTATTCACTTGGATGAGGTCCTATTACCTAATATGATTATATGGTCATGTATAGGGGTCCATTTTCTATCATAAGACATAGGTACATTGATGCACCCCGGGAGGGGTACCATAGCCAATCCCTTAAATTTTGGAAATTTTTCAATTTAAGCATTCGCTATCATAGTACATGACCTCAATATGTATCATGATAAATTTGGGTGGTCCACCTTGTTCCCTTTCATGAGTAAAAAAAATGCCAAAATATAAACATAAGCAATATGTTGTATCACGTGTTTGGTTTTTGGCCCAATTTATTCCGTTTGAAGCGGTCTTATACCGTATATGGTCATATGGTCATGTATATAGGTTCATTTCCTATCATAAGACATGAGTACATTGATGCACCCTTTAAAAAATTTGGGAGGGGTATCTTGACTCATCCACTCAGTTTTAGAAATTGTTTAATATAAGCATTTGGTATCTTCGTACAGGTCTTCAATATGTACCACTATAAATTTGGATGGTCCACGTCGTTCCCTTTCATGGGCAAAGAACTACCAAAAATCAAATTTCGGAGGTTATTGACCCTTCGATAAGTATTTAGCACGTTATATGGTTTATTACCTTTATAAAATAACATAATTTGGTAAACGTTTTCTAGGACCCATTGTAGATGTTGGTGTTCCTCTTATGGCCAAATATTCAAAATTTAAAGGTTATTGACCGGCTTTATTATTGAATAACTACAGGATTTATTACTTTTTCATAAGACACAGGTGTATTTGTGTACCAATCTTAAATTTTGGGAGGGGTACATTTCTTATTGTCATATCAATAATTGGTAATTGTTCTTAAAATTGGATAGTATTCATTCATTGGGTAAATCATTATGATCACGTGATCAGTTATTGACCTATGATGGGATTAGGAGTCCAGGACATTGGTACATTTAAACTTTGTAGGATAATTTGAGAATGCGTCATTGGTATTGATTATTACAGCCAAATATAAACGTAAGCAATACGATGTACCACGTGATTGACCTTGATGAGGTAGTGTACAGGGATACATAGCTAACCTTATTGAATCTTATGACTCATAGTCTTAAGAGAATACATGCTACAACACTGGCAAAGTTATTGTTGATGCAATTTGATTGGTTGATCACTATCTTTCGTGCAATCTGATTGGCTGATCACTATCTTTCGTGCAATCTGATTAGTTGCTGATTTTCAAATCTTTGCTGCATTCAGTTTTAAGTTTTATTTAACATTTAAAAAGTTTGAAACTTTGGTTTGACATTTTTTCGTTTGATATTTTTAGTTTAAAAATGTTTGTTTCAGAATTTTGTTTGAAATTTATGTTTCAAAATTTTTTGTTTGAAATTTTTTTTGTTTGAAAATTTTTTGTTTGAAAATTTTTTGTTTAAAATTTTTTCGTTTGAAATTTTTCGTTTCCAAATTTTTTTGTTTATTTTTTTTGTTTCGAATTTTGTTTTTTCAAAAGTTTGTTTGAAATTTTTTTTCGTTTTAAAATTTTGTTTGAATTTTTCGTTTCCAAATTTTTTCGTTTCAAAAATTTTGTTTCAAAGTTTGGTTTGACATTTTTAAAAGTTTGTGCACTCATTAGTAAAGAACCCGAACTGTTTAGAACTAAAACCTCTGGCAACATTGTGGTGCAATAGTACACGTCAGAACATGATAATGCAACGTCATCAGTTTTGCATCATATATAAGTATCGTTCGAGTTAGTATTCATGATAACATCATCATGGCTACTTGTCTGCAGTTTCTAAACACACGTGATGTGATGAAATCATTTACCAAGATTACTGATTTACAACAGAATGTACCTTATAGAATCTTAGCTAGCCAAATGATCCCTACAAAGTTTGGATTAAGAATCGTAGTGAAGCTTGAAAATGATAAGAATATAATTTTACCAGCAAGATATTTACCCATGGAAGCATCAAAACAAGAAGAACTGCTGCGTTTCTTAAATACTGGATCTGTATCTTTATGTTACAAAGGATTCTTGGGTCGAAGTCATCAATTTGAATTTAGTACACAGCCAGATTCGTCAGCAATTGTGATGAAATCATGAATTCAAACGTCAGCACATTCCTTTGACGTCAGACATAGTTGTATGAATTTGGTTGGTCAGCATGACGTCAGCAACTGTGATGAAACTATAAATTCAAACGTCAGCACATTCCTTTCCAATGACGTCAGCCGTAGTTCTATAAATCAACCAATACACTGTCATCCCACGAAATCATTTGAGCAAGTGCTTTTCAGGTGGAAAGATGTGTACTTCTAACGATAAAGAGTTCATCTTCGCAAGCTATTATCCAATAAATATATTTCAAACAAAACATGTGATGATTGGTATCAGTGCTAGAACATTTGAACCAGTAATTCGATTGGGCAAAGCAGAACAATTTGGTGTACAACTGACCTGTGAAGAATGGCAAATATTATGTTCACGAATCGACCAAATGAACGATTATTTTCATGATGAGCTAAATGTGACCATAGTCAAATCATTAGGCTCAAATCATGAAGTGGTGCTGCGTACAGTCCTCGAAGAGAAGATGGTGCTGTTACGTAAAAAGAGTACATTCCATGTCCCTCGCAACATGGTGTATCTAACACAAACGGAATGGAACAAATTTATCAGCGTATTTCAGCGTGTTAAACATGCAGTGGAAGTGTGCAACAAAACAAGTATATTCCTGAAAAAGTACTATTTTGAAAAATGTGTTATGCATATTGTACAACATGTATCTAGATATTGTGATGGTTGTCAACATCGTTCGTGGGTGCATACCTGTATTGATAAACAGTTTATTTGTGATCAAATGGACATTGAGTTTCCACCAATTGATATCGCAATAGACCTTAAAAGACTTCAATTGGAATTAAAATTATACGCTAAAGACAAACTAGTGCAAGAAGTTCAAAATACATTGTATCGACAATATCCAGAACCACTATCTGGTATGGATGTATGTGGAGTGTAATAAAATGATCCATTTCAATGAATTGTGTTTTTTCATTTCAAGTACAACCCCATATTCTGATGTGTACTATTGCACCACAATGTTGCCAGAGGTTTTAGTTCTAAATAGTTCCGGTTCTTTACTAATGAGTGCACAAACTTTTAAAAATGTCAAACCAAACTTTGAAACAAAATTTTTGAAACGAAAAAATTTGGAAACGAAAAATTCAAACAAAATTTTAAAACGAAAAAAATTTTCAAACAAACTTTTGAAAAAACAAAATTCGAAACAAAAAAAATTTAAACAAAAAAAATTGGAAACGAAAAATTTCAAACGAAAAAATTTTAAACAAAAAATTTTCAAACAAAAAATTTTCAAACAAAAAAAATTTCAAACAAAAAATTTTGAAACATAAATTTCAAACAAAATTCTGAAACAAACATTTTTAAACTAAAAATATCAAACGAAAAAATGTCAAACCAAAGTTTCAAACTTTTTAAATGTTAAATAAAACTTAAAACTGAATGCAGCAAAGATTTGAAAATCAGCAACTAATCAGATTGCACGAAAGATAGTGATCAGCCAATCAGATTGCACGAAAGATAGTGATCAACCAATCAAATTGCATCAACAATAACTTTGCCAGTGTTGTAGCATGTGTTCCCTTAAGACTATGAGTCATAAGATTCAATAAGGTTAGCTATGTATCCCTGTACACTACCTCATCAAGGTCAATCACGTGGTACATCGTATTGCTTACGTTTATATTTGGCTGTAATAATCAATACCAATGACGCATTCTCAAATTATCCTACAAAGTTTAAATGTACCAATGTCCTGGACTCCTAATCCCATCATAGGTCAATAACTGATCACGTGATCATAATGATTTACCCAATGAATGAATACTATCCAATTTTAAGAACAATTACCAATTATTGATATGACAATAAGAAATGTACCCCTCCCAAAATTTAAAATTGGTACACAAATACACCTGTGTCTTATGAAAAAGTAATAAATCCTGTAGTTATTCAATAATAAAGCCGGTCAATAACCTTTAAATTTTGAATATTTGGCCATAAGAGGAACACCAACATCTACAATGGGTCCTAGAAAACGTTTACCAAATTATGTTATTTTATAAAGGTAATAAACCATATAACGTGCTAAATACTTATCGAAGGGTCAATAACCTCCGAAATTTGATTTTTGGTAGTTCTTTGCCCATGAAAGGGAACGACGTGGACCATCCAAATTTATAGTGGTACATATTGAAGACCTGTACGAAGATACCAAATGCTTATATTAAACAATTTCTAAAACTGAGTGGATGAGTCAAGATACCCCTCCCAAATTTTTTAAAGGGTGCATCAATGTACTCATGTCTTATGATAGGAAATGAACCTATATACATGACCATATGACCATATACGGTATAAGACCGCTTCAAACGGAATAAATTGGGCCAAAAACCAAACACGTGATACAACATATTGCTTATGTTTATATTTTGGCATTTTTTTACTCATGAAAGGGAACAAGGTGGACCACCCAAATTTATCATGATACATATTGAGGTCATGTACTATGATAGCGAATGCTTAAATTGAAAAATTTCCAAAATTTAAGGGATTGGCTATGGTACCCCTCCCGGGGTGCATCAATGTACCTATGTCTTATGATAGAAAATGGACCCCTATACATGACCATATAATCATATTAGGTAATAGGACCTCATCCAAGTGAATAAATTAGGTGAAAAACGAAACACGTGGTTGTACTAAAATTTGGCAATTTCGTACCCATGAAAGGGAACGAGATGGACCACCCAAATTTATAGTAATATATATATATATATATATATATATATATATATATATATATATATATATATATATATATATATATATATATATATATTAGGGTCTTATACTATTATACCAAATGTTTAAATTGGGCAATTTCCAAAATAAAGAGGTGGGCCAAGGTACCGCTCCCAAATTTTTAAAGGGTGCATCAATATACCCATGTCTTATAATAGGGAATGGACCAATATACATAACCATATAATCATATAAGGTAATAGGACCTCATCCAAAGGGATAAATTGAGCCAAAACAAACACGTGGTACAACGTATTGCTTACGTTTATATTTTGACAATTTTGTACCCCTAAAAGGGAACGAGGTGGACCACCCAAATTTATCATAATAGATGTTAGGGTCCAGTACTATAATACCACATATATAAAATGAGCAATTTCTAAAATTTAAGGGGTGGTCCAAGGTACCCCTCCCGGGGGTGCACAAATGTACCTATGTCTTATGATAGGGAATAGACCCCTATACATAACCATATAAGGTAATAACACCTCATCCAAGAGGATAAATTGGGCCAAAAGAACAAACACGTGGTACAACGTATTGCTTACGTTTATATTTTGGCAATTTTGTAGCCCTAGAAGGGAACGAGGTGGACCACCCAAATTTATTATAATACATGTTAGGGTCCAATACTATAATACCAAATATATAAAATGAGCAATTTTCAAAATTTAAGGGGTGGGCCAAAGTACCCCTCCCAAATTTTTAAAAGAGTGCACAAATATACCCATATCTTATGAAAGGTAATGGACCCCTATACATGACCATATAACTATATAGGATAATAACACCTCATCAAAGGGGATAAAATCGACCAAAAACCAAACACGTGGTACTACGTATTGCTTACGTTTATATTTTGGCAATTTTGTACCCCTAGAAGGGAACGAGGTGGACCACCCAAATTTATCATAATACATATTAGGGTCCTGTACTATAATACCCAATGTTGAAATTGGTCAATTTCCAAAATTAAAGGAGTGGGCCAAGGTACCCCTCCCAAATTTTTCAAGGGGTGCATTAATATACCCATGTCTTATGAAAGGTAATGAACCCCTGTATACGCCTATATAACTATATAAGGTAATAACACCTCATCAAAGGGGATAAATTAGGTCAAAAACCCCCGAAATTTGACTTTTTGGCAATTTTTTACCCATGAAAGGGAACGACATAGACACCCAATACTGATAGAGGTACATACTATGGTCCTAGGCTACCATACCAAATTTTTAGATTTGGCAATTTCCAAAATTTAAGGGGGGTGGTCCTATGTACCCCTGCCAAAATTTAGGGGGTGGGCCATGGTATCCCTGCCAAAATTTAGAGGGGGTGGTCCTAAGTACCCCTAGGTAATTGACCCCGGGCCAGGGACCATGGGTCCTGAGGCAGGGACCCAGGGGCCAAAAAGTGTCCTGAAGTAACCCCATTACTACTCCACCGTAGCATCGCCCATACTGCTCCTATTATTAAACACACAGAAACTGATTGGGATTTGTTTAAACAAGAATTAAACACGCTGATCGATCTAAGAGATCGGCCCGCTACCATTCAGGACATCGATCAGGCAGTTTCTCATATCACGTAGCACTTCGTACAGCAGAGGCAGCAAGCTCCACTACTACAATCTCTCCAACGCAAACAGGTCAATGCGACAGTACATCTACAACTCTACATTCATTTAAAACGTTGGGCTAGACGTCGCTGGCAGCACACACTTCATCCAGCCTACAAGACACTGTGGAATAAACTGCGTGCAAAGATCAAGATGCTGACTCAGCGACAAAACCAACAGTACTGGGACGATACTTTTCGTAACCTCACAGTAAATGATCGTAAAATTTGGACATACTCTAAATCCTTCCAACGGGCTACTAATGCTTCCAGAGCTAGAGTCCTCCAAGGACCACAAGGACTGACTTAAGACCCTCAGTTGCAAGCAGCTACTTTCGCTGACTCTCTGCAAGCACAGTTTCAGCCCAATAGAGGCCAACTTGATCCTTATTTCCACCAGCACATTAGAACTACCTTATATAGTATATGAAATCAAAACCCTACACATGGCATCAACCTAGTTACACCTCGGAAAATAGAAAAACACATCAAATGTCTACCGACAAAGACAGCATCTGGGCCTGATGGGTTTCGACCTGAGATACTGAAACATTCAACTCGAAAATTACTGTTTTTTTTTTTTTTGGCATATTTATTTAATGCCATCTTTCAAATATGCTACTTCCCAAAGCCCTGGAAGGAAGCTCGTATCATTACCATCCCTAAACCCGGAAAGAATCCGCTGCTTCCGGAAAACTATAGGCCGATAAGTCTTCTGTCACACTTAAGTAAATTATTTGAACGTGTGTTCCTCTGGCGGTTGAAACAACATGTTGCCAATAGTGATCTTCTACCCTTCCATCAGTTTGGGTTTCGTGCTCAACATAGCACTACTACCCAACTCGTACGAGTAGTTGATCACTTAACAGTGGCTTTCAATAGAAAACACCACACCCTTGGAGTATACCT
Source organism: Thermobia domestica (assembly GCF_964235325.1). Taxonomy (NCBI): domain Eukaryota; kingdom Metazoa; phylum Arthropoda; class Insecta; order Zygentoma; family Lepismatidae; genus Thermobia; species Thermobia domestica. Next base: position 139,862,065 of record NC_137465.1, on the reverse strand, counting down.
TGATGTGTCAAAAGCATTTGATAAAGCCTGGTTAGCTGGATTATTATATAAGCTATACACTCAAGGTTTTCCGGATCGTTTTCTGCATTTACTTCGTTCTTATCTCATTGGCAGAACCTTTCATGTGTCGGTTGATAGTGTCAAATCCTCGTCTAGGCCAATTAAAGTAGGTGTCCCACAAGGCGCTGTACTTTCACCGCTTTTATATAATCTCTATACAGCAGATCTTCCGACTACCACACTGCTTTTTCGCAACTTATGCCGATGATACCGCCTTTTTCACAACAAGTAAGTCACTTGTACAGTGCTACAACTATATGCAACATCAACTAGACAGTTTTCAGGAATGGGCCAGACGCTGGAGAATTAAAGTAAATGCCGACAAAAGTTGCGCTGTCATCCACAGTAGAAGACGCATCCGCGCCCCTCGAAATGTAATATATGAGAACGCACATATTCCTCACGCCACGCATGCGAAATATTTGGGTGTGACATTAGAGCGTGGGCTCACGTTCGCCCCACACCTCAAAGATATAAAGCAACGAGCATTACGGAAAATCTCGGCATTGTACCCCATTTTTCGCTGCAGTTCAATCTCTCATGAGGTCCGCGTGTACATATTCAAGATGATAGTCCTGTCCACACTTTCTTATGCATGCCCTGCCTGGCAACATGCTTCTAATAGCCATCTTCAAACACTCGAAAGTGTGCAAATGAGAGCCGGTCGCATCATCACTGGTCACGACAGATATACACGCAACAGACAAATTCTGGAAGATTTAGAGCTGCCCCCTGTTAGAGAAGTTCTACGGCATCTCCATCATAAGTTCTGGCATACATTATCAAGACATGTTAATCCAGCTATAGCCACCATCGGCACCGAATGCGCTCTACGGAATGTTCATCGCACGCCACGCATTTAATATCTTTCCATAGCTCGTAATAACATTATCAGCTACTCTGCGACAGTTGCAGATGTAGACTTCCAGACATACGAAAATAATAGTAATACCCAACTAGCCACCTGCACATCTATATATATTCTTTATGCCACCTTACTCATGGAGTCAGGGGCTTCGGCCCGATACTCTTCACAAAACTTCAACGTTACCGTGACCGTGAAAAGACGCCGAACACAACACAAAATATAATCTAGTCAGTATTTTGTTAACCTTCTTTCCTCTTCAATGCTTTCAGTCATTCTGGAAGACTCAAGGCGACATTTTGGCGGGTAACAAGTGGTTAATTTTCCCAAACCTCCCTGATGGCAGCTTCAAGCAGAGACAATTTAGAGATGTCCATACCCTGTAAACGTCTCTTTATGATATACCATAGCTTTTCTATGGGGTTTAAGTCTGAACTTTGCCCTCGGAAATCTTCGAAAAACACGTCACAAGCATCTTTAAGCCAAGATACAAGTGGCGGCTCGTGCTTTGAATTTTAGGTGGTGCACAATAGATGACCTCTCCTTTTTCATTATTATTCTACATAAGTTTATAATAATAATAATAATATATTATTATTATTGATAATAATAATAATAGCAGTGGCGTATTTATGATTTTGTTTCCGGGGGCTTTGCTAACTCTCGGGGGGCTTTGCCTGAAAATGTGAAAATTCTGCAAGATATTCTTATAATTTACTATAGTATGTAAGATTTCGGGGGGAAGGGGGGTTTAAGTCCGGAAGTCCCCCTAAATACGCCACTGATAATATAAATAATAATAGCGATTTCTTCATGGCATGCTTCAAGCATGCAATGGAGAAGCTCATTTTGTATGATTTTTGAAGTACTCTTGAAAATTACTCTTGAGCTTTCTAAATGACTCTTGAGAGCGCTGTCAAGTTCTGCACTGAAATTAATAATTCTACGAAAAACGCCTCGATTTGAAGAAGAGTCTGTTTTTCATCATGTTCTCTTAAAGCCAATTCGAAGGTGCCACAAAACATAATGCAATTGATGATTATATTGAGCACGTACCTCTTTTGCGTCACTTTTTGATTGGGGGTGCGGTGGCTCAGTGGTAGAGCGTTCACCTCCGGTGCTTGGGGCCCCTGGTTCGATCCCAGCTCGCGCCGTGTGGACTTTGTGGTGGCCAAACACCGTGCTCGTGGGTTTTCTCGGGGTTCTCCCGTTTCCTCCCACTTTCTTCATTCCACCATTTCACTCATCTCTCATCATCACCGTCTCCTTTAGCCTAACTGGCATAATCGTGGGACGTAAAACTTAAAGATTTCATTTCATTTCATTTTCACTTTTTGATTGTGATTCTCAATGGACCGCCTATAACCAGCATTAGTTGAGCAGCAATATTCACGTTTCCCAACACAGTGAGATCAGAACGTGTCTTAAATGACCTGATGATTTCTTTTCTTTTCTTTTTTTTTTGTCGTGCAGGTGCTGGATATCCACTTTTTTTTTTTTTTTTTTTTTTTTTTACTCCATGCATCTTCCTCCGCCCCGAACAACGAACAGGGAAAACAAAACAAAGCATTTTAAATTTCATATTCACATAACCACTTATGCTCTTCGTACAAGTTGAGATTAAACTTCCTTGTAAATGTTCGTTTCTGACTTCTAATTACTTGCGTTATATTGAGAGTCAGAATTGGTCTTCCGATGTCTTTGACAAGTAGGTTTGCTTCTGAAGTTATTTTCGAAAACGGGTAATTCAACAGAGACGTTACTAAATTCATTGCTACTGCATTGCTAGTTCACGTATATCAGGGACAGACACGTAATTATGCAATTACAGCAACAATATTCCAATGAACAACAAAGACCGGCACACACACATACACACAAACATACAACACTACAAAGTCCGCTACCCGCTTTAAAATCTCACCCCTTCCCCAATTAACGCCCTTTCTCTAAAAACTGTTCTCCAATTTTCTCATTCACCCATGCACACATGAAAAGGAAAACATTGTATCTATGCTGCCACATTTCTATTCATTCAGATACGAGTGTATTAAATATCGACACCCTCGATTTGTCTTCACTCTTCACGGGGTCGCCTTTAGTATCTCCTTAGCTTCCTTGATCTTAATGGTTAACAAAACCAATAGTTTTGACCACTTGGCAATCTCGCATTTAGGCAAGGCGCAAGTTTTTTTCTTTTTTTTTTTTTTTCCTCTGTAGCGACTTGGCTACGGTACGTAACATTGTCACAAAGGAACAGACTATTCCCCTTCAGGCAAGAACCGTGTCAACCAATACTGCAGGGGAGGGACGGTGGTGAAGTTACAGTTCCAAAGCGTCATGTTTTGGAAAGGCTGTTTTTGTTTGGTAGATTTGTTTGCAAAAGATGTGCAAGCATATGGATCCCTATGAGGCAGTGCATGGCGTGATAACCCCTCTCTTACTGCGCAACCCCCGCAATGGCCCAGAAGCTGTTAAAGCTGGGGAGTTTGGCAAACTCTCAAGCAGAAAGCAACTAGCCAGCCCCGTTTCAAACGAACTTGTTTAAGAAAAGATGATGTTGACAATAGAATGAAAAGTGATTTAGCACAAAGAAAAAATGAAAATATTGGAAGGAGGTTTGTACAAACATGCAAACATTAAGAGAAACCACCACTACAAGATACCATACTTCTGTTTGTATGACAAGGAGCTTCATTTTGCATAAAAATGACGCTTCACTTTTTGCAAAGGACGATTCCAATGCATCATTTAAAGCTCAAAATAGACAAACTGATTCATACTCTGGTTTCTAGGGTGGATAACTAACTCTCCTACATCACCATAACTAAAGGAACAACAGACCATGATACTGGCATGGTTTTTACAGATGGACAAATGCACTGAAGAAAGGTGTGATCAGCACTATGAGGACAGTACATTCGTTGGCAACCAGTGTCACTAACAAAACACATGGCTTCATCAATCCATAACACTTTTTTTTTTTTTCAGTTATTAACAGTCCAGGTACCATATTTATTACAGAAAGCCAGTCTTTTCTTACGATGATTCTCTGCAAGAAGGGGTTTTCGGCGAGCTCTGTAACTTCGTTGCCCTAAGTCGTCATGAATTTTCTAGTATATTGTCCGAAGGGACACATTCCCAAGCAATGCAGGATTGTTTTCATTTAATTCACTAGCTGTTAAAGAAGGTTGCTTCTTCAGCTGCCTTTTCATGATCTTTAGCGTTCTTTGAGACAGTTTCCTAGGTCTATAAAACTTTGGTCTTGGGCGGGGCATTTTGACTTCTCCTTAGTCCTTAAAGCGTTTCACCGAACGTTATACTGTTCTCAGCTTCAAACTCGTTTACCTAGAGATATTTTTGGATTTTTTTACCAGCATTAAACAGGGCAATCACCGCATCACTTTCATCAGGCTTCAACGCGTAGTAAGGTATCTTGTCACAAAGAAATGAGATCACAACACACACATTGCAGCAACAAAATTACACGAAATACCAAGAGCACGTGCACACGTCAAATAATCCCATCGACCCACCAGAGCAAGTTGAAAGTTGTCACTACACAGAAAGAAACACTACAGGTGGGTCTTTCCTGTCAGCGAGCGACAATACTTTCCTCGGTGTCATTAAAGAAATACGCGGATGGTGTGTAAAAACGCGAAAAATATTGACGCTAAGCTTTAGGCGTCAATACTTTCCGCGCGAACTGTATATAGGAGTATAGCTTTTTAAAAATATATTTTTATGTTTTAGGTGAATTTGCCTCCACTTAATTCCAGTTTTACTAATTGTTAAGTGTTATAGTAAATTAAGACGAGGTTATTTCGGAAAATAAAATTTAATTTGTTTAGGAAATGTTTTAATTTTCTTGTGTGTTAGAAAACATTTTTTTTAAAATGAGAATTACATGTATTTCATTTCTTACGAAAGTTTTATTTATTTTCTTTAAAAACAAAGGCTCAGGAAAAGTTTAACAATTTTTTAACCTTTCTAGATAATTTGTTAACAATTGAGCTACTTATGTTACTATGAATACTAATTTCTCTGTTTATGAGACTATATGTAGGAGTGCATTAATTAAGATTTGTATATATATTTATTATTTGTAAGAAGACATTATGAATTCCTTCAGAAAAGGGTACGGAAGAGATTACTATGGCTCGCGAAACCGAGGCAGAAAAAATAAATGTCCTAGTGAAAGATCAGCAGCTAGAGAGGCAACGATACTACCTCCAAAAGGAACATCGCTGTTATCTGTATGTCCAAGCGTTGTAACTGCCAAAGCCCCTTCTACTGTTCCAATGATTACTGATAATGTCTCTGACCGTACTGACGCATTTAACGACACAGCCAAAGATGTCTCTAAAAACCAGAAGATCTTGAAAGGACACATTCTAAAGGGGATTTCTTATGTCCATCTTAGAAGTCCGTTAATGTCTTATCGGTTCTTTTCTTCTCCAACTTCCAAATGCAAATCAGTCACAGTTGCCATGCCTCGGAAAAGTTATGTACAGGAGTCAGCTCCATCAGGAACCATCGGTAGAACTGAAGGATGTCTTATTAATCTGGGAACCTCCACTCCACTTGATTTGTTGAATTCTCTAAGGGCATTCTCTCTCTTTCGTACTAACACATTTGAAATGATGAGATCCCTGGACTCTGTTAGAGAAAATGATCTAAAGCATTCAGCCATGAGACAAATCAATGCATTTACCATCATATGCACCAAATTATATCTCCAGTACCACCATCAAAATACAAGACAGCTAGTAGAACCAGGAGGTTGTGCCCTCTCCGAGGTCACAACAACTGGTCAAATAGGCTTGTCTTGGTATCCATGGACGACGAACTATGTGAAAGATCATGAACTCCGGGAAGAGCTATGCAGGTCTACCAACTACCAGCATTACTTCTTGAGATTAATGGATTCAGAGTACATGGAGCTCATTATCAACGATCAGCCCTTTTTAAGGATACATAATCAACCGATATTGCGTTGATGGGTGTTACGTTGCTTGTTGAAATACATTTCACTGACACTGTCAGCTTTGCAACTGGGAACAGATGTTTGGGTGAAAGTAGTCAAAGCCTTCCAACATTACGAGCAGTGCAACTAATGTTGGTAACAACAACAGTTCACACGATGTCCACAGGAACGCCAGCAGTCAATGGAGCTATTTCCGATAATAATTCTGACTCGCCTGTTATTATTATTCCTGCTGTTAGCAATGGCGCCGCTGTAACATCTATGACAAATACAGCAGAGAATGATAGAACATTCGAGGGTGGAAGCCCGATGTCTGAAGAAGTGACAGAGCTTCGTGGCCAACATAATCGTGAACAACATAATCTCTCCGATGTGCTGATAACGCTCATCGTGAAAATTGAGACCAAAACCAGGAGCAATTTTCTGAAGCAGGTCATCAAGCTTCAGAGAAAACTTCTAAAGATCCAGGCACCGGACATAGCTGAAGAAGCAATACAACTAGAAGAATACGATCGAATGGTAAATAAGTGGATTGAAGATAGGGTGAGCATAATGGTTATGGAGCTTCTTCCGTTCCTTTCGTCGAAACACGTACAAGAAGTGAAAATACGTGTTTTAAAAAGAAATTTATTGGAAATTCCAAGTTTCGTTTCAAAATTACTTCAATTTGAGAACCAACGTTTGGAGAAGTTGAAATCAAGTTTAGACCATCGAACCACGGTTTGGAAAAGATTAATCTTTTGCAGAGGAACATGATGCCAATTCTCATCTTGGACTGTAGGATTTTATATGTCTGTGTTACTGTATATATTGTATGTAATTTATAATTTGTTAATGTGTATATACAACTGTACATAAACGTTAACTTTTTTAAAAAAATAACAAAAATAAAAAAAAACAAAAAATAGAAAATACAAAAAATATAAAATTTCAAAAATCTTTAAAAAAATTGAATAACTTCAAAAATACAAAGAAAAAAAGAAAGAATTGTAAACACTCCTACGTGATGTATATAATGTAAATAATTGTAACGTATCTTAGTGTTGTATTGTAAATATGCCATATATACTGTATATAATGTAAATATTTGTAAAATATCTTACTGTTGTTGTAAATATGCTGTACATATTGTATATAAATGTAACATAGTCTATTGTAAATAGAATGTAAATGTGTAAAATATGTATAAATGTACATAGTCTTTTGTAAATATGTAAATATGTACATAGTTAAATTTGTCTTTTATTTCCATTTTTTCTTTTTCCTTCCCAGACTACTACCGTATCGAGGGTATACCATGCTTCAGGGCATACTGAATCAGATGATAAAATCAGTCCACAATACAATACAGGTGTCCCATAAAGGTGAAAAACACATTATAAATGCAAGTAAATAAGACTGAAAGAGACAAAATCATTTAGAACAGTACGTGCATATAGTGCATAACCAAGGGACAGAAGTTCATCGCAGTGCTAAAAATTCATATTTCTTAGCTAGCCACCATGCCGAACGAGGTACTGTCGGTCTATACAAATCACCCCTACCTTACTGTGACTCAGCTTATTAGATAAGATGGTCATTCTTCTTTCAATTCATTTGAGTTCCAGAGATAAGATTTCTTACATACGAGGAGAAGTCAAAAAGTAAAGGGACTTGCAATTTCTCGCACTAGGGTTTGGTAACACTGCTAGTATCCAGCGCTGAATTAGTGTCGTCTGCAACATTTCTTTGCAACGTGTCATTCTAATTCTTGCATTAGTCGTTGGAGTTTAGCAGGCCGTTAAACATGCCAGCTCCATTGTCGATCTGTAACAAGGAGGGAATGAGGGCAGTGATTTGCTTTCTGTTTGCGGAAAGTGTTATACCTGCGGAAATTATTCGTCGAATGCAAGCACAATGTGGTGACAGCTATTTATCGCGAAGCAAGATCTACGAATGTATAGAGCGTTTCAAACAGGGGAAAACTTGTTTATGTGACGAGGAAGGATCGGGCAGGCCATCGATGTCAACGTCTGAGGGCAATTTGAAAGTCGTTGAGGGTATGGTGATGGGAAACAGACGAATCACAGTGGAAGAAATCGCCAATACTCAGGAGAAGAAGATTTGCAACCAATGCAAAAGTCATTGATGCGGTGCAAAATTGGTTACAGGTGCAACGGAAAACTTTTTTCCGACGGAATCAAAAAACTTGTAAAACGTTGCGAAAAGTACGTTGAAATGCAGGGAGATTATGTAGATAAATAATGTATGATTCAGTTTTCTATCATGACAATAAATGTACCTTATGATATCCTTCAAATAACTCCGCAGAAGTAATCTGGTACGATTTGATCGATTGATCTAAATAGCCAATGGAGGTCATTAGATCTGATTAAATATACTTTCACAACGTATCTAGTTGGTTACGTGGATATACAATTAAAGAGGACCAAATATCTGTAAAGGAGATTAGCACCAACTCCTAAGGTTTGATATTTGATTAGTGCAGTAGCCAGCCCGACTTCTTACAGAGGGCATACATGAATACTGAGCGGGCAATGACAAATACATCAAGAAGTACCACAAAACTGTTCACTTATTTATTATTTATGGAATATGTAATCGTCACACTTCTTTTTACAAATCCAAGATTACGAAAGTTTGTCATTAACATACAAATATTGAGGAAATATTATAATTTAGCACTACATTTATACTAAACAAAAATTTCAAACATTTTTCGATCACTTTTTGTCTCGTCCAATGTAGGTTTGTTTTTATGATCGTCCACAAATAACAAGAAAAATACAACGCAAAGCATTTGCATTTACAGGGTTAGTGCGCATCTCGAAATTCCCTGAATTTTCCATGTTTCCAGGTCCAATGTACGTAAATTTTCCAGGTAGTGCTATTAAGTCAGAAAAATGTTTTTATGATTCTGCAGCAGTCTAATTATACAGAAAGGGCATAATTTTACACCAAGTGCCTAAAATGATATTCTAAGTGAACACTCTTAGATGTGAAAATGTTCATGTAATAAAATAAGCAACTTACCTTTTCCCTTCTTCCAATGGTTCTCTTGGCGACCCATATAATTATCTAACACAATATTTTTTGAAAAGTTTTAGTTTTATGATTTTACTATCACACTTAAAACATTGATTTTGTACTGCACAATGTATGTCATTAAGGAACTGCACCTCTTCATCTCTACAAGCCCTTCTCTCCAGCAATCACAAAACTGTATAACACCAATAACACTCGCGCACACACACAGATAAAAACTAGATATTAACATTTAAGATTTTTGTAATAAATTATGTGAACCTGATCTTCAAGCAACAGTGCTTCTTTTTCAGCTTCAGCAAGCACTTTCCTCTTCTTTCCTTCCAAAGTCTTCATTAGTTCACTTCTTCGTTTCTTCGCCAATCTAGTTTCCTCATGTTCCTGTCCCTCCTGTTTTTTCTGCTCAAGCCTTTCGCGGTATCTCGCTCGGGCATTTCTCACATAATGAATCATATCCTTTGTAATTTCTACCTTCTCAACACCACCAGCATTCTGTATTCCTTCCCATACCAATCTCTGTTCCACAAGTAATTCTTCAAATAAATTTTCAATTAAGCATTCTTTATTTACTGAAAAACCTCTCTTCACGGCAGCATTACCATGTAAAAGTACGAAAATCTTTTTAAGGAATGATATGAGTTCTGATTCAGAAGATGCAATCACACTTTTCCAGAATGTGTCAAGTCGGATTGCTCTCGAGTAATTATTCGCCTCTCCAAGAAATACTGGGTCTGCACATAGAATTTTAAATTCTCTTTTTACTCGATCAGCACAGATTCCAGAAATCCACTTGTTTTCGACAAACATCTCAAGGCAAGAATAAAGTCGTTTCATAGCAATTTCTGGGTTTCTACATATTACGTTGGGATCACAAAACGATAGTCTTCTGGTGAACTGAAATTTCAAAGCAGTCTTTCAAGTAAGTTTGTGCAAAATGCCTGCAACATTTCCGACAATTCTGTTTGAAAAGAAGTATATCTTTCGAGTGTTTAATAGCATCACGAATACCATATCCCAAGTTAACATTTTTTACACTAACCAAATTCCCCGAATCTGCCACATTAATCTTAGCGATATTTGTAGTTTTAGCCAGTACATCGTGCTTAACGAATCTATTCATTACAGCTGCAATTATGTTTGATAATTCTAGAAGGCTGTTCGGTCTGAAATGCCTTTAAAAAGTGGTTCAACTTCAGAAGCAAGCAATTTTAAAAAAACTCTAATTTTGGACCAATCATTTTATTTTCTAAAATCTTTTTCATAGTTTCGTAGCTTGAAGTTTTTTTTTTTTTTTTTCTTAGCTACTTCAACATACTTAACTAAGTTCTTAAGGATTTCTAATCCTCTATCAGCAACTTCAGTATTTTCAACCCAACGTATGGCACAAAATTTCTTTGGGAACGGACACATAATCTGCTCTTCTTGCTGGTACGCAGGGCCGACCTTAGGTGGTGCGGGGCCCAATCGGGAACATTTTGCGGTGTCCTAGGTTTACAAGTAACTTGCATCAAGATCTGTAGAACCAATATATATATATATATATATATATATATATATATATATATTGCGCTCTTCCTGCTGGTCTAGTGAGTGGAGTTGGTTTTGAGCTTAAGGTTCCTTTCAGCAGTGAGGTTTATATCAAACGGGACCTACTGATTAACATGGGACCCGAACCATGAGCGCCCGAAGGGGAGGGCAGGGTGTGGCCCGAGCCGCTCTGTGGCTCACGAAAATGTATTAAATTTCTTAAGTTTTTCTTAATACAAATAAAACGTGCCAAACCTAATATAGCAACCAAGGATTTGAGCCCCCTAGAAAATTTTCTTTGGGCTCTCATGATCCGAACCACATGAGCTCAATCCGAGAATCGAACCCAGGACTCCCACGCCAAAGGAGCGTACCTAATCGCTTAGCCACGAAGGAGCTCTGCTGGTCTAGTGGTTATACCCATTTCCCTTTATAACGTTTTCCATCTCCAAAATGTTCTGGTGAAAACGTTCGCCCCTTTCATTGCTTCAAGCAGCTAACTTTTCAGAGAAATAACTCAAATGGAAATGCAGACAGTGGATGAATTTTAAAATATCGCAACATATTTCATCCTTGTGCCTCGCAATTTTTCAAGAAAGCTTGGTACCAGTGCTTCATAATTGTCTTCTCTAACAAGTAAAGCTATCGATGTCGAAATCTGATTTCTTGACCGAACTTGGCAGAGAAGTGTGGAATATCAAGAAACGAGCGTAAGCAAAATTTAAAGCGCTTCCGTCCATAATGACGTCCGCAGTGGCCAAAAACCTGATCAGAATAAGCCATAACGGGTGACATCCAGAAGTCCTAAAAATATAGGCACTAGACCTAAATTTTAGGACTTCTGCAGTTTAGGACTTGTGCCGCGATATGATTTTTAGGACTTCTGGCGTTTAGGACTTCTGCCTTTTAGGACTTCTGCCGCGATATGATGTTTAGGACTTCTGGCGTTTAGGATTTCTGCCTTTTTCATTCACTTGCTTTAGTTCTGAAATTCGCCACCACCACACGAAATTGGGACGATGCAGCAACTAGTTGGCAATAATGTTACGAACGTAGCTAATTCCAACAGTAACAGCTATATTTGTACTACTAAGATTATTATTATCGCTATCTGTTCTGCACTTATACACGAGTAACATAATACAACCTATTTCATTCTAAGAATTAATAACATAATTAATTAAGAAATTAGTTTCTTTCGAATGGAGATAGGAGAATCCCAAGACAAATTCCTAAAACAAAAATAAATAAATAAAAAATAAAAAGAATGTTTAAAAAGCATATTTTACCAGACTTCCGAAACCAAGCAAACATTCAGAATTGCAATACATACTATGCGGAGCGTATTTTATTAAAAGTAGAACAAAAATCCACCAAAGTTTACTTAATTAGGACAAAAGCTCACTAGACATTTCAGTAGTAAGTAGTTGCCACAATACCAATATGAACGTATTTAATTCCAACGGTAACAACTATGTTAGTAACACTAAAATTATTATTAATAATGATAACGAGTAAGGAGTAGTTAATTACGAGCATGACAATTATTTGCTACAGAAAGACTTCTGTACAAGAAATATATGTGTAAAAATAATTTACTTCAAAACAATACAAGGAAAGCAAATTTTATGACGTACATAACTAAAACTCAATATTATGTTACTAATATGAGGTCAATGGTGTGGAAATAGAGAAAAACAGACATTATGAAAGATCTGGGAATTACATTTGGTAGGAAGTTAAAATTTTGTCAACATAGAAATATATCATGGAAAAAGCAAGAAAGGACAATAGGCTTCATTTATTTATTTATTTATTTATTTATTTATTATTTCAGAACGATAGAATATGTATTTATACAAATAACTTGTAAGAACTAAGGTTCTGTAATTTGAAACAGTATATCTAAAATTTTGACTAACAGATTGACAGTATTCTTCTTACGGACGCGATGGTAGCGCCACAAGAGATTTTTAGGACTTCTGCCTTTTAGGACTTCTGCCGCGTCCCCGCCATAACAATGTGTTTCAAGTTTGAAAATTTCATTTTATTTGTAAAACGGCTAAACGGATGAAAAACAAATACATGTTAAGCGACACCGGGAGGAAGTAGACATCTATTTGAGGGTATGCTTATCGTAGCCGCCATTTTGAAGTCGTCCATCTTGTCCCTCGCTCGACTTTTTTAAATAGGAAGGAAGGGACTTTTTTATATAATATACAAAATTGGGCTAGAATTTTACGAGAAATACAATGGTGAAGTCTATGCTTCCATAAGTTTATATTTGTAAGACATAATGAAATGCATATTGATACAAATTAGTTGGTTCAAAAATTTCTTAACAGCTGTATCTGGTTAAAAGAATTCAAGTCAGGAAAGCCTAATGTACTGTACGTTAGTGAGAACATCGTACGTAGCTACTTACGAAAGGTATAATAAGCTTGAATTCATTATTGACTGCAGACAAAATGGTGATGAGACGATCACAAGCCTTAAGGAACTGATGAAAGATGGAAGACATATTTTCCATTGGATTATTCGAGTTAGGAGACAACTGTCATAAGCAGCCATCTATTCAGTACGCACTATAGTATATATTCGGTTTTCCTGACTTGATTTTTTTTTTTTAATACAACCACGGGATTTTTGGCAGAAGTCGGCAGAGTTTGTCCTCTGGTTTTGTATTTTTAATATAGCTATATTAAGAGAAAGGATACGCAAAGAAGTCGCACTGAGGCTAATTTATTTGATACCATCTCGGCAGTGCTTAAAGTGACATCAGATGAGGTGACGGTATGGAAGAAATATGACCACTTAAGAGCAGTAATTTTGACAGAACCCTAAAGAGCATTTCTACTCCTGACCTTTTTGCACCATTTTCGATATGAAAAATCTACAGAAAAAGAGAGAGAGAGAGAGGACTAATATGTAAATGTTTTACTCCCCACTATCATCAGCCTAACAGAAATAAATATTTATAGTATTTAATGAATATTGTTTTCCGTTTATTCCATTGTATTGTATTGTATTCCATTCAATAATATGTAAATTTTAAATATTGCTAATCATCACAATATTAGGTAAATAATTACCAGCACATAATACAAATCTAGTGAACAGAAAAATGTTTTGTGCATCCGGTTTACAATAAAAAAATTAAAAAAACAAAACAAAACAAATTTTCTGTCAGCTCTAGTGATAGGCAAATGCAAGACCAAGACCCAGGTGGCCTTAGTCTTGTTTGCAAGAGTCTTGCAAGTTTTGCTTTTAAGAAATCTTATGCTTTTTATATGTAAATTTATCTGTGGACATAAGAGATAATACATTCTACAACGCGCTAATAGCAACGGAAATACAATCTATGTTTCTAAATGTAACATAGTTTACCTCCGTGTACAACATAGGGGATGATTTTTATTTTTTTTTTTTCAATGGGTGTCCACGCTTCACCACTTATAAGATGAATCATAACGTTTCGTAATCCTTTTATATTTTTTAACGTATCCAATACTCCACTGATTTCCAAACTGGGAAGGCTACCCCTGGGATGCATGAAAGAAAATCAACACGGCACAGATTACTGAAATACCATGAATTGCAAAATTATTTTTACACACTAAAGGTTTTAGATTTTTCTTTTCAACCACGATTAGCTAATCTTTGTATTGAACAAACTTCCTATTAAATATTGAAATTTTGTTTTACTGATTCTAATATGTACTTTATGGGGCAGAAACACGTACATTACGCAAAAACAATGAAAAAAAAAATGGAGGCTTTCGACACATAGATATGAAGGAAAAAGGAGAGAATTGGCAGGGTTGAACGGAAAACTAATGAGGTGTTAGAAATAGTAGGTGAGAGAAGAAGAATTTTAGATGCAATTTAGACGAGGAAGAGGAACTGGTTGGGACATTGGCTGAGGAGGAACTGTATTATGATGGAAGTGCTAGAGGGTATGTTGGAAGGAAAGAGAGGGAGGGTTCGAAGGGGACTAGTTAAAGGAAGGTATTAAAACAAAATTGCTGCGTCAAAACGAGGAAACTAGCTGAAAACCACCGTACATCGAAACTTCTCAGTTACAGCAAGTGGCCTGCCAATAATGGCAGAATAGCTATGATGATGATGATATGTTTAGCAATATTGGCCAAAAAAGAAAACTTAGAGTAATAATAATTTTAATCAAACCACTTAACATTTTAGAACAACTTGAGTGACAACAGAAAATTTCTCAACTGTCTATGTCTCTTGTAGAAATTCAATTTATATAAATACTTTTGGCCTATATTAGAAATACAAAATAACGGTACCAAACTCCAATAACTGTGCAAAATCACTCTCATTTGTGAATATGGATTATTTATTGCTGTATAATGGTATATCACTCAATCCTCGATGTGCCGTATACCTAAGGAGGCTAAAAGTTATGATAAACAATTATTCAACGTATAAGCATCTGCCAATGAAATCAAACTTGCGGTCACATGCACTAAGTTTTTGCCAATGTCATGAAAATGTTATTTCGATATTAATTTTATGAGCTCACATTAAAAATTTTCAACGGATGCTTGAGCCTCGGAGCCAAGGCCATACCCATGTAGTCGGCACCTATTGTGTAGGAATTACTGATGTTCAATACTACATTTCTCTTTAGTTTTGGAAGAACATCACCACTATGCTTTGAAATGAAATGAAATATCTAGTTTAATGTTCCACGTTTAGGCACCGAGGCTAAGGTAGACAGTGATGATGAGAACTGAATTAAATGGAGGAATGAAGAAAGCAGGAGGAAACTGAAAAACCCCAAGAAACTCACGCACACCATGTTTATTCACCAAAGCAGCTCACATGGCATAATCTGGGATCGAACCAGGGACCCCATGCACCACAGGTGAACGTTCTACAATTGAGCCACCGCGGCTATAACATGTTTAAGTTTACTTTTCGCTTATCTGCTTCTTATGGGCACAACTATTCTTCGTATGATTTCCCAAAATCCAATCATGGGCCATCGTAAATGAATCAAATGATGACCAAAGTAAATCAGACTCTGAAGTTTCTATACCTTGTAACAATTCATAGACGTATGCTCTCGGTCGTCTCGCGAATGACTGATTCAGGAAACGACATACTGTAGCTACATGGGGAAACGACTCACACGGATTGCATACACTACTGGAACGCAACTCCAGCGGTATTGTTACTGAAGCCAAGAAATTCAAGTTAAGGATGTAATGATTTTTTCCCCTTCCTTTTTACATTTATATATATATATATATATATATATATATATATATATATATATATATATATATATATAAATCAAGTAGTACCGGTACTTGTGCAAGACTCGTGCGTAAGAGTCTTGGTCTTGGTCTTGGAGGTATGGTCTTGGTTTTGGACTTGTATTTTTTCTGAAAGAAACACTTATCTGTAATCTGCCTTCCTTTTGGTAACCAAGACTTAACATACGGCTCAGGATTAAACATGTGTACAGGGTATATTTTTTTTTCTACACACAAATTATAATTTAAATAAGTTATTTTTATCGGTATGCCATACCGGCCGATTTTCTAACTTTCGGATGCATAATCGGCTTATACCAGCTCACTTTAAGCACTGCATCTCGGTATTTACGGTAGTATCACATGGCATAATCAGTAAGAACGCCAAGAACTTTTACTTATTGGATGTTCAAAATAACAGAGGGTATGCACCCAGAATAATGATATACATTTTTACACAAACTCAAAGAAAACAATATTTTTACGTCCAGGGGTGTGTGTGTAAGGAAAAAAAATGAAATCTTTGAGTTTTACGTCCCACGGTTATGCCGGTTAGGCTAAAGGAGACGGTGATGATGAGTAATGAATGAAATGGTGGAATGAAGAAAGTGGGAGGATACGGGAGAACCCCGAGAAAACCCACGCACACGGTTGTGTGTAAGGAAATTTGGAGGAGTTTTAGGGATGTTCGGGGTGTGAAAAATACTCCCTGGGCATAATATGTTTTTACAACAGAAGTTGTAAAAAAAAAAAAAAAGAAAGAAAAGAAAAAGAAAAAAAAAAGAAACTACTGTAGCATTAAATTCAGAAAATATTTGCTTATGCCCGGAAACATAATACAAACTATTCATTTACTTGTTAGGAAGAGGCCATTGCCCTCCCTTGAGAGTGCATGGATGTACCTGTATTGCAATATGTTGTGTGTACTTGATAACCGAGAGTAGCAGAGCCATTTTAACGGTACCATAGCCACTTGGCTGTGGGGCCCACGAGAAGAATGGTATGTTTTAATTACATGTATTAGGAGCAAAATTTAGTCATAGGGACCACAACCCGCTTGTTTGCTCTGGAGTCTAATGTGCTGTTAAAACAGCACTGGAAAATAGATTAGACTGGACAGTAGAGTAGACGGCAGTAGCGCAGAGCCCGATTGGGAGCAATCGGCTTAAGGCCGGCCCTGAGTTTGAGTATTGAATTTCCATAGTTTGGATGTCTACTGTAGTTTCACACTGTGAAACGAAACTCACTTGTTTTTTGTTTTTACATTTGTATTATATTTGGAACTGAAACACTATTAATTGAGAGCAACATGCTTAATGTTTATACTTACATATTTAGATGTGCTACTGTCTTGAAACTTCACAAATATTAAATTAATACACATTGCACATAAAATAAGTTAGAAGACAGCGTTTTCAGGTTACAATTTGACTATTTTCCTCAAATCTTTTACTTCTGTTTGCAAAGTTTCTGTTTTTCTAGGCTGGAGCACATTTTGCGTTTCAGTTTTCTGATCTCATCAGTAGAAAGTTTTCTCTTCGTGGAATTTTCTTCCACAGTCTTCTTCCTGATAAATTTCTCACAGGCTGAACCTTCTGATTGATGCTAAAATTAAGGTCTCAGATTATAAACATTATCCACTTTCTTTCTCGAACTAGCTATTTTTCAGTGGTTGGTCAGTTAGCCCTACCATCACTCACATCCAGATGAGGAGTCTTAAAAGGAATTTTTATATTTCTCCAGTATTACACAATAATTTCCAGTATTTCTAGTATCGATACGAATTTCCAGTTTTTAAAATATCAGTAGACACCCAAATATTGTAGTACTTTTCGCCTGAGAAAATTTCAAGAATAAAGAGTCTTAATTCCACCATTACTGCAATATTTCTCTCTTAGCAAGGTAATACAAAGAAAATATAACAAACAAGTGGTAAACTACATTGATTTTATTACCTTCATACATTTTACAGACATGAATCCAACCAAGGAAAGCTCTGTATTTTAAGCATATCAACAATTATCAATATCACATAATGCTCGAAAACAAATTTTTAGCATATTTACCAATTAAAAGAACACATATATTCCTTTCTGTATGAAGATCTGTTTTCTAAAATCAAGCAAAAAAAATTACTGTTAAGTACAACGTGTTTCATATAATACAGTTTCAACAACTGTTTTATTATATTTCAGAGATGAGCAACATTATTCTTATGGTCCTCATACAGGTGTGGGATGGCTCACCAGATTCAAAAATATGAAGACTATTCCAGATTCATAACTCATTACTATTCGAGATTTTATTTTTACTGCTGAATTTAATAGTTAAACAATAAATAGTTTTGCATTGCATTGCACTGCACTTACTCATATTACACACTTTACATATTTAGTATAGATTTCTCTAGTTTTCATCTTCAAGACAAAGGACGCTTTGTTGAAGGGCACACCGATGCACGACCATTACTTTCGACGAACTATTTATAAGGATGAGTATGATTCATGTATTGCGTAAACAGTATTTTCAAGTATAATGTTAATTACTATGATGCGCTTAATTAGAAAGTCAAATGAATAAAATGCAAGTTTTCTTTTTTTTCTACATGTTTTTATATTGACCGCAAAACATGAACATCTAATAGCGTCAGCGCCACAATTATTAGCAATTCATACATACGGAGAAGAATACGAACAAATTACAAGATGTATTTTTGCTTAATACTTTACTCACACGCTTATGTTCACTACAATTATTTAATTTAATCAATAATTGCAAATAAAAGAATAAAAGACGATGTTGTATGAACTGAAATAACAGTCAAAAGCAATAAATACACGCTGAGTAATTATTCGAAATACTATATGGCATCAATAGTTTGAAACCCCTTTCATACGTAACCAAAGTTTCTAAGTTATCCTCACCAAATTATGAGTGTACTGTGCCTAAACTTTGAAATAACTTAAGAATAGAGCAACACACACAGGAAAGTGTTATGTTCCATAGCTATCTGTTAAAAATTAACGTGTGTTTCCACAGTGAAACTATTATTCACCAATTCCTAATATGTCTCCTGGAAAATTTAATACTTCGAAATTTTGATTCGGTCTTATTGCTTTTATTCACTATTTTAGTTTCATATCCTTTACTAGTATTTGCATATCTTCAACAATAAAAAGAACGAAAAGCAATTTGTCAATAAGCTCACAGTTTATTTAAAACAGTAAACTACAGCGGTTGTATAGTTACTAAACTGTGTTCTTGAGTACATAGTTCAAAACCAAAGAAATTTCCTAATCTCTATTGAAAGCCTCACTGGATTGCGTACGTCTGATAGTCTATTATGAGTAAAAGCATGATTGTGATATAAATATAAATGAGACACAGTAGAGGCATAAGTGCCACACATTTCTACATACAAAGAAGCGGAATAAATATTGTACTATACACAGGTTACATACTATAAGTCTTGTTATTAAAAGTTTGAAATACATTTATAAAAGTGGGATGAAAACCATTATGTGTATTTCAACGAAATAACTAATCCTAACACAATATAGGGAACACATTTTGAGAAACTATCTTTTCACAATATTTGGGCACTGATTGTCTATTAAAAGCTCGATTTTCTTTTATCAGGAGCAAAACAGTATAAAATTTGTTTTTTCTCTTGAAACAAATCAGATTATGGCCATGAATACAGGTCTCTTGAAAAACTGTGTGCGAATAGGATACACATTAGAATCAAATGCATAAATAAAAATACAATAATTTATAACAGTTTGAAAGACTATCATGATCAAATATCAACCTAATTATATGCTTAAAAGACAAACCTCATACACTCCAGTATTCTGAATTTGTGTTCATTGGTCAAAATACATTGTCATGTCTTAATTTTGTTTGTAATGATTTTTTTCTTATTAGTATCAGTGAAATTTGTAGCAATGGGTAACATGAATCAACACAGAATAATAATGATAAAGATTCGATCATAATTCATCTTATATTCTTTTATATACATGAAAGACATTCGAAATAACTTTATCAAGAAATGTATAGATAGTATGCTTGCTCTAGCAATAACGTTAAGAATGTCACTACAGAAGTACATAATTACTACGCACACTAGAATTATAGATATTGTTGTATGAAGTTACCAAAATAACAGGGAAGTTTAATAGCACAGTTCATCGGCATTCTATTACAGTAATACAGATACTGAATGTTTCCTCTCTCTCTCACACACACACACGTATATATATTTTTTCAATGGAAATAAAACATATTAAGCAAATGTGCATGAAGACTCTCGATGTCTAACAGAACCTACTCAAGAAAAGCAAATATGATAGTGCAACTTTACAGGACTTAAATGTAATATATACAAGTTAATGACATTAAATTACAGAAGAATGAGTATTCATAGATAAAAAGGGGCATCAATGTAAATAAATATATTTCTACGTAACAGCGTAATTACGAAAATTACAGTTCAGTATCATTGCAAAACTGGAGAGTTGTTTATGGTACTTTCCTCTCAGCAGAGTGTTTTTTCTTTTCTTTTTCTGACGAAAATATATATATTTCTTTTAATACCCTGTTCCTTTGTTACATTGCTCAAGATATATTTACATATATACAATTAGGTATCATTTTAGTTAGTGTTTGAAGTAGGTAATCAAAATAAGGGAATGCACACTAATTTTTGGGTAACAGTATTCTCCCCACTTCGAACACTAATGTCAATCACAGACTTTGCCATTCCATTGTTTTAGAATTGTTTGAGCCTGAAAAAAATGGATCGTAGTTCCGCTGAAAATAACTGATTCTTCAAAGCACAAAAATAAGCCAAAGACATTTATTTTATGCTCACATACTATGAATTCTAATGTAAAATTACCAGATAAGGTATATATGGGAATTATTTCCGTACTAAAATTTATTAGATTAATATGATATAATTAAGTATAAATGCGAAAAGAATCATGGTATATTTTTAAAAAATTAACATAACTAGTAATCACAGGAGAAAATGATTTTAGAGATTTTGAGATCAGTTTAGTGTCAGTAGAAATAAAATATTTGTTTTTAGCATAAACAAATATATTATTTCATACTGATCAATTTTCATGGTAGACGTTAAGTCCTACAACACAAATTATATGTGAAATTAACGCTACTTCATGATCGATAAAATTCATTTTTAGTGTTTATCTTTTTCGTTTCTCTTTATTGGAATTCGGATTTAAATTCGAAAGAAGCACATTACACAACGTCCGAATTTAACCGAATATGAATTTTCTGTTTGAATTAACATCTCTCCACATTGTTCAACTAATCAATAATAATACGGATTTTTAAAGTCTACTTTTCAAGATCTTCCTTTATGGAATACACTGATATAATTAAGCATAATTTACAACATTTACTATAACAAAAACAGATTTAATTTAAATTCGAATAGTTATATATCCAAAGATATAAGTCTTTTATTTTCCACAGATAGTTTACCTATTACGATACCGGTACTGAAATTATAGCTATCCTATTTTATTCCGCATTGTTTCTTGATTTGTTTTTTTTATATATATGAAATAGAATGCGACCCAGAATTCTGTTGGCCATTTACGTGCTAAATGTGGAAAATACTAATAATAATAATAAAAAAAAAAAAAAAAAAAAAAAAAAAAAAGCAAGCAAGCAAGCAAATAAATTCTCTACGGGATAAAGAGGAAAAATTAAAACAATCATTATTTCAACTCAGGGGATACCTTGAAATAATTTTCTAAAAGAAGCACACACCTTGAAATTTCCCACTCAGTGACTTCAAATATATATACTTGCTTTAAATAATTTCACAATTCCCATAAATACTATAAAAGTGTGCTTTGACAGCTTTACAAATTTGAATCTGCAACACAATTCAAAGCAACAGTGCAAGTGAAATAAGTGAAGAAACAATAGATAAAATATTTTAATACTTTCCTTCTATTCATACCTGGAGAAATTGACTTCTAGTATATTCAACAAACTATCATAGGAAGTGCAGGAAATGAAATAAAAAAAAAGTAATGGCAAGTGTGGAGTGGTTACATAAAATTACCTCTATCATATTTCATGCATCTACAGTATAAAATCTTAAAGTGTAAATATTGTTCTATTCTCATTTTTTAATGCACAATTAAAATAGATTTAGCATATTTTATACGAAAGAAAAGTAATCACTTAAACATCTTTGAATTCACTTGGAGCGAGATGAAGGACATTACTAGGCAATTCCTTCATCCTTGACAGTGTTGTCACTCTAATTTGGACAATTTTGCCAACTACTCAAAACTTACTTTCCAAAATAAATTAATCTTTAGCAGCCTAAAGGGACAAATGTTAAATGCAAATTAATAATTATGTAATTCTTAGAGTAAGAATGGATAAAAAAAGCAGGAAAATACTAGAAAAAAAAAAAAACGAACATGTTGCACACTGCATTATCACGGTCCAGGATCGAATTACGGTTCCTTTGAACCACACGTGAGCGCTGTACTACCGATCCAGTCTCCCCTATCTTCAGCGACACATCAATAATGACTTGACATAATCTGTAGTTGGCAAGCATATTATTGAATAGTCGGCAAAAGTGAAAGTAAACTAGTATATACTTGATGAATTCTACTGAGAACTTCCATTACTTTTGTCAATCTTTATCCAAAATCTTTGAAAGAACAAACGAAAATATAATAATGTAATCAAATGATTGGCTGACTGCTATTCGAACATAAAATGATTCATGCAGATACATGCGAGCACAATATTATTTAAATGTAAGCTCTAGAAAGAAATGATCTAAATTTAAAGTAGCTCATTATTGAAATTCTGTGGAGAAAATAATTAAAATAGTTATTTCAAAGAGGATTCTTTATATGGAACCAAGGACCATACTATCAAATCTTAGTTGAGGTAAGCTAAGTTTGGAAAGTAAGTTTATGACAGAATGCAAAACTCTCATGTCTCGTGAAATATTAAGATGCAAATATCATTTGGTGTTTCGTCTGATCTTAAGTATGCCCGAATGCCAATCGTTTAAACTTGTCAAGAATCTATTTTTTCGTACTATGTCAGAGAGATTTATACTGGATATAGGCCCTGTATTAGCTGACGTATTTATTTCTAAAACACTGAATTACTCAGTTTATACACTATTGCTAATTTTCTATCATCTCTTTACTTCGGTTCCACAACTTTCAATTCTCCACCCACCTTGAACTGCACATGCAAAGAACTGGCAACCCTATCCCTGCGCTATTGGGTATAAGTCCCGCCCAGCTGTGGTAGCCAAATAGATTGGAAAGTGCCATCTAACAAAACGATGGTGAAAGCAACTTTATTTAATCCATCGGTTTGATTTTATTTCTGTTTTATGTAGTCATATTTATGACAAGTTTTCGAGATAAACGAGCATCAAACAAACACTTAAAATCTGACGAATGAGTCTTCATAAGAACTTATTCAGTAAGTACTGCTTATTAATACTTTTTCTGGTCTAGAAGGGAGTATGGAAACAAGTATATACGTGATAACTAAGGAATCGGTAGAAGAGGGAAGGAAAACTTAGCAAAATTATAACTACCTTTATGCTCTTCCAATAACAAAGAAATGAGTCACTTTCCTTTATCACACGATATATCTGCTATATTCGTTACGTGCGTTCAGAAGTGAAAATTTTAGTTCTTAAATTCAATATTTAATTTTATCTGATGACTTGGTTTAATTCTTTGCTATTTTTGATTTCAAGTAAACTGTCATGGATGATATTGCAATTGGACAAATGAGGCGCCTGATATCAAAATCCTCCACATCCATTTCGCTTAGTTTCGAGTAATCTCGCAAAACGTGCAGCGAAGCTCCATATACATGAGTAAAAAGTCCCATATTTGAACTAGTTTGTCAGTATGAAATATTAAGCTTTTAAACAAAATTCCGTTTCCATGGAATTCCTTTAGATCAAACATATGACAAGCGATATGTAACTCAATTTTGGTAATTAAAAAAAGTAAAAAAACTTTTGATACTAGGCGCCTCAAATAGAAAATATAGTAATACAACATTGACCGATTGTTCCAATATTCAGAATCCAAATAAGTAAAAAGTCGAAGCAAAAAATGCAGAACATGGCAAGATATTTAATATGTACCACTAGAGAACATACGCTGTTTAACGTCCCTTTTCAGCAGCAAGTCTATTTGAGACATGGACCTACAATTAAAAGGTGGAATCCTAACCACCATATTGAACTCAAATTCCAATGTTCTCCACGGGGAATCGAACCCGGGACCTCGTTCACCAAAGGCGCGATCGCGCTAGTCACTAGATTAGCGGGGAGGAGAAAGAACATACTGTATGTTATTACAGAGGCAATTGGCTCAACTAGTTCACAATGTAAATCACGAACATCTGACGAGATCGCTAAAAAGTGTACAGTTTTAAACTATTATTTTAATTCTGCCCATATACTGATTACAGTTTAATTAGAAAGAGAGTATCTACTGATGAACCTAACTTGGTTATTATATTCACTGAACAAAAATGTTTGTGATTTTGTCAAGATACTTACATTAAGTTGTTAAGGAAGAAATGTTACGAACGGAAATGATGGAAGTTTTTGTTCAATAATAATCGGCTCGAAACAAGTAACGAAATGTTTATTATTATCGATCACCATCAGCCTATCTTAATTTACAATTTAAAGCTTATTCCTTCAAAGTGAGCAATTTGCTTTACCCTATTTAATTCGTGGGAAGAAATAGGGTAGGGTTTCTATAGATTCTGATTAGAACAATTTCCCTAATTTTCCTTAACTCCACAGAAACATGATCACAAGAAATTCCGATGAAATTCCCTTTCCTCTACAACTGATCTTTTCTGGTAGAATATTTGAATGTTCTTACATATTCCACATAGAAGAATATAATGGCAGCGTTTAGTTGAGTATCAGCTCACTAAACTTTAATGTTGCGTATGCTGCAATAACATTCTGTTACATGCATTTCAAATTCTTTCAAAAGGAAAAATCATCTAGAAATGCACAGTAGTCTTGTTTCACAAAATAATAATGAAATCTTTTCTATTACTCCTTTCAGCCGTATAGTTAAAGATAAATTGAATATAATTCAAATGAAAATTTTTAAGATTATCTATCTCATCTGATATTTAGGTAAGAAAGCTTTTATTTATTTTTTTTTCTTTCTTTCTTGACCTCGTTGACTTCTATAATTATGATAAAGCTCTTGCTAATTATTCTTTCCTTTGCACACAGTCGCTCTCTCCAAGAGTTTACCTTATGCATAAATCCCCCCTCCCCTTTCTTCAACTATCCTTCTTAACTCGTTTTTTTTCTTCTTTCTTCTGAGTATTCTTAGCAGCAACTTCCTGCATCTTTTGACATGTATAATCGATCTGTAATATTCAAACCTTCCTGCTTGTGGTAGCTAATTACGGATAAGCCTCATGCAATAACTATCTTTTCATACATATTCTCTCTACGATTATTGAATTTTCAAGCGAGACAGGTAACCCAATTTTTGCAAAATTCCAGCAATGTGTGTATTCTTCATTAACAACAACAAATCAGCTATAAGAATAGTTGAAAAACATAGCTGGTCACAAATTTGGAAGAGTTATCAAGTTTTGCAATACCTATACTAGAAAAGCCAGGCTGCAAGAACCCTCGGGATATCTCTCTGTTGAACGTTACTTACATAAAAATTTTAAAAATTATAACGAGACTCATAGGAAGACCGAAGAAAAGATTCGCAGTACTATAATGAGAAATCTTAGAAAATTAACTATAATAGTTTGGAGGGAAAAGGCAAGAAATAGAGAAAAATGAAAACACATCCTGAAACCCAAGACTGTATGGATTATAGCTCCATTAAAAAAGACAGACTGGAGAATGAATACTTAAGTAATTTCGGGAACCTAGCCATCAATTATGATTGAAGTATGAAATTCTATCTAGGATAGTGGTGGCTAAACCACAGCACGTAGGCAACTAGCGAGAACCAGATACTTACTAAGTGGCACGGACAAAATCGCCATAAACATAAAAAAAAAGAAGTTATTGCTAAGCAGAACTCAGTGCACATAAAATATGGCACAAGTACTATAGGCAATCCGAATATTTCTTTTACTGTACAATTATGTAGTATATCCTCCTCTTTAAGCTAAATGACATTCCCATATTTCTCTATACGCTTGTAACAGAAGTTTTCACTCCGATTTCTCACCTATGGTAGCATCTAAGTGTTGATTTTTCAGTAATCTGAATCTCTTAAGATACCCTATAGCTATTGGTTTCAGACATTAAGTGTAACATTGTACATTTGTTCTTAACAGATCTTAAATAGAGATTAAGGTATGCAAGGTACTTTTAAGATAGATACAGCGTATGAAACGTGAGGGATTTTGTTCTAGATTAAAGCTGGAGTAACTAGCCAGCCAAATTTTCAAGTGACAGGCTTCTGTCTATAATATTTCTGTGGGAGCATTGAGGTGGTCATACCGCTGAGTCACAAAAGGATAAATTGTATGAATTGTGTGATTTTAATTAGGTTATATTTGAAACGTAAAATTTAACCTCAAAATATCAGTCACCGACAATTAAGCCTCCGATTCTTTATTAAAATAATCATGTTCTTTGAAATTACGAAACTTAATGCGGTTATTATTTTTACTACCTCTTTACAAGTTTACAAGTTTCATAAAAGTACGAAATATTGGGTTGATTCGTTAATTTGACCAGTTTATTCTCAGTTTTTGTTTGTTTTCAGTTGTCGGGGATAATAGCAAGTTTGGTTTGGTGCTGTGAAATATACCAAATTGTTGCTATATTATCAGTAATGCGTATCACTATTTGTAATTTTGCTTGGACCTAATCAATTTTTGTTTTTCAGGGTCTGAAGTATGGAGTGTCAAGTTGAAAAGAGGGGTCGTCTCCCACACGTTCTCCTGTACGAGCTCAACAAAGGTTCTAGCACATAAAAAGCATCCAGACAAAACTGTAAAGTGTATAGAGAGGATGAAAGGAACATCTGGAAATGATGACAGTTTCTGAAGTGGAAATTTAGACCTAAGCGATGCCCCATCTTCTGGTCGCTCATCACACTTTGATGAACATTTGAACGACTTGATCCACCACGATACACGTCAAAACATTTGGGAGTTGGAAGTGGGCAGTGGATAGGAACTGTTGTGCGATACCTTCAACGTATGGGAAAGGTTCAGAAACTGGGCTTAAGGCTAGTCTTTCGCTCAGTATAGACAAGAACCAGTGAGCTGCTACATATGGTTTTTTGCTTATCCGTCATCGTGAATTCTGTCGCCAGCATCAGCCCTTCCACTTACGTGTTGTTACTAGAGATGAGAAATGATGCGTGAATGTGAACTTGAACCAGAGGAAGGAATGGGTCAGTCGAACGAAAAGACAATACCGCATCCCAAGAAGACAATATTGTGTGTGGAGGGACATGGAAGGTATCATCCAAAGGGAACTCCTACCCTGTAATCGTATAATCAATGTTACTAGATACTGTGATCAGCTGCAATGTTTTTATGCAGCACTTACGGAAAAAATATCGAATAAACGACATGCCATCATCCATTTGGACAACGCTAAGCGACATGTGGAATACAACCGCTGCCCTTCGGTAGTTTCAATGGGAGGTTCTCCCTTATCATGTGTATTCTATAGATGTACCTCCTGCAGATTTTAATCTTTTCCAGTCTGTGTTCAATATACTCCGTGGCACAACCTTCGGAAACAATTAGTAGCTCTGAAATTCCATTACGGATTTCTATGCGTTCAAACAATTGACACTCTCCCGTACAGACATCCAACTACTGCCTGAAGGTTGGAAATAAGACTGGACAATGCGAGAAAGTACCATAAGCGGTCCACTGTCAATCCTCACACAAGAAATGTACCCATTTCTCCAAACGGCACATTTAATGACTTAACCCAAAAGTACTGTAGTATATCAAAATTAAGCTGTATTGTACTATATCAAAAGTACTGTATTATATTAAATATTAGTGTACTCAATAATTATCAATAACGCAATCACGGCTGTGCTGTTCTTTTCTGATATTCAGAGGATATTTTCAAATTGATGCTGAACAACGAATTACTTCCGTCATTGCTCATCTGCTTTTTTTTTTTTTTTTTTTTTTTTAAAGCAATGACAAATTTCACGACATTCATAAAACTTTACAAATTCCTCTAATGCACAAGTAGTGGTGATTTATTGGGGTTACCAAAAGCTTTCATGCTT
The DNA here is from genome assembly GCF_964235325.1 of Thermobia domestica. Lineage (NCBI taxonomy): Eukaryota > Metazoa > Arthropoda > Insecta > Zygentoma > Lepismatidae > Thermobia > Thermobia domestica. Next base: position 139,833,970 of record NC_137465.1, on the reverse strand, counting down.
ATCTATTTCTGTGTTTAGATTCATGTTCACTTTACAGACGGTACATTTGAGGGGAAAAACAAATCAGAATTTACTTTATTGTTTTATTAAGGTAAGTTCCTATTAAAGAAATCGCGCTGGCAACAAAATTCTTTCAGAAAGAAATATTCTAAAAGAGGAATACTCAAAAGGATGGTATGCATAATTCTTTAAGAAAATAACCGAACAAAATTTGTACAAAATCAAACAAAAATTCACGGTAATCATCTTTCAGTGAATACAAAACTATTGCCTTCCTATAATCCAAGAATTGTGGCAATTTGTTTACTGCCGATAATTTAAGAAGCTAATGATCATCATTTTCAGGGTAAATAAATAAATAAAGTCTTGAAAAACAAGTATGAAGAATCTGTTTACTGAAATTATCGGCAGTATACGAACTGCCACAACTCTTGGGTCTCAGAGAAAGGTATCAGTTTCTTATTAACAAAATGTGTTCCCTGCATACCATACCTATCTTCTAGTGTTCTGAAATACCAAATTCTAAGTATACTTCATAATGTCCTGGGAAAATTCACTTACTCTAAAACGAATTCTGTCAGTCATCAATAATGGTGAAATTATAAAAAAAATTGAGAATATTCATTTCATAAATTTTATGCTATTCTGTTCGTGTTTACTTGCGCTGAGAAAAGAGTGACAATCTTATGTTTCGTGAAAGACTTACATTTAAATCGCTGGACGGTCATTACAGGCTACTACTTCCAAATGTAACTTAGCGTACGGACCGTCGAGCCCCCCCCCCCCCCGCCCTCTTTCCCTGCAGCAGATGATGGCAGAAGTAAGATTCAGGAGATATTAATTTCAGTTGGTTGGAAAGCATTCTTTTTCAGCACCGACGCTTTATGAAATGTGAACCTACAGTTTAAAGTAGAATACGAACCACTGAAATGCGTTCAAAATTTAAAACTCTCCCACCGAGAATCGAACCTGGGGTCCCTTGTAACTTCTACCTACTAGACCAGCGAGGAGGCATATTACTTCCAGTTTTGTAACTGCGAAAATTTGACATTTCTGGTCCACTCAATATTTTAAAAAAGCACTAACGTCCCAGGATCAACCATTTAGGTTAAAGCAGAGACAATGGTGAATGAATCAATGATAATTTGTGAAATAGAAAGTAAGGTAAAACTCTGAGAAAACCCATGCATACGGTGGTTTATTTTACTATGAACCAGGGAACTGGGATCATTCTTTATCAAACTACTGCACACTTCTGGAATTTCACAATTCCGTCACCTTTCGTACTGTTGTTTGTAGAAACCATTATGTACTTAATATTCGAAATAACCTTAAAAAATTGTAACTTGAATATAGCCCTCCCCGGTGGTTTAGTGACTAGCACGTTGCCCCAGAGTCGATTCTTGGTGGGAGTGCACAAAAGTTGAATTTCCGCAATCAACCACTTTCATTTGTCATCCATCTCCTTTAGCTTGACCGGAACACTGATGTAAGTGGAATATACAGCAATGCAGACGTTCGGTGTCAGAAGTAGCAACGGGATAAAAAGAGGAGCAGAAAAGAGTCATTCATGAGATCAGCAGACAAGAGGGCCAACAACATACCAATTCATAGTGAATGTCATCATTCACGTTCATTATTGTAAGCTGAAAATGACAAATCTGTATTTAAAAAAGCTACAGTGGAATATGTTTTCTATACTTCTATAAACTAAAACCTTACTTAACAAGACATATGTTATTGCAAGGAACTTAGTGACTCTGTAAAGAACTACATTGTTAATTTTCAGTCGATACAATATATACTTGGAGCTTACCGTATTTCACGATGCTCTTTCCATAATTATAATTTGCTATGATAAGCTAATTAAAAAATGCCTTTAATTTACTTTTATGCGATTTCACTTGCACCTTACATACTTCAACAAGTTCACAGAACAGAAGCCTGTAATAAGGCCGCGGCGCCTCACCTCTGGTGATGGGGTCCTTGACTCAAGCTCAGCTTCCGGCAAGTGGGCTTTATTGTGATGAACAAATATCGTGTGTGTAAATTTTCTCGTTTCTTGCCACCTGCTTCATTCTACCATTTCATTCATTATCATCATCGCCTCTCTTAGCCTAGGGCATAATCGTGCGACGTGACTCACGTTACGTATGTATGTGTATCCAAAAAGTTCCTTGTATACTTTCGATTTCCATATTGTCAGAACCTGTTACAGAACAAGTTCTATCAATCTTTCATCGTTATTTACAATGTTACTTTTATTTCTGAACGTAATTAACTGTAATTATTGAAAATCAACTATTTAGATGCTATCCAATGGACTTACTATCTTGCAGAAAGCCAATTTGCACTTCATAAAAAGATGTGCCTTAGATATTCTTGCGATCTCGTCTCTGGAAGATTGACCTGTTGTACATATATATTTCCCTTGACTTTTCAATTGAAGGAACCCTATAATTAATATGAAAATCTAATGCGTCATCCTTGCTGCTCTTACATTTGCTCCCTAAGTCTACATTATCATTTTATTTCCCTAATCACATGGGTAGTCCAGTCGCATTTAATTAACTTTACAGCTTTTATTACTTCTGTACAACACAAGAAAACCCCTAACTGAAAGCACTTCAATCTAGTAACGCTGTCAATCAAAAAATTCTCTCAAAACACTAATCGCTTGGTTTGAAGTGACCACCCAATTATAAAAACTAATTTTCTCGAACTAGTAGAGTTCGCCGTTACATTTGAGAACTTTTCATTATTATTATTATTATTATTATTATTATTATTAGCACTTTTACTATATTTATTGGTAAGAGCCCTAATATACGGTATTCACAGATTATTATTTCAGAAACTACACGATTGTCATGGTGACTAAGCAATTCAATGTAAATTACCGTATGTATCTTACGGTACGTAAATAGAGAACAGACAACAAAGATAACGAGACCAATTAGCAATGGAACATTTCTTACGAAATGTTCCGATCTATTTGATTGAACGGGCAATGAAAGATAAATACTTGAATCCATTTTCGTTTGACAATGCAATTATTCTTTCCCAGTTATCATCTGGTGTTATACTGTAGCATATCTATATTAATAAAAATGAATAATCTTGATTGTGATTCATATGAATTTTTAAATATAGTACCTTCTTTGAACTGGGATTTTTATCATATCACCTCCGCTAAAATATATATAGCAAATTGGGTACCGTAATTCAAATTTCACGCCACAATAATGGATTATGTTTATTTCTTAAATATTCTTCTTTCTTCATTGTTACAACTCATAAAACATTCTCCATTATTTCTGACGCAGACTTTCAACGTAAACCACACAACGGCAGTGCGGAAACGAACAAACTTAGGAAGGAAAATCAGTCATGCTATGTCCAACGACAGATTTAGAACAACAGAGGAAGAGGGAATCACGAGGAAGTTGCTAGACAACGAGGAAACGAGTGAAGACAGTTAACATTGCAGTCGAGTTGCTTCTCACCATTGCATTTCGACTGAAATACGCATTCTAAGAGTGGAATTCATGTATTCTCTCAAATATCTCCCATATACCTGTTTCCCAAGTGCGAAGAATGTGGTTCAACTAGTAACATTATATTTACAAATAATACTTTAGTCATAAAAATGTACTTTTACTATAGTTATACTATAGTTAATAGAATATTTTTTTTTAAAGGTCAAAATCTATCACATTGTTAACTCAAATCTTGCTAGCAATATTTACAGTATTATAAAAGTGACATAAACAAGTCCAAAATAATGAGAATTCATTGCTGACACAATTTAAATTTCACAAAAGATGTTTCGACAAGTAGATAGGCTATATTTTAACAGATACAATCTGCTACGTTTTCTTAAAATTAACTATCATGGGGTGAAAGGAAAAGGAATGAAGACGTACTAAAGGAAGCTAATGAAGGACGACATATCATGAAGATAATAGAAAAACGAAGAAACAGCATGCTTGCCCATCTTATTTGGCACTCCGATTGAAAAACCGTGTTGATAGAAGGAAAACCAGGAAGAGGAAGACTGGTCATAGAATATCTAGATGCAGTTACAGAGAGTGTACCTTATCAAAGTATAAAATAGCTCTTCCAAGGTAGAGAACAGTTTAGAAATTTCTATGTTGCTCACCAACCTATGGTTGAGGTGAACAAGAAGACATCCATTATGTATTGCAGGAATCCTAGTCAATTGTTATTGCGACCTAGTACGATTTCAGCAACAATTCTGTTACCTACAACAGACACACTAATGAAGAGCACTTTGTTTTTGTGTTATTTTTATTCAACGGAATCTTTTTTTTTTTTTTTTTTTTTTTTTAAATAAAATACTGCATTATTTATAAGAAAACAACTGATGTGAAATGCAACGTTATGGTATGAAACGTGTGTAAATATTGTATATTGACTTTATATTGGTACAACTAAGTCTGAGTTAATGTGTGTAGTGATCATCAACATTTCAATAACCTACTGTTGATTTCAGTTTTTTTCTATGAAAGAAGATTAAGTTGAATAAAATGTGAAAAACATTTGTGAACCCGAAGCTACTCATTAGTGTCTAGCTGTCGAAAGGCAACACGGCTGGTTGCCGAAATAATACTTAGAATTTAATAATCCGATATGAAATTTCAGGGCACATTATAGGTGAATGTTAATTAGTGTACAAGTTGTAACGAAAATTCAACATATAATCACACTATACGCCTGCCAACGGAAACATCAAACATCGGAAATATTACGGGTGTGGAAGATTCATTAGTTTTAAAGAAACGCAATTTTAATATAATAAACAGATACCATAGAAAAGTTAAGGATCACAAAAGAGCCATGTATTCTGCTGACAGAGAGATGTGTGGTAGAAATAGGGGTGGTTAGGGATGTGGTAGTAGACAAAGTTTCTTTTCTTGTCAGCAGAAATAGAATACACACTAAACAGCCTATGTGTTATCTTAAACTCATGGTTCTTAACAACAAAACTATCAGTGTCTAAATAAACTTTTAAAGGTTACAAATATTAGCAAAACTTACAATATTTTTATGTTAAAGGATACTTATTTGTACCTAAAATATATTCATTAGAAACTATGTGTCGTATGTCTTTAACGCTTTTCAATATTATTCTTTAAAAAAAAAATAAAAAGTTTTACATATATTCACGTTATGCTGCATTTTCATATTCATCTACAAGGAAACAGCTTGAAAATGAATATCTAAAAATTACTTTTCGTCTGTAGTGAGTTAAAAATCATCTTTAGTTTGCTTATGTAATAAGCATAAGTATCAAAGCTAATCTTTAAGAAATAAGCTGAATATTTATGACAATATTTGAAAGTACGTCAGTAAAATCCGGGTTGACTCGAGATCATAAGCAATTTCCTCATAAGCTGTTGTGCACACACTACTCCTATTGGAGTTCTAAGATACCTTGTCTGTAGCACGCGCGAATCATTGCAAACACGATTCCAACAAACAAGCTTAATTAAAATGTTTGAAATATGTACCTTATTCATTCCTTTTTAAAAATTTACAACTAGGCATAGTTTACTTCTAACTGCTCTAAAGTTAGGAAGATGAAAAAAAAAAAAAAAAAATCATTTCCTCTCAAGTGTCCCTTTAAATATTACATGGAAACTAGACAAGATCTCGAATTAACCCTCAACAGCGCAATATTTTTAACGATGTCTTTTCATTATTAAATTATACATGCCTTTTCACCACTGTATAAGGTAACATGAGCTTAATAATTGCTTTAGAAATTGACTAAAAATGACAAGTTGGAGCAGTTTTACTTTTGTAGATGCCTGCATTGAAGGTACAAGGATTTAATGAAATATTTTAAATCTATCTATACAAAATAGTATGTAAATTAACATATATTAGAAACATTAAAAACTTTAAACCGAAGACATCTACAAAAGTATACTCACATCTTTTTTCACATTTGTTTCGCTGCAAATATGCATGAACCTAAAGTTATTGGTTACTGTAGAAATTATAGGCCCAGAAGCTCAAACTATATACAAAGATCTAGTATACACAGTGTTTTTACATTGATTTCAATAGTTTTCTGCTTTAATATAATTAATTTCGATTAGGGCGAGCTGTCTGCACAATAGGCAGCTTTCTTATCGTAGAATTTGAAGCTGTTTCTTCACAAACATGTACAACAATACCAGGCTGATTTCCTGAAGGCGGATGTAATTCGTGTGCCCCACCTGGTGTCAAATTTGCGATGGCAGCTAACAAATCGTAATTAACCAAAGGTTCAGCTTCATCTGAAGGTTCCCACCCTACTGGTGGGGATGCAGGTGGTGATATGAGAAACTGCCGCTGGGGAGCCGGTGGGTGCAGGTGCTGGTCATTTCCATCAATTGGAGATACCGGTTGCGCAAAATAACAATTTATAACAGATTCTCCTACTCGTGCTTGGTGTAAATGGATTCGCGCCTTCGCAGCAGCCGCTGGACAATCATAGTTCACCCGCATTCGGCGGAAACTGCGAAAATATTGGAATGTAGCTGGTTGCCCGAACTGGAGAAAGAGCATTTCTATCTTTTTCTTTTCCTCGTCAAGTTTAAAGACAGATTTATCTAAATTTGTTACTATTAGTGAAGTAGGAAGATCTTCGTCACTAACCAAATCTGCTAACGTGCACGATCCATCCGACATTTGGCTATCATTTGTATGAATGTCTAAGTCGTCATAATTGGGATGCACATTTGGTAAACCATCTACTTCGTTAATAATAATATCTTCATCATTTGACATACACTCATCCATGTCACAACACACTCTTGAGTCTTCCATTTGAACAAGATTGCCTTCACATGAATTATTATCTTGGCTACGAAACATATCATCTGCCATGGCCAACACTTTCCACCTCAATAATTCGTCCTAAATGAGTTTTAAATTTAAAAGAGAAGGTCCATTTCACCTGTTTTCCTTTATATTGATTACACCGCTTGGTACAGTATTTCACTTGGCTTGCTTGCGATATAAGCCAAGGGCGAGAACGAAAATAACCTGTAATGATTCTGGAGACGGTTATTTCTATATACTTAACGAACGTATTTATTTTACGCAGTGACCGGTTTTTTTTTATAGACTCAAACACTTAGCAAACCAGGCTGTTTTTTCACTTTTATGTCCGTCCACTCTACACTCACATGAAATCACTAACCACCGCAATTCAGTTTCGTCTATGGTACACCCCCTTTCGCTCATGACACAAACTTCCTCCTACACACTCACATTCCTAAAAGAAATACGGCCCTATGAAAACAATAACGCATGGGTCAAGCGCAAAGTATTGAAAAAATACAACACTAAATTTTAGCAAAAGTAACAAATGCCATTATTATTATTATTATTATTATTATTATTATTATTATTATTATTTTGTGTGTGAAATAATAAATATTAGTTGGATCTAAGTTAACTTGCCTTTTATATGTATATTCATAATTACCTATTCTGGTAAATATTGGGAGATCATTCCGCAAGTCTTTGAAAAATTCTAAGTACGGCAACACAACACAAAAAATTATGAACATTATTATAAATGCTATGCCGGTTATCGTAAATAGCAAATTTTGCATCGTGTTGACTCGATTCGTTACGGAATGTGTCCGTTTATCTCTCAGAGGTAGAAAATAGTGTTTTCATTTAAACCACTACTCATACATACAACGGCGCCGATTATCCAAAATGTATGTGGGTGCATATCAAGGACCCTATAAATTGTTAGGGAAGTCTCGATATTTTAATTGATTTAGTTTTAGTTAAAATCTATTATGAACATTATCACAAAGGGCTGTGCTCTGATAAAGTAAAACAGTATTCGAAGTGAAAGAAAAGGAGAGGCAGTATGTTTTATTATGATTTTGACTCAACATACCAGCTATTTAAATATTGTCTTGATCACTTAAAAAAAAAAAGAGAGACGGTATGTCCTCATTACAGAAAATCCAGAGGCGGTAGGGCATACCACCGCATACCGTCTCACTTCGACCACTGAAGTAAAATATACCGGCACTATAAGGATAAATTGCAGCTGCCCTAGCTCAGTCGGTAACACGGCTGATTTAAACGCAAGAGAAACGGGTTCAAACCAAGATTATTTGTGTGGGTACCGTAGCCCCGAAGCACCCACGTAGTTGGCGCGTATGGATACATATAAAGAATGACCATACTAGCTCTTTCAAAAGTATACGATTTTAATGCTTCATTTCCTTTAACTTTTCACAAACGATCGTTTCATGGAACGAACTGGAAATAAAATAGCATTATTATTATTATTATTATTATTATTATTATTATTATTATTATTATTATTATTATTATTATTATTATTATTTTGCAGATGATGAACTTCATTCCGTAGTAGTTAGCATCAACGCAATGCAAATTACTCGTTTTGTTTACCAAATCTTTTCGGAGATTGTTACTGAATGAAACTACCAAGAGTACCTAGCATACATATTATTTGCTAGGAAAAAGTTTTTTTTTCTATGGAGCAATAATAATTTCGTAATGTCTTGAAAAGATATATTCAGTTAGGTTAGGGTTAGGTGGTAGAGCAGCCATGGCTGAACCTCGCCCGCTTCAATAAAGACATTTTCATTTCATTTCATTTCATTTCAGTTGGGATTACGATTTTACTATGGTGACTTAGCACGAGGAGATTTCGATAAGACATAAGGAAGCTCAGGAACTGGGCGAAAAATAGTGAGTAAAAAAGGCAAGTCATACAAAAGGTTCGTTGCAAAATTCTGGCTACAACAATGAAATGTAATAATTGCAAAAAATAACTCCTATCTCGATTATCGTGAAGTTTGTGTTGCTTTGACGCATACTGAATGTGCTAGCATGAATCGTAAAAAAAAAAAAAAAAAAAAAAAAAAAAATGCATACGCCTATGAGGTGTTAGAGTAAACATTGAAGAATTCAGCGATGGTCTGGAGTTAAATATTGCCGGAGCATTTATTCGATTTTACTCAACCTGTATTACCAATATTTCCGCACTACTACTTTCGGCCACTGTTTACTCAAACTCGGGGGAAAAATTTGAAATCACTGGGAGTATAAATGCTGAATGCAGTGCTCTTTAATGTGAGAGGTGTATATGACAGTGATGATTACATTACATATGTTATTTTTACGTTATTAGTTTGCAGTTTTTATAAGTGACATCATTTTACTTTGAGAATAAATCTCCACGGGGATAGACGTCATGAGAGTGGAAATTTAATCCAAAATTGACACTACACAGTGTTTCTCACTCATTTTACTTGTAGCACAGCAGTGACAACGCCAGAAGGGGCATGGGCTGGGTGGCTCTACACTGCATTCATACTTGTTTGTGCCTTGAGTAAAACTTTAAATATCTTTGATATATTTCAGTCTTTAGACGACTCTTTTCAGAAATCTGTTTTGTATGAGTTAGCGAGAACCAAAGCTTGTTTTTAGTAATGTTTATGAATAAGGTCAAAATGCCGTTTCCATCGAGACCTTCTTACCGAACACCTATATATCACAGATTCACTTCTCAAGACAGAACTTAAGAAAAACCTTCATTAAGATACAGGTATGAACACGAACATCTAGCTGCATCTTGTTCCTGACTGTTATCAGACATGTTGTATTGAATTGCAGATCAAGTAATATAAAGTTATACTCCTTGTTATACGAAAATAGCTGCCTCCAAAATTTTCTGTGCTTTCTCGTCGCCCACGAGGTTGTCACTGAATCAATGTCAATTAAATAGAATAATACATCAACCGCCTTATGCACAGTCGTTTTGAAGAATAATTAGCTTCATACTAAAGATCTGACTACTGCAGCAAATATATGTTAGTCGAACTCTTTAGTATCTCACTAATCACTCTTCAGAATGACTCTGCATAAGGCCCCAAATATTTTATTCAGTTCCAAAATCGCATGCAAGTGTGCGTCTGGTGTCTATGATATGCAATAGAATGTATTATTATGGGTCTATGTGTCAAGTTTGCATAATCTAAACACAACTGAACTACGTGTTTCACTTTATTATAATTGGAATAGCACTGATAATTATTGAGCCTTATGCAGTCTTTTTGATGAGTTATTAGTGCCATACTAAAGAGTTTGACTAATATGTGTTTCCTGCAGTAGTAAGGCCTTTAGTATGATTCTAATCATACTTCGAAACGACTCAGCATCAGGCGGACTTTTTCCAGATTTTGCTGTCCGGAAAAGATTTGTACGGAATGACCACTCTCTAATCAGTTTGTTTTACTGCGTAGTGAAAGTAAATTACGTCTCGGAGTAAGGTAAACCTGGCAACAATTTATGTGCTGACGTATGGGTTTGGCTTTGAAAGATTTTTATAAAGTTTTCTCTCTTTAAAACCACTGAAAATAAAATTTACTACTATTAATTCTGGATTTCTTTTGAAGTTGTATTTACTATTGTCAACATGCCTCATAATTAAATATATTTCCACGCCCGGAAGTACAGTTCCCAAAGTCCCTGTTAAAGATGGTGGATGGTGTTCAGAGTGCTGATGGGAAGTGTTGAATTTTTTTATGTAGTTATAGATAGCACGAACTGACATTCAAAACGTAAGTGGCAAGTGATGTGTGGTTGCTGCAATTAAATAAATGAATGTGAAAAGAAGAGAATAACACTTTCAATTTGAATACGTGTCAAAGTAACTATAGGGAACTTTTTACGTCGTTGGTTCAGGTCAGTGGAATTTAGGTTATCTTAATTAGGTCTGTAGGTAAACAGCAGATTCATCCTAATTTATCCGTTTTTTAAATGAAGTAAGGAAAAAATAAACCATAAATAAGTTAATATAAATATCAGTTCTCGCACTTAGTGTTTTATTCATTCGAACTTCAAGCTCGTAGCTTCTCCAGAAATTACATAGTAGAGAAAAGCTAATTTTATGTAAATCCTGAATCTAATCAAAATCATTGCATGTCTTGGTTATACAATTGACAACACAATAATTTCGTGTATTCTGAAATAAAATGTTATTAGTGAACTAGTTATTTGCCAAAATATAAATTTACTTACCATTTATGGAGCGATCAGACCCTTCTCTGCACCGAAGCTCCGAAGTCTGACTGACACATAGCGTATATATAGATGAAGGCATAATCATTCAACTTCTCAACCTAAGAGTTGTCGATTTTGTGTTTAACGTTGAGAGTAATGTTATATTCAGTTTGGAGTTCTATATGAATGACAGAATTTTCAATTTGTTTACTGATATTTATCTTTGAATTGCCTGTGTTCATGCATCAACAGATTTTTAATTCGACATTAATGCCAATAAAGTTACTAATAGCCTACCACCGTAAAAATTTATAATTAGAAAAAAAAAGGCATTTACTCTGAAGTTGGTTCTCTGCCTGGTTTTCGACAAAAAGCATAATAGAAGCTACAATATTTATAAAATCATCAATTTTTCGGAGTACCTTAAAAGGCTATAATGTAGGGTAGGGTAGAGCTGGGTTAGCTTATGGTTAGGAAGTTTGGACCCATTTTGTTAAAATTAATAGAGTATCGGTATAATTTCTCGTCTCCGCGTAAAAATACTAATGAAGTGTGTCTATACCTGCAGCCATGTTCAAAGTACAAATGCTCGTTAGTTTCCCCACAATCCAACCATTCGGTATACGTACCTTACACAAAGTAGTTCTCTTCGTTTGCTAAATAGTTGCATGTTTATAACCGCTTATATAATTTCCACTCGTTACATATTATGAAGCACACAAACAAGGACATAGTTAATTTCCTCGCTGAAAATTTTCAAAATTTTGCTAGAATCGGACCACCAACCTTAGTACTTAACCCGAAAAAAGTATTACTACCAAGTATTTGTATACAAGGAGTTAACTGCCAAAATGATGGCCCCGGAATAGAAGATTACGCAGAAATGAACGTAAGCAGAAGAAAGATAGCATGATGATAACAAATAAGGTCATAACTAGTGTAGGGTGATTATTTAACGAGAAAAAGGAAGTGAAATTCTGTACTAGGGCCTACGTGGAGTTCGCATATTTATGCGATTAGGTAAACAAGCAATAGAACAATATGGCAGTGTTTCAAACCCACTATTTTATTAACTAAACTAGAACGTGTATGCTGCAGTAATAAAGAGAACTACAGAAATGTAAAGAGGAAACCGCAAGATTTTACTTTTGACTCTTACAGTTACTGCAACCGATTCATCTGACCCGGTTCGTGGAGCAGTTAGGAGTCATTTCCCCAAGAACGATTCAATTCATGAGACCAATCTAGGACACAGTTCCTCGGAACAGACAACCGTGTTACTCTACCCCTGAACTCAATGCGGAGAATAGAAACATCTTTAGGAACTGCTTCCCAAACTACTCTGGAAACCGTTAGATTTATCAGTTCTTAAACAACCGTAATTCACAAATTCTCAAAAATGTGGATCAGAAAAACAGCCACATAAAACTTACATACCGGTACTTTAAATGAAGAGAAAACCAGTTTCTAAATTAACCTAATCCAAACTATGCGCAATCTCCAACTACGATATTTAATTCTCAGCTAAAAATTTCAAAAAGAAAAAATGTAAGATGTAGTCAGCTTGTATTTGGAAATACATGGGGGGCTACTGCCCCCAAGCCCCCCCTAAAACATATTTATTTTAGCGGGTAAATACCCGGGTATTTACCCAAAATGGGTATTTTAGTGGGTAATTTATGTTTCAATTATCCATAAATGGATTTTATCGTTGTCAATGAAAAATATAATGGTCATTTGTATCACCTGCAACAGGAATACTAAATAACGACTTAACCATTTTTTCTAGTAATTAACGAATGAATTTGATATTTATTAAGTAAAAAAAATACGGGTTTCCTAGCTACTCACCATCATATTTCTTTTTACTTATTCTAAATTTCCTTCTATTACCCTTCGCGGAAAATAATTGACCATTCTACCCCAAGAACTTTTACCTTAGTGTGCCGCTAAGACGTCCAATCAGCTAGGCGATAGTGGACCAAACCAACACGAAAATATAAAATTTATGATCGAACATAGCTATCGATGATTAACAAAAGTGAAGTCAGTTGTCACCAAACCAATCATACACTATTATTAAGTATTCTGCCTACCAGTAGCTCCTGGTATTAATGACACGGAATTTAGGTTCTTCCTTAGGTTCGCGTAGGATGAAACTGCTTTCTCCATTTTTCTCAATCTGGTGCATCTTCTTCCAATACCTTCTCCAGTTTTTCAAATCACCGATGAACACACTAACTAGACTATTTAAATAACAGCAGGATCTATATTACTAAAATAAATAACCATGTTTTCTTTTAGTTTGCCCAATATATTCTTGTCGGAAAATGAATTATTAATAATTACTTTCCTATTTTGAGGATCTAAAGTTCACAACAATTTTATTATACATATATATTTTTAACATTACCTTAAAAAATTGAATAGTACAGATGAAAAACAACTTTTTTTGATAATTAAGAAAATTGAACTGATGTTCCAGATACAGCTGGTTACTTTCTTCACGCAAAATAATGTTATGTTTGGTATTTCATCTATAGGTAATGAAACGTACTGAATTGTCAATTATGCAAAGAATTATACCAATAAGTTTCTTACCTTTCATTCCTGGTTTACTGAACTAATAAATTCAGTCTGTTTAAGAAATTACACTGTAACAACTAAACTGTTAATATAGTTATATCAAAGTAAAGAAACTCGGCTTTAGTAAGTAATAACGTAGAAAATACTTAGAAACTAAACAAATTACACATTTACCCAATTTGCCATTCTGTAGACGTAATTGTATGATTGCGAAAGTTGCAGAATAATCAAAGTAACTAAATTTAATAAATTGGTCGATCAAATTATTTATTAAATATGCCGTTGAGAGAAAATTATTCATAAAATGAGGAATAACACTTCGTAAAATACTTAAATAACGAATTCCTTATTTTTGGTGTTCACTAAATGGAGTTTAACATTAACACTAATGCTTTGTGAAAGTGTTTTATTGGAATAGCATATTTAAAATATTTGTATGATGAACAACGTTAAGGTGTATAGTAACTCCGTGAAGGTAATATTTAGACTTCAACTTATTCAGTATAGAGCAGCAATTAATCTGTACCATATTTGGAACACTATAAAACAACCATAGATTTTACCATCCTACTCAGAATCAACAGTAAGATCAGAGTCGGAATCATCACACAATTCGGAATCATCGCAAACTTTACATTTAAAACTGAGCCTGTCACCCAAACGTACAACAAATAGGGTTTATATACGATTTCTATGTATGCAATCTAACCACCTAACCTAAGGCTTGAAGTCATACTATTATTTCTTCATTTTTAGGACTCTTAGGCCGTGTCCAAAAGTGCATAGTGCACACTTCGAGGATGCACACTCGAAGTCTACAAATGGAGTGCACACTAAATAGTGTACACTTCGTAAAATTAGCTTTTGATCAGCGCTAGGTTACAGCGCCTCGTTATGGTGGAATATGGAACATTGATAACAAAAGAAGGGAGAATTTCGCGTACTAGAAAAAATTAGCATGCTTTTTTTTTTTTTTTTTTTTAGATTAATGACTTTCCAGTTATATTAAAGATAAATAAACCGTACAGATTGACTATATGGGGTAACCATAAAATGATTTAAGAGTTTTTTTCATGTATGCCAACAGCTTCAGCTTTGCCGTGCCTGCAAATATTTGTCATTTTGGGTATTTCACGCGCAGATTAACAAGAGCGGAGCATAAATGCAATACATATATAATATATGTGTGCGTTGTCTTATGTGCACAATAAACTCGCAACAGCATAAAAAACACTAAACTATTAGCGATATTCTACTTTATTAGGCGTGCTTGCGGAGGGAATATTTAATAATCTCCCGAAAGAAGAGTAGCACTGGTGATTAGGGCGCTGAAGACACTTTTGCGAATTAGTTTAGGAATTTTATTGCAACTATAAGTAGGCAACGTACAAGAGCGTTAGGACACCGAGGGGAGCGGTATTTACAATAATGTGGCACAAAACTACTTTGGGAGAGGGTTGATACTGAGTATAATTGCTTCCTGTACGGTAGATTACACAACAATGACAGTATAATTGTTGTAGTTCTACTGTATTCTTTCAGTTCAGGCATACTGATTGAACTGTTTCTACCATATTGCGCTAATATTGAAGTTCCGTAGATGTTATTCTTTCACTGTGAATTTATTGATTTTACCTGGAAATCATCGAAATAGTGTCTCCGTATTCTTAATCTACAGCAAAAGTTAATACATAGAAGGATGACAAGGAAAGATATGGTAAAGTTGAACAACATGAGGACCAAAATTACAGGAAAAAGCTATTATGTCGCTATGAAATACCAATTTATAAGGATAATGCATACTCAAGGCGGATAACCCTAATTAAAGTAGTATGGTAAAAATAACAAAAAAAGTGAGATTACTATCTTATAAGCCTGCTTGAATGGAGTTCTGTATATTGTATACACTTCAACATTTACGTGCATTTTACTACGCTTTCGGCGCCCTACATCTCTCTTGAAATATACTCTCCTACATGCTTCCCACTGCGAAAATGGTTATTCAGTAACGAAACAAATTCCCTCGTCCAAATATAAACGTAAAATAAACTACTAAAAATATAATAAGAATTTTATGAAAATTAAGAGACGGTTTTATGAAAAAATACAGTATGTAATGTAATGGCTCTCATTGTTCAACTATACGGAAGAAATTATTTGTTCATAATCTTTTAATACTGGGTACAGTAATGGGATTATATGAATTAAGAGGAAGGCAAGTCTTTACTTTGGACATTTCTTTCAATGAATCGTTCTTATTTCGTATGAATCTAACATCCTGAGCATGAATATGAGGTTCAAGTTGTCATTAATTCCCCGTAAATACCTCATTTGATGATACCTGAAGATTCACTGTGAGCTGTCATATAATAGAATAAATTTTATCTACCAGGTATACTTATAGTGCCCAATCGAGGTAGAAGCACCTCAGCTGGGAAGAGAATAAACATCAACAACAATAGTCAGTGTAATGTAATGTAATCTTTGTTGTGGTGTCCGAGACAGTATAGAACCGTTTGCATTACATTTTCTTGTATTTCTTGGATGAAATGATTCTTTCATTCAAGTCTCGATTTCATTCAAAGGCCTTATTAAATTATATTCTTGTTGATGGTTGTTCTTTTCCCAGGTGTTATCACATCGATTGGAGACTGCCCTGTAGGTTTATGTAACATTAATTTTTTTATATGACAGCTCACATTGAAGCTTTAGACACACTCAAATGCATGCCTTACCAACATGGAGAGAGGTTCGTGAACCCATCCCTATTTGTAGGGCTCTGAAAGGTAAACCAATAGCCACTGAGAAAGAAATGGAATTGAATTGTTCATAACATTCCTTCTGACAATGCTGAATTTTTTGTTCGGGCAGAAAAGCAGTTGGTTTTGGGCTTCACGAACACCCCCTTGGTACCGTAAGGGTTAATATCCACCTTACTAAGTTAAGCTATACTAAACTGTTTGCAGCTTACGTGTGTGATTGCATCCATACGGTTCACAAAAGGTGACAAAGAACTTAATGATTTACTTGAGTGAGAACCAATAGTTGTATTGCACATGAACCCAGCGATAGAGGTGCCGGGCTTTCTTTCGATACTGAAACATCAGGAATATCTATTTCTAATAGTTCAGCTATTTCTATCGCAGATGGTGTACTTGTAACGGTATTCGAAAAAGTACTTCAAGCCGTTTCACATGAGCTTGGCACTTAAAACACTTTTTCAAATAATTTGTCATTTTCAGAACTTGCACACAATACCTTTGTTTTTGGCTTTAAAGAATGCCATGCATGACCCTTCTTCCCCATGTTATATTTCTAGTCTTTCAAAACACTGTTGAAATTTCTGGACAAAGTATTGACATGTGATGAGAAGTGGGTCCTGTACGAAGCTCGATGGCGTCGTCATCATTGGTTAAAATCCCATGAACCGGTTCCAAAACAGCTGAAACCAGCAATGCAGCAGGAAGTCCTCCTGTGTGTTTGGTGGACTGCTCTCGACATCGTGCATCGGGAACTGCTACTGGCTGGTCAGAACAGAACATCAATGCAACTGTCTACTGTCAGCAGTTGAGTCGTGTTCAAGAAAAACTCAAAACCCTGGAGCAAGCACTTCTCAGTCGCTAATAGGTTCTCCCGTTACGGGACAACGCTATACCCCACATGGCTAGAATGACCCGGGACACCATCTTACGCCTTGGATGGAAAACTATTGCATCCATTATACTCCCCGGACATTGCACCGTCCGATTATCACTTGTTCCACTCCTTGGTCACTCACCTTAGAGGACTCCAGCTCAACTGCATAATAGAGATGCAAAATGCACTTGATACCTTCTTCGCTTCCTTCAGGGTAAATCAATGTATACCGCGAAGGAATCCATGCCCATCCCGAACGTTGGCAGAAGGTCGTTGATACTGATGCGTACTATTTTTGATCATCCAGGTACGTCTTAGGTGACATATCGATGCTTTAAGGTGATAGGTCAAAAAGCGACAGAACTTTCTTCGTTACTTTTATACATACTACCTACTTATATAAATATTACTGTATAAGTTCTAGTATCTCGAGTTCGGGAAGTCGGAATATCAAAATTCCTTCAGATTATTGCTCATTTTGGTCTAGTTTACAAAATATATAAAAATCAAATGGTGTCCTTTTTGCTTCCTTGGTCAGTTTTTGTTCGAATATCTCGAGTTCCGAAATTCGGAATGTCAGAATTCCTTCAGATTCGTGTTCCTCGTGGTCTAGTTTACAAAATATATTTGGTCTAGGAATTAATTCGTGCGGGTGGACAAGAGATGGCGCAACGAACGGAGCGTCCCACAGTTCCGTGTATCCACACATGTGTTGCAAACCTCTGTCATCGCGTATCGTTCGTAGTATAGGGCAGTGGATTAAAGCGTCAACAACACCAGTTTGTAGTTAAGTGAACATGGCGCAATTTGTGCCTGATAAAGTGTTTTTGCGGGGTGTCCTGCTGCATTACTTTAACATGCAGAAAAGTGCGACTGAAAGTCATCGTATTTTGGTGGAAGTGTATGGTGACCATGCTCTAGCTGAGCGAACGTATCAGAAGTGGTTTGCAGGGTTTAGAAGTGGTGATTTCGGCTTGGCAGACCAAGAGCGAGCTGGACAGCCAAAAAAATTTCAAGACGAAGAATTGACAGCATTGCTCGAGCAGGATTCGTGTCAAACGCAGGAACAACTTGCAGCAGCATTAGGCGTTGATCAAACAACAGTCTCCAAACCCTTGAAAGCCATGGGAATGATTCAAAAGATGTCACATTGGGTTCCACATGAATTGAAAGACAGAGACGTTGAAAGACGAAAAACCATTTGCGAATTGCTGCTTCAACGACAGAGCAGAAAGGGGTTTCTGCATCGAATTATTACGGGTGATGAGAAGTGGATCCATTACGAGAACCCTAAACGAAAAAAGGCCTGGGTGAAACCAGGTGAACCAGGTCCATCACAACCAAAACGAGATATTCACTGTGCAAAGGTTATGCTGTGCATATGGTGGGATATGAAAGGTGTGGTGTACTATGAGCTGCTGCAACCGGGTGAAACTATGAATTGAGAACGTTATCGACGACAATTAATGCGTTTGAAGCAAGCTCTGGCCAGAACACGACCAGAATGGGAGAACAGACATGATAAACTTATTGTTCAACATGATAACGCTCGCCCACATGTCGCAAAACCGGTCAAAACCTATTTAGAAAATGTCGGATGGGAAGTTTTACCCCACCCGCCGTATTCACCAGACGTTGCTCCTTCGGACTACTACTTGTTCGATTGCATGAACAACGATTTGATTGGACAGCGGTTTATTCTTCAGAAGATATCGAAACATGGGTCTCTGACTGGATCGCTTCCAAGGATGAGGACTTCTTTCGCCACGGAATCCGTACATTGCCTGACAGATAGGCGAAAGTGGTGGCTAGCGATGGACAATATTTTTCTTAAGGTATTTATGTATTTTGTGTTTGTACTACAGCTTCAATGTGTGCGTACCAACCGCACGAATTAATTCCTAGACCAAATATGAAAATCAGGTGGGGCCCAGTTTGCATCCCTGCAGCCGAAAATTACATTGGAAGTACCATTAAAGAAATAATAATAATAATAATAAGCAAAGAATCCCATGTCAGTATTTGTAACACACAAGTTCACATCAGTACATATGGTTTAGAACCCCTCACTTTTCTGATTTTAAAATATGGCAACCCTAATGTAGCTGTTGACTTGTACAACCATCGAACTATCCCTTTCGCACAGTGCTGCACATATTACCATAATAGTCTTGGAGCAAATAAAAAAAGTTAAAACACACATATAAATCAATACAATTGTCTCGGTTGATAGATGCTTTCACAATTGTTAAAAGGTGTAATTAAAAACAGCAAACATTGTTTCTGCTTTAAAAAGGAGAAACATGGTTTCGCTTATAAAACCACAAACACGGTTTCGGCAGCTTCCGCTTTCGAAAAGAGCTTTTGCGGTTTCCGTTTGGAAATCCGCTTTTGCGGTTTCGGTTTTCAGAAAAC
Source organism: Thermobia domestica (assembly GCF_964235325.1). Classification (NCBI taxonomy): domain Eukaryota; kingdom Metazoa; phylum Arthropoda; class Insecta; order Zygentoma; family Lepismatidae; genus Thermobia; species Thermobia domestica. The sequence continues at coordinate 139,814,254 of NC_137465.1, read as the reverse complement.
TGGTTTTCTCAAAAGTCGAAAACCGCAAATGTCACAAAAATTCAAAAGCACTAATCCAAACCCACATTAACCGTGCTGTCAACCTCCAACTTTAGAAATATTTCTAATTTTCTGGAAGTCCCGGTTTATACTAACAAGCAGGCCACACTTTTTCTTCAAAACTTCGTCTTTTTTACTGGAATATTGGACACATCTTTCACCACACCATCAAGCGTACTCATAGCAGCCCCATGTTCCAAATTTTGATTTCCCAGGGAAATTATTGACGTTGGTATCTGCGAGAAATTTGAAAAGATGAATGTGAGATCATTCTTTACAGATGTCTGTCCAAGTAACTCCTGAGCAATTGTAATGGAAGAACCATCCTCTTCATCAAATTCATTGTCAGTCTCGGTAATTTTGTCGAAATGCTCGGCTAGTAAAAAACTTTTTCCAACCATGATCCCCACTTCGTCAAAACTGGGATTGGAGGCAGTGGTATATCTGGTCCAGTGTCTTTGAAAACTCTAACTCTAGAATGTGCTTTAACAAAGATCATCTTTATATTTGAAATAAGCACGACAAATTGGGACAATGCACGAACAGTTCCTGCAATTCTGTGCAAGGCGTGGGCCAGGCATGTCAAACGTAACATTTGGGGGAAAATAAATAAGTGCCACACTTGCCTTCTTCATATATGTTGCTGGATCAGTCAGGAAGAGAAGAACACGGTCATGTTTTATTCCGGCAGGCCAAAGTAGATTCAGAACACTGATAAATACTTGAGATATTGTGGAGCTGTTGGTTTTCTCCACAACGTTTGCTGTTAGAAGAAAAATCTTCGATTGTTTGTCCATGGTCCATAGTCCCAGTTATAACGTTACAGATGAATCTACCCACAGCATCAGTAGTTTCGTCTATGGAAATGAAAATATTATTATCTCTAACTTTACTTCGAATATTTTTCAATGACATCAATATGTGCATCCTCTAAGTGTCTTTCTTAATGTAGATTCGCAGGTTACTTCAAGCTTTTATTATTATTATTATTATTATTATTTAACAACTTTTCAGAGACGGGTCCCACTTTAAAAAGAAGGATGTTGGCAAAACCATGGTTTTTATTGAAAAAACAAAAAAAAAAAACAGTTTTTTTGTTTAAACCCGGTTTTTTGGTTTAAACCAGTTTTTTTTTTTTTTTTTGGTTTGGTTTAAATAATTTACTCTATGTATTTAAATTAGATATGGACAGAAATTAGTTTGTTTCGCCTTGGTGTTATTATGCAACAACAAGGTTATGCTGGAAGGGGTCACATAAGCTTAAAGCTGAATCCAAACGTTTGTCCATTTCGACAGGAAACCGGGACTAATTGGTCACAAATGTGATTACCGACTCACTCACAAAGGACTCCTGATAAAAACACGTTGTACTGATCTTTACATAGGCATAGTTGTTAATATAATTGTCAGGAGTCATTTCAGAAGGACAAAATGCTTTACAGTTACACAAGTAAAAACATTATACTGAATTATATATAAATCGGGAAACTCCCGCCTTAGCCATTGGGAAAATTCTGTTATTACTTTAAATGTATTTGTATGTAAAATTTTAAGGTCAGCGTATCATAATCACTACGCTAAAACTGAGGTATTAAATTACAAATTTGATATGTAGATATCATTCAATAAAATTAAAACAAAGTCGAATCCAAGCTGATGTTGGAATCTACGTAGGCAGTTGATACATTTTACCAATTTCTATCAATATATTTAAGCAACCTTAGCTTCTTTATAAAACAACAGGCATTCAGGCAAGTAGAAATATATAATTTGGTTTCGTTTCGTATGTTTAAGCTTAACATCCTTATGAAATACCAAGGTTATCACGGAGAAGACTTTCGCTTAAAGGGATACCTCGAATCGCTACTTGGTTTACACTTGAAAGATGGGTTGTGGTTCGACCGAGAATTAAACACGGGACCCCTTGAATAAAAGGTGAAAAGTAGATAAACGGAATGCAGATGGTGTGATATGTGGAGACGTCACCATGAAGTTCACACGATTTAAAGCATTTTTCGTTTTTTTTTTCTTTTTTGGGTTTAAACCAGTTGGTTAAAAAAAAAAAAAAAACAGCTGGTTTAAACCAGCCAACCCTGTTTATCTACATTGCACTTCTTTGGCAATAGTTGAATAGTTTTATCTGCATTGCACTTCTTGTCAGTTGCTGTCTTCTGCTTCGTGGTACTTAAATACTGTGTCACAAAATAACGTTTCTTAGCACGAACAGATTTTTCACAAATTTTGCAAAATTACATGGACCCATCTGTTGAAAATACGTCCAGTCCAGATTCTTTTACAAAGTCAGCAATTTTGCCTTTCAGCGAAAGTCCAACCTTTGGCATAGTGAGAAAGGAACGGCAACTCTCACAACAGCGCCAAGAAGCAAACAAGACTGAATTCCTTTAACTGAAGAAATCATTTATCATTTCAGCATTTGCTACCTTTTGTTTTTGCCAGGAATTTGTGGGACTCGGTTGGTCAATAATACCGTGATTCAGCTCCTGGGGCGGCCGGCAAGAAACTTTAAATTCCTTATCTCACTGAGTGACAGTGCGTTCCGCTCTTTTAGTTAGCAACGTGACATGCATTTCCCGTTGCAAGGAAAATTTAAGAACAAGCAGTCAGGAAATGGTGCATTTGGCAATAACTTCGGCTCTATAATTATCAAACTCATTTTTTATTCCAAAATTCCCAAACGTCTAATACAGTAGGTGACGTAGGATGTCTGAATTAATGTAGGTATATCGTTAAGGTGGCAATACTGTTCACCACATTATCTATATGTGCATATGTATTACTAAGCACCTCACACATCTACTTATCTATCTATTTTAACAGCGATATTAATTTACGTTGAGCATGTAAAACTTACTCTTCAAAATAAAAAAGTGGATGAATTCAGATACTCCTTGCATTTATTTATTTATTTGTAAGAAGTAAGTGTGCGGTTATGTTCCATTTGTGTACTTGGGCCCCTCCTGTCCTTATTTGGGCGCAATCTTTGGGATTCTTCACCCCTCACACCACAGCTTAAACATATTGTAATTTGTAATTTAACAATTCATAAATCTATAACATTTATTAATAATACCAACATGTTCCCAGAATCCCACTTTTTTTTTTTCTTTCTTTCATAACTGTTTAGAGCAGTGCTTTACGTTTAGCTGAAGACAAAAAGTACCACAAAAAAAAAGAAAAGTACATTTCATGATAGTTCTTGTTTAGTGATGCAGTGTTTTTGCTCTAAGAAATTAGAAGTTAGTGTTTTTTGAAATCTACAAACCTTGGTTCTTCTCTGAGAATTTTTAAACAGCTATGTTTGTTAGATCTTGAGCTATAACATGTTCAATTTAGAGTGGAGTCTCAAAGCAGAATTTCGGAAGCTATGTACATATATTGTTTTCCCAAACTTTGGTCGCGTCTAACTCCAAACCTATTTGGTCTAAGGAGGAAAAACTTCACATAGGTCATGTACTGCTAACAAGAGACAGAAGTTTCATGAATATCTGGGATGGTGGGTTAAATGGTTTGGGTGAACTGACATGGAATGACCCAGTGGGCTTCTAAGAAGCAAGTTCATTTTCGGGGAAACAAAGAAAAAAAAATATGAAACCATAGCACATAAGTGTTGGCTATTCTGCAATATTATGTGTTTAACGAAAAAGCTAATGTTCAACGATAAAACATACAAAAATTGAAAGTTTCTTTGACTTAAACAAAATGACATGGGTGAGTTTAAATTTTAATGCGAAAAGATCGGTAACAACAAGCTTCTTTTTTGTAAACTTAAAATTTTATGCTGTACGTAAGGTTGAAACTGATCCTGAAGTACACACTAATCAAACTTTTCATTACGACAGTAGAGATCGCGGTAACTCAGTGGTGGAGCGTTCACCTCTGCTGCGTAGGGTCTCTGATTCGATCCCTGCTTGCGCTAAGTGGACTTTGTAGTGAACAAACACCGTATTTGTGGGTTTTTCTCAGTTTTTCCTTTCCTCTCTTTCTTCATTCCACCGTTTCATTCATTCTCATCATCACCATCTCCTTTGCCTGCACAGCATAACCGTAGAGCATAATGACAAAAATGATAGCAACACGACAGTATACAGTATGATTAAAATGAGATGTAGCTCAATTTTATGATCTACTCATAATCTTTAAATTTCAGTTTATTACGATATTATCCAAAGATAAAGACATATATCAATCGATAGACCACTTTGAAATAAACAAAATAATTGTTTTATTATTATTATTATTATTATTATTATTATTATTATTATTATTATTATTATTATTATTATTATTAATTTATGTACTACGTAAGTGGCAGATTGTATCTATTGTTTAATTTCTCTTAACAGTGACAAGCATACTGCTACTTGTAAATGGGCAAAGAATTTTTCTTTAATTATTAATTAACCTTATCAAAAGACTGCCGATAAAGATTACTGGAAGATAATTAACATTATCCAGTCTTGTGCTTAAAAATTTGAAGCACAGGCAGATTTTAACTTTTTTGACATTAATAGTATTATTATATTACCAGTGATATCAGCTTTTATATATATATATTTGTTTTTACAGGCATTGAATGTAGAAAATACAGAAGGCCATTATGCTAGTGGTGATATGAGTGATTTGCAGTACTGAATGGAGAATGTGATATAGTAAGTAGACATTATTAGTACAGTGGTATAATTTCAAACAATGTGTTTCACTGTAGGTCTATGGTTACGCAGTTTCACTTTTCACTTCACGTAACTATATATTTCTGTTTAACTTATTCTTGTTAAGTAGGTTTATAAAAATTCTATATTATTGGCAGTGAAACTTGTCTTCAAATACAAACAATTAAAATACGATACAGTGGTTCCTTTTGCATGTCACATTGTTTGCAGAAGTTATTTTATATCAAATTAATTGTAGACTTTACATTTTTATCCTAATCAATTTTACTCCTAAGTACTGTTTATTATAAATCCAACTTCTAATTACCATTGCAGATAATTAGTTATGTGGTGTTGACATCGATATTTTTGTTGCATTCTAACATTAGAGGACAGTGATGTGTATGAACATCTTTAAACCTCCAATAGTAACTGTTATTTTATTTTTGGAACATTTCGTGCCAAATATATTGCAAGTTCATGATTATAATTATCACGATATCTCACAAAAAATTGACGTAATTAATCCCATCTTCTATGGTTCTACGTTATGAACACAAAGGCTCATTGGTACTGCAGAATCTGTTACTGTTGAGGACGATCTAAGATGCTTCTGACAAAGGAACAGAAGATAGGAATCATCCTAATATCAGCAGAACGCAAAGGAATCATCCTAATATCAGGAAAACGCAGTTTCAAAGAGCAGGGAGCAGGGAGCTACAACAGACGACACCCAGATATATCCGGCATCTTACATCACGATGGGGTACTTGATTGCCAACTGTGAAAGATAGAGCATGCAGTATGGGACCAAAGATTATCATTAATGAGGAGACGGCAACGACAGTTCTAGCATCGTTTGTGAATAGTCCCCAACGCAGTACTTATTATCTCTTGACTGGAAAATGGTATCTGCTAGTCTTCCATTGTCCGAATGTTGCATGTACCAATCGCTAGTATCCCTGTAAGCTACACATACTACATAAACTAAATAAGAATCATCGGATAGAGTACGTGGGCTACGAACCAACACGAATTGGATACCTCGTTTACAGGGATGAGATCTATTTCTGTTTAAATGGAAAAGTCAGTTAGTATAATTGTCGGTGCTTTAGTGACATTAATCTAAACTGGGTTGATCCAAATAAGAAAGATAGGCCTGCAAAGGCAATGGTGTGATGTGGTTACTGGACGCCTGCGGATTACTGGTCCATTTTTCATCGACACTACCTTAACGGCGAAACAGTACCTGACGCTCCTCCAGGAATATGTTTCCTTCTCTTCTGAACTCAGATGGCAATTTTTTTCTTCTTTTAACACAATAACACCTGTCCAAATAATTGTACAGATCAATAATACAGCTGCAAACTGATACACCTTTAAAAAATATTGTGAAAAGATGCACCAATCAGAGGCGTCATTTAGGGTGGCAGGAAGGGGCAATTGCCCCTTCTGAGTTTGGGATTTATATAGATTTTATCAATAGAATAGTAATAAATCAGTGAAAAATCGCGAAATTTTGCTTGTATCAAGGGGTCTTGCTCCCCTCAAGCAAAATCTGAAATGACGCTCCTGGCACCAACTCTACAATAATTGTTTATATAGTCCCTTTCACGGCTGGACGAAACTTGCGAGCCTGTGCAGGGTTGAGCCTGTAGGGAGCAGGCGCAAAGCGATAGTGAATTTAAGCGTAAACGAGGATGCTTTGGAAACTACAGTAGCTACTCACACTATGAGTTAAAAGCACTAATCTCTCTACTAAGACCGGAAGTGTTAGAAATCTACTACCTTTCTCACCGGCCTTGGTGAGAAAGGAAATTTATGTTTTCCTTTAATGTTTGTTACTATATCACCTCTTACTATATCCATTATATGTTTTCCTTACATAATTAATGCCTTATTAACTAGTGTATTGAAACTATAATCATTCAATTCTTTTAGATACTTTATTTATTTTTAATTCTCATTTTATCATCCCACTCCTACTCTCTAAGTTTACTTTGCCAGGTGCGCGACATCCCTTGGTTCAAACCCAGCTCGCACCAAGTGAAATTTTTTATGGACAAACACCCTGTACAAGGTTCTCCTCTTTCCTTCCAGTTTCTTAATTCACATTTCGTTCACTATCATCATTGTCATCGCCTCTCTTGACCTCGAAGCATAATCGTTGAATACTGAACTGAAAAAAAAAATGCGCAGATATATTATGTTTTATTCTTCTGTATGTAGGATGCACAACAAGCAATTTCATGCTAACGGTTTATTACAAGCGAAATAGTTTCTGAATCTTGTAAAAGAAACTTGTGATTTTAAAGTCAGTTTACATGAATTAAAATACTATGATGTAGAACGAAACAGGATCGCGGACTCCGGAGGATCACTCCGTAGAAGTTCTTGGGGTTCTCAGCACCCCGCAAAACAGACAAAAATAGGAAAAGAGAAAATAAAAGAGCTAACGCAAAAGAAAGAAAACTAAATTCTAATCCAACATAATTCCTAAATGGGACATTCAGTACACAATGGATTCAAATCCACTTTTTTGGTTACTTTGGTGATATTTTATATTTAAGATCTTTATATGAAGCTCCTTTCAGTACTTGAAAGGTTCATACCCAGATATTGTAAGTACTTCTTATACTGTAGAAAACAGTGCTCCTTTTTCCATGTATACAAACTTTGTCATTTTTTTCTCACACCTTAGATAATTGAACTTGTGTACCTTGTGCTCTCAACACCCCAAATGATAGTAAGAACCGACATATTCTTAGAGTGAGAAAAGATATATATAAAATTTGAGCTGAGATTTAAGAAAAGATGGAAAAATCCGAAATTGTGATGCTGATGATCAAAAGACAGCAAAAAAACGATCTTCACTGTATTTTTTCTCAACGAAATGGCTATTCCTTTAAATGGCAGATTAAACATAATTTTTTATGCTTCGTAGATCACAAACGACAGACATTGAAAGTAGCGTGGCGAGAACTGAGGTCGAGTTAGAATATTCCTAGTTACACCACAATACTCTCATCTAAGAATACATATTTTCCACTGTGAAAAAAGAAAAAACACGAAAAGAATCTATTCATTCAAAATACCTAAAATTACATTTTTAGGAGAGCCAATTTCTAGAATTATCCGGGTAAAAAGGCCGTCCTATAAGCCTGAGTGGTTTCTGCACCTCTAGATTCCCGGTCGTTTACAGTTAAAGGACCCCTGCTGATTTACAAAAACCGGCGCTTTTGCATCGAATTATTTCTGAGGATCGGCATTTTTTGGTCTTGTTTCACAGAAAGTACTATCCTCGTAATACTAATGTAGAAATGATAAAAATAATGTTTTCTTCAATTGGGCATTTTCTTCAATTTCTATTTATACTTAACATGACCATTATTTCACTACTATAAGCATTTACAAATGCGTTTCATTGTTATGACGTTACACAAGTTAGTAACACGAGACTTGCTTCTGTATCAATCCGCTGCCTCATTTGTGTAACACACACATACACATAAATTACTCTAGCTGTGACTTTTTTATACCATGAGGGTGTCTACTGGTCATGAAAGTCATGAAAGTAATGAAATAGTCATATATTTTGCTTAGTGGTCATGAAAGCCATGAAAAAGTCCTTTATTTACCCAACTGGTCATGAAAATCTGAAATCTCAGAGTATATTTTTATACTTCATACTTTTATACCTCATACTGCATGTACTGAAACAGTTGTATCAGGTCAGTAATTGTGAGAATTTCACCCACCAGTTAGTGCTGGCTAACTGGTACTTTACTGTCTTCCTAGCTGCTCCCCCATTTCATCTTCTAGTCTCTGTAATATAGTAACAACTTTTTACTGTCCAACTTTCTGATCTGCTATTTCTTTACTTCTAAGAAATGTAAATTGTGTATTTTTGGGCCTTTAGACTTATGCAAATAATATTATTCGTTTGAGTTTGCAGATTTTAAATTTGATGATCTATTTTTTTAAAACGAATTTCTTTTGTAATTTGTTTTGTCTTTGGGCAGTTCTCTGAGTGCTTAATTTCAGACAAATTTCTGCTAGATGGATAATTATACTCAGAATTAAAACTTCAAATACAGTTGATTCACTGGTAAGAGCAGGCCCGTATTTAGGTAAGTGCTATTCTGTGCTCGAGCACAAGGCGGCAGAATTTTAGATTCTTTCTTTAAGATTCAGAATAAGTGATATTTAAGACTAGCAACCCGCATAGTTCCGATGCACCACTGATGGTAGAGGTTTATTATTACTAATGGTAAATGTTTATCGCCATGGTCATGAAAATTTGAACAAAAAGGTCATGAAAAAGTCATGAATTTACTTTCTGGTATTCCAGTAGACACCCTGTAACGCTACCGACGCTAAGAGGTGGGGTTAGTATCAACGTCTTTCAGATTAAAGGAAAATACGGGGAATGACAACCTATTCTGCAATCGGGAATGGATTAGCCAATGAAGAGTGCTGAAACAGACGATTAGCCAACCAGTATGTTTGATATAATTCTAAGATACCCTGAATATGACTGTTATGGAATATGTCCATTTACTCTGCTCTTGTCAGCTGTAACTCCATCTGGCGACAATAGATGCAACTTCTTGATGAAAACTCGTAAAGCAGCTGAGGTTTGTAACACACCTTATCGAAAGAAAAGTATTGCAAATCAACCAGAAGACCCAATTATGCTCACTAATCGAGCAAAATTTATCCATTTCATTTTGCTTCAGTTTTTTTCTCATTTATATCTGAAATTTCCGGAGTTTTCTTTGATTTTGTACAGCTAAATATTATTTTCAGAACAATAATTATCAGTTAAACTAAACTAACTAACTAACTCTATGGCGTATGGAACCCAGAGGTTCAATGCCGCGTTCACAAAAGCTCTCCATTGACTTCTATCCTTAGCCAACTGGATCCGGTTTCTACTTTGTATTCCTATCTCTGCGAGATCCATCTTAATATTGTCCTCCCATTTGCGCCTAGGTCTTCCTAATGGTCGCTTTCCGATTGGTCTTGCAGTCAATATGAAAGCATTTTTACTTTCTTCCATCCTAGCTACATGACCTGCCCACCTAAGCCTGCTAGACTTGATGACCCTAACAATGTTTGGTAAACCGTATAAATTACGTAGTTCCTCGTTATGAAGTTTCCGCCGTTCCTCTTGGGTCCGAATGTTCGTCTCAGGATCTTGTTCTCAAATACTTTGTCTATGTTGTTTCAGAGTAAGCGGCCATGTTTCGCAACCATATAGAAGAATAGGCATGATTATTGTGTTATATATTTTAAGCTTCAAATTCCTTGACAGAATTCGCTTCGACAAGAGATTTTGAACTGAATAATAACATCCGTCCAGCATAATCCATCCACTAGTACTTAAGTTTTAATTCATCACTTGAAATAGTAAGTGTTACGTAGTCTTCGGAACTCCGTGCATTAAGCTTCTTAAATTTGACAAGAATTTTTACGTTATTGCTGGTGTTGATTCCACAGAACGCTTTTTGAAGAGTAGCAACAAATGACTGAACTAAGCTGCTGCTGTTGGAAAACCAAATTTTACAAAAGAATACTTGTGTTATCATCAAAGATAAGAAATAATACTATTAGTTTTATTAATGTACTTACATATTTACTGGTAGTATCGGTGCCTATAGCCTTAAATCCATCAAACATATGAAGGATAACGTCCCTCGGCGTCGCCGAGCACACTATTCACGGGAGTATTTTTTAAAATATAAAATTGCATATTTTACTTCAAATAGGCTGTAAGTATAATCCATACAATAATTTGTTCTATAATTATGTCAAGCTTTTTTTTTTTCAACTCATTCAGAATTTAATAAAAGTCTTATGTTGAATGTTCTATACCGTAACAAAAAATAATCTAATTCGCCCACAGGAAGTCCAAAATCTGATAAAAATAACTAACAATGTAATCACCTTAATTGTACCAATAATATACTAACAGAAAGCTCAAAAACCCAGATAGGGTTTTCATGTGGGTCCAACCCGAAAAAGCCCGGCTGTTTTTTTCGGACTGGGCCCACTTGGGCAAATCCTGCTAACCATAAATGATAGTCTTCACAGTGTTGTTGGTCATTTACGTAGTTATGGCAAGGCAGGAAAATCAATACTACAATTTCAGTGTGAGCCCTGAGTGATACAACCAGGTTTCATTACACGTAATGGCTCCCAATATTCTGGACAGTTCCCAGAGAAACGTCGAAGATTATGACACTTTCTTCCTGATTTGTATCATCAACCTTGTCAAGAGCCGTGGAATCTGGTGAAGATTTTTTCTTTATATCAATTACAGCGTTAACATAGATCCTTTTGTTATACTGTATGCTCCATGGTCTGTCTTGTTTTGATGCATGTCTTCTTTTGGATTAATTTTTCAATAACTGATGCATTTTCATCGCTTGTGAACGTTAACGGTCCACCTGAAAGTGACTAGTCCTCGACGCTACCATCTTCACTCTGAAACCTCTTAAACCATCGAAAGACGTTGCTTGGATTCGTTTTGTTGTCTCCGTAGACTGGCAACAGGTTTCTTTGCATTCGCTGCTCCTGAGTTATCTCGGATTTGTGGAGGACTTCGATCACTGCATGTTGACATAATAGAGTGTCACGTTGATCATCCACGATGTCTTAACCTGCAACAAGAAATAAAAATTAGGTATAGGTTAGGTGGTAAGGAACCAATGCTTCGACCTGCAAAAATTCATTCCTTTACTACTTACCATTATCTGTTACTGTGGATTGTACGTTACTTTTTGACCGATCTTCGAATATATATGAAAAAAAGTATCATGCTTTATGTTAACTATATTTGCACTTGTTTTATTTATGTCATTTTGAACCAATGAATTTTTAAATATATTGTGTCAATGAGATTTATATTTGGTTTTTCTAATAGTATTTTTATTTCAATTTTCGCAGACTGACAATTCAAGTTTACTATCTTGTCCTAAAGTTTCATGGAGAGAAGGAGTAATGAACCAAAATCTGCAAAATACAGCACTAACACAGGTAAACGATATTTTTGTTAACTAATCGTAATATAAATTGCTAAAGCGTTCATTTGTGTTGTACGAACTACAGGGTGCGGCACGTAAAACCGGCCCGTAAAGTGAACACATAAAATGAAATGTAATGTATTGAATATGATTAACCACAACACATAAATGAAATGTAATGTATTGAATATGACTACTCACCTTCACAGCAGGTGCTGAAAGTGTCCTCCGCCCACTTCAACACCCATGTGAGCACGATTGAGGAGATTCATATATACCCTTGTCAGTTCTTGTGTTGTAATGCTATTGGTGACATCCTGGATCCTGGTCTTGAGTTCTTCAATTGTGTGTGGATTTGTTTCGTATACTCTTCCCTTTAACAGTCCCCATAAGTAAAAGTCACAAGTGGACAAGTCTGGTGACCGAGGAGGCCACAAGCCTTTGCTGATTGTCCTCTCTGGTGTAAACATCTCATGCACAAGGGACAATGATGCAGCTGATGTGTGGCATGTTGCATCGTCCTGCTGAAAGTAACATAACTAACGCTCCTCTTCGGTCAAGTGTTTATAAAACTCCTCCAGGATTCCCATATACACGTCACTGTTCACTGTCGTCTCAAAGAATATGGGCCCAATAACGCGTGTGGCGGAAATGGCACACCAAACACCAATCTTCTCATCATGCAAGGGTACCTGGTGGATTGCGTGTGGATTTTCTGTCGACCAATACCGGTTGTTTTGGGAATTTACGTACCCAGACAGGTGGAACCACGCCTCGTCACTCATGATGAGCATTAGTGGATCCAAGAAACCACTGGCAACATTGCTCAACAGCCATGAACAGAAATGCACCCTCTTCTGCAGGTCAGGCTCCTTCAGTTCTTGCACAACACTTATCCGGTACGGTTTTAACTTCAGTCCCCTTAAAACACGTCTGCAACTTCTCTCACTCGCATGAACCTGTTGACTCAATCTCCTGGTTGACTTTCGAGGACTTCTTGTCATTATCTCCTCCACCTGCATCTTTAATTCAGGTGTGCAGACAGATGGTCGTCTGTTCCTGGGAGCATTTTGAACCGATCCTGTACGCCGCCATTTTTCAATCAATTCCTGAATGGTGCTTTTTGCTGGCACAGAACGTCCTGGAAATTTGTCCCGAAACAAATTCTTTCTTTGTTTTCACAAAAGATCCAGTGAGAATGAACCCTTCAACAATGGCAACACGCTCGGGTATCGAATACGGCATTATCACACACTGACACTCACCCGGCTTAACACAACGAGGCCTTTTTCTCAACTGGTTTCGACAAGTTTCACTGGCTGCGGCTGCACGTGACTGCTGCAGGTCACGTAAGTCGACCCGACCTCGACTCGCCATCTCCTGGTAGAAAGGTAGATTATTTAAGTGTTGCCAAAAACACAATATACCAGAATATTACGACGGGCCGGTTTTACGTGCCGCACCCTGTATTAAGAATAAAACGCATTGAAAAGTAAATAAAAATGTTTAATATATTATTATGATCGCAATTTGGTATTTTTAAAGAAAAGTTGTAATAATATGCTAACGTCTGCGATTGTGTTTTATTTCAATTTAATAATGTGATGTATGCAAAGTAAATATTCTTAATTTAAATTTCGTTCGACAAACAGGTGTTGCTGAGGAGTTGACGATTAGTGCCTTTTCTTTATTATTTTAAGTGAATTTATTTGTTGAAGTTTAGGGTCCCGTTTCAGCCCTGATGCTATATAAAACGTGCACCTTCAGTTCAAATGTCAACTGAACCGCCGAAATGGTTTCGAATTTCAAAACTCTTCCACCGGAAATCGAACCTGGGACTTCATGTGCCAAAGGTACGCACACCAGCCACTAGACTAGCGAGATGAGCTTAATTGACGTAAACTTTGGAGAAGTTCGTAGTGTGTGTTACGTGCATGATTTTCAGTCCTTTGTGCTTTTATTCAACTACTGATAACCATATCCAAGTGACGATACATTTTCAGCGGGAACTAAGTCAGGTGTTGGTTTTATATTCAACATCGCTTTTCAGCACCGAGGCTAATGATAGGTAGACTTACGATTTAACGTTGAATTCAAACCACATTCTCTTACCGGGAATTTAACATGGCTTTTCGGGGGACCGGGAATTTAATCCGTCTTTCCGGGGGACAAAGCATAAAGCATGCACCAATTCTAACCTTATAAGATAGATGCAAAGTGGACTCTTAACATGTTGACAGGATTTACTAACGGTTTAGAGGTTATATGACTTCGGTTTGATTCTCTGTGGGAACTCATAGTTCAGATTCTATCTGAAACTTCTGTTTTTCAGTTCTATGTCCTTTAGGCAAAAGGAGACGGATGATTGACGAAAGTGAATGATCATGAGTTTTGAAATGAGAATGTAAAAGGAAACGCGAGAACCTACAAAAACTGATGAACACGTTGTTGGCCATCACAAACTCCATGACGTGATCAAACCAGGGACCCTCGCACTAGTGAGATCGCTTTACCAATGAGCCATAGTGCTTCCCGTCCAGCTTAAAATTTAAACTATAGGCCAACATTTCGTATACCCTGTGCTAAAAAAGGACGCTAAACTTCAACGAGCAAGCTACACACAAACATATAAAGTTTTAGGGGTGTTACAGCAAATCGGTTGATTGATTTCGAGCTCTCTTGTATCTAAGCGATTAGTGTAGGGCCCTTCGCGTGGGAAAACAGAGTTTGGTTCTCAGTGGTAGCTCATGTGGTTCTGATACCACGTTTAAGCTGTAGGTCTACGTCTCATATTGCCTCACTGCTGAAATGGACGCTAAATTCAAATAAAATATATTTATTGTAATTTAACGTCCCTTTCGACTTTGAGAGTATATCGGGAGAGATCTCTTACTGGAAGGAGAATCAGAACCAGGTTTGTATTCTATTCCGAGATCACGTATTCAGAAAGCACATGCATTAGACATTGTGTCCTTTATTTTTCTTACATACCTTTTAACCCTGAAGATACAAGCAGTGAATTATACATTGTACAGTTCGAATTAGCGAAACACTGCTTCAGGTGCGAGAATTTGTCATTGATCTGGACGAGAACGGAGAAGCGTGTTTGCTCATGCACTGGTAAGCTGAAGAGCCACATTCTATCCTGTCAAGTTACAGATAGGCAAATGCTAAAATAGCTTACGTCACATATATAGGTATGGACATATGTCATCCATACGACTGCTAATGTTACCCATGACACCCCATTTGTAATCGTAGAATTTTATAAAAGTTTTCGCAGTTAATTGTTGCATTCGTTTAGCCGTTCATATTCACTGTTGTTTGATGATCAATTAATATGGCGTAATCTACATTCTAGTAGAAAAGAACAGGAGGAACAGTTCTAAAAATATTACGAAAAAATTTATGTATCATGTTATATAAGAAAAGGGGAGAAATCAACCGATTTTCCTTATATAATATTCCCTACGGGTGTGAATATAATGGAAATTAAAAAAGTGAAAATTGGGGGACTAATCCGGGGGTTCAATCCGAGTCTCCGTCTTACTATACCGGTACGGTAACGTCTACAGTATACAGTCCGTTATCTGAACAGCCACGAAACCGTCACGCTAGACTTTGTTGCTCGACCGAAGATGAGACCAGGAGTGGGATTTCGCTGGTATAAACGTATTGGCACTGAGAGATTGATCATATTCTTTCGTCAAGACAAATGGGTCAGACTGTTTCTGTATTTCGTGTCAGTCATGATTATTAAATATAATTTGAAACAATGATGGCATTGATCATTGCTGAAATTGTAATATTATTATTTATTAAAAGTGATTTGCTTTCACGAGATTTTAGTTTTAATTAAGGCAGAGAAGTTCCAAAGCTAGAATGAACGGCGTTCGTAAATTAAGAATCTGAGATTACACCAAGGTCTCATGCAGATTCCACTTTTTCTGTTGGTTTACCATATAAAGAAGTGTGGGTGTTGAGAAGTATGGATAAAATTAGCTAGGAAACAAATGACCAGCTTTAAAAAATGTTGAAAAAGGCAGTATTGGAAATCATTCTAAGCAGCGAAGCTATATAGAACAAGACGTACAGTTTTAAAGTTTGATTTAGAATCGAATCCAGAACCTTATGCACCGACGACACGCGTTCCGGCTATTAGACTAGGGAAGATGATCTGAACGAGAAGACACTATTCCAAAGAATGTGCTAGAAGGAAAACGAAAGAAGAAAGGGAAGGTGAAATCGATAAATTATGTTTAAGAGGACTATTATATCAAGATAGAAATTCGCAGCGGACCCTATAGAGCGTCTCACCCTTAGATTACAGTACAGGAGTAAATGACAATGCTTTTCCTTATGCCGATTGTTGCCAAACTTAGCCTGAATTTTAGAAATAGTTTTATTTACTAGATATGGATAGATTTTTGTAGAACATTGTATTCTCTGTGAAATCTTGCTAATGGCAAATTCTAACGTCGCGTTAGACATATCACGTCATAAGTTCGGAACTATAAGAGATACAACGTTGAAACTTATACAGCTATTAACACCATATTTGATGCCAATGCTGGAAAAGTTGGCATTCAAAAAAGCTTCTTGAATTTTAAAATAAAAATAAAATGTAAGAGAAAGTGCATATACTATTGCAATGCAATATCTAAAAAGTTGACTAGTGAGAAACTTTTTTTACTTTTCAGCTTAGATGGGAGTACAAAGCGAGAAAAATATTGAGAAAGGATCGAAGTTATTTTAAAAACAAATTGCAGGTCGATATCTTTCTTTATTTAGCTTTTATGACTTTTAGTGTTAAGAGTCAACTTTCCAAAGCGCGCGCATCTGACCAGAAGAAAGGCAATCACAAATCTTGCCAATGCTATTTTCCTTATAATGTTTGTTTTAAAGTTACTGATGTAAAGTGTTGTGCTATACCGATGAGTATTCACACTTGATGCTATGCGAGAACAAGTCTATTGCTTAACGGAAGCGTGATCGCAAAATCGAATCCTGGACCACACATACGAGAAACATTGCGTCAACTTCACTCAGTCTTACATTCCACTTACTTCGCTCCTTTTCTTTGGGTTATATATATTGGTTATAAGACAAATTTCAACCGCGGATAAATAGTAAGTACAGTAAACAATTGAATCAGGATAGTAATTCAATTAGCAATAACATTAATCACAAAAATGCAGTTGGTACTCAAGCAAAACAAACTGTTTCTTCAGAAGATTAATATCTATGGAAGGGGAAAAAACAGACCAATATCTGTTATTAATAAAACTCCTCCTTCTGGTGATAAAAAGTTATTTGTTTTTGTAATTGATTCATTTACAGTTTGCACGTGGTTCCTAATGTTTCGAATGCTGACAATTTTGACGATAAAAGTTGGTTTCGTAAGTAATTCCACTTCTTTATTTACTTTGAATACGCACATGAAGATGAGAAAAACATTAACAACAAATAACTTCATGAGCTCACAAAGCAGAATGAAAAAGGCTCTTTGTTATTTTCCTGATGTTTCTTTAGGAAGCATGAAAGAAACAAAATGCATTTTCGGAGGGTTTGATAATTCTGTTTGGGTTTGTTTCCTCGTCCAACGATCTGTACCTTGTTGGTTGTCACTCTACGTGATTAAAAGTCACAACTTGTGACTTTTGTTAAGAACAGATATAATAGGGTTTCTTTTCATTCTTCTGTTTCTAGACTGACATTGTGTGTCTGAGGTGTCAGAAGTGAGTATAGAAACCAGAGAGGTTCAGTGTCTATTCACCATTACATTTTGTCATCATCATCATAGGTGTTCTGCCATTTTTGGCAGGTCACTTGCTGCCACTGAGAAGCATCCATGATTCATGGTCTTACGTTAACCTCTTCGTCTTCACGTGATTTTTCTATTTTGATACCGTCCAGTAGTTGTAGTTTCCTTTGTCCCCTCCCTCTTTTACCTGTCACCATACCCTCTAGCACAATCCTCATGATACCGTTCCTTCTTAGCCAATGTCCCAATCAGTTTCTCTTCCTTTTCTTAATTATATCTAAAATTGTTCTATTGACCCCCACCATTTCTAATATTCTCTTATTCGTTTTTCGTCCGACCCAACTAATTATCTCCATTCTCCTCCATAATCACCTTGCGAAAGCTTCCAGTCGTTTTAAATCATTTTTTTGAATAATGACCATGCTTCTGACCCTTACAGTACAATACTTCATACGAAACATTTTATGAGTCATTTTCTCAACTCTTTATTCAAGGTCGCACAAAACAAACTTTCTTTCCTCCTAAAGGCTTCTTTCGCTATTCCAATCCTTGCTTTTATTTCACGTTTACATTTCGGGTTTATTCCACACATGTTTTTCGGGTTTTCAAGTACAGACTGAATACATGGAAGGGATTTCGCCTTTAAGCGGAAGCAGCGGAAGTGATTAAAAGCTATTTAGCTTGCGTTCTTTTCTTCTTTTTTTAAATTTTAAATTTACAAATCTTTCGTTAATACAGTGAAACCTCTCTAAAGCGGACAGCCATGGGAATCAAAAATTGTCCGCTATAGAGAGGTGTCCGCCTTCAAGAGGTTTCAGTATTTTGTTGTGTAAATTAGTAAGCAAGGTAATATACAAGTAGAAAAAATATTTTTGCATGAATCATGTATTTACGAATATTGCATGCATTATCCTCTGTCATCCAATACTCTATGTTCTAGGCACAACATGGAAATAACATGTTATAGTTCTCTGCACTTTACACTTATCAGTACTTCGTTCGTTTTCAGTATGGCGCTATAGTTTGTGGGGTAATTGCAGTCCTGAAGTGTCCTTTTTGAGACAATATATTTACCTGAGGGCAAAAAGTACTAAACTTGTCTTCTGGTTGGTTAGAGACTCTAACGAGACAGTAGCATAACGTGTCATTCCTAACGGCGGGCATCACTTTTGTGTCTAAAACAGCTTGGGTTGGGAGTGGGATGCAGGCAAAGGACATAAGAGTGTTGTTAAACAGAGACGCTTCGTCTGGGTTGCTGAGCAGACACATGAGGAGGCAAAATGTTGTCACAATGCTTTCTTGGTGACACATATATGAATTACTAAAAATGTATTTTTACTACATTTTCAACTTATTTCTAGAGAAAGTGTCCGTAATACTTATAAAATAATACTTATAAATAATACTTATAAAAGAGAAAAGACTGTCCGTGTCCGTACTAGAGAGTGTCCGCTTTAGAGAGGTTTGCCAATATGTTTTTTCCTATTCCAGTGTTTGGGGATTACAAAATATGTCCGTTAAGGGAGGTGTCCGCTTTATAGAGGTGTCCGTTAGTAGAGGTTTCACTGTATTCACAAATGCATTTATAATTTCTATTATAGTGCGATGTTCCATTTAGACCTCCTGGTATTTGTTAAATGTCATACTGTTGTTCCGCGGGGAAAATCAGATGTAAACCGTCGGAAGTGGGGAGCAGCTATCTTCATAATATACTTTACAATGCAACTTTTGTTTGACAAAAGAAATTAGTTTTGCGGATATTTTGCGTATACAGACAAATAAGCGTTTTCGTACGTCGAATTTTCTCGTCACATATTACGATCACCCATACTCCAACACTCTTATCCAGGTTCAGTAGCACCCATTGCTATTTCTTAGCGTGCCGCACAATCGGTACAGGAAATTTCTGTATGAAACAGTTTAGCCTGCCATTTATTTCAATCATATGTTTTCTATTCCTTTCATATATTCTCTCGATTTCGTATTGCTCCCATTAAAATTTTATTGCAACGATTTATATACCATCATAAAAGGAAACCCCCTACCTAACACACAATTATTAGACTGTTGTTTCGTACCCTCCAATTCGACGTTCCAAATGAATTTACGCAAATGGAATGGCAAAAGCGATGAAAATATATGAATTTGAGAAAGGCTTTATTTACAGAGTCAGGTACTCTTTTAGTCTTTCTTGTTCTTTCTTCAGAAGAAAATATACGGCGGAAGAAATGTGGCAACAGCGCGCTCCATTTACTCTGTACTTCAATCTAAGAGTGAGACGCGCTATAGTGTATGTAAGCTCCTTAACTCGCGCAGAAAGTAACCTCTAAGTAATGGCAAAATACTTGTGACAGTAATTAACTCATTCATGAATAACTAAGTGATTGGCACTTGCTTTGAGCGCTAGTGTTGGATTCTATTCCATAGGCCCACGTATGGTTCGGATCTAATTTTTAAACAATACCCAGTCGTATCATAAATTTTGTTACAAAGTAAAAACCAGACCACAGGCACAGTTTTCAAGCAAATGTATTATTACTTGGTCGTTATAGAGGCACCGGTCTTGCGAATACAGAGCACCTATCACTGTT
The DNA here is from genome assembly GCF_964235325.1 of Thermobia domestica. Taxonomy (NCBI): domain Eukaryota; kingdom Metazoa; phylum Arthropoda; class Insecta; order Zygentoma; family Lepismatidae; genus Thermobia; species Thermobia domestica. The sequence goes on along the minus strand of NC_137465.1, from coordinate 139,794,162 downwards.
CAAAATGGCTAACCCTGGCCTTCACACAGGCCTGAAGTCTTGGGGGCCAGTCATCGTTCGCGACATGCACCGTCTCGAGGGGAAAATCCACCACTGCCTTCATAAGAGAACGCTTCAGTTTCTCAATATTTCGATGCCTCTTTCTGCAGACGATGCCCTCCAAAATAGACCACAACTTGTAGTCCAATGAGTTGAGGTCTGGGCTACTGGAGGCCCAATCTGAAGAAGTAATGAAATCAGGCACATTCTTCTGAAGCCAGTCTTGGGTGGGTTTTGCTTTGTGGACCGGTGTCGAATCCTGTTGGAAGTTCCACGCTCAATTTTCAACATGGTACGGCTCAACGGCTTCACACGTGGCTCACTGAAGCGGGATGATGACCTCTGAGAATCCGCGGCGTGTGTTCACGAGCTTCCAGGGATGTTGAGGCGTAAACACGGTCGTTTTGATGATTGTAAGTCTCTCCAATTGTGTAGACTTTTCGTCCATGAAAAGGATCCTCCTGTGGTCACCATTTGCGTAACGCTGAAGAAGCCGTTTCGATTTTTGCTCCCTCTGGACCTTAAGCTGGAGAGTGAGGAAATGATCAGTTCTTCTCCGATAAACCCTGAGTCCTAGGTCACGTCTAAGCATATACGACATAGAAATTTTCGGAACGTTCATCTCTTGAGCCATCACTGTTTCCTCACAGGATTTCGTCGAATCCGCACCGCCACTGCTTTTATGAGCTTTTGGCTCCTTACGCTGCGAGGTCTGTCCTTTTTATTAAATATTCTTATCTTTTTCTTAGACGCAATAAGTTGAATAAATAGAACTATTTAGTACATAAAATACTATGCAGATTGCGGGTAGCATTTTTGTTATACGGATGATTATTATTATTTTGAAGGTAATCAATATTAATTATTTAATTTTATTTTTTTGTTATAAAATTCCGAGGAGAGATTCTGAAGAAAGAAATTTGATTCGCATCAGTTGTTTTAATTGATTGAGATCTTTAAGGTTTGATTTATTTTTAAAAATACGATACGATACAGAAGACTTAATGTTTTACGAATGTTAATTTTAAAAATATGAAGTAGGGATTTGTGTTCGAAATATCCATTTATAAGCATTGTGGTATTTAAGGTGACTATTTTAAATAGTGACATTTTAAGATTGAAATTGCATTGTTTCCGTGAAAGCTAGTTTACAAGGAGACAATAGATATTTACGCAAATTCTCCTCTCTGCTTTCTCACTTTTTCTGTTTTGTATCGTAGATATTCGTAAATATTGTTAATTTTTATAACTGGAAAAAATATATATATTATTATGGAAAGCACATTTCATTCTTATTTACATTGCCTTTTTTCTCCTTTTGAAGCGCTTTCAGCCTGTAACAATCGTAAATCCGTTCAACGACTCTGGTTGGGTTCCTACAAAACAAGATGTTGAAACCAGGGAAAGCAAGATATCTCCCACCTTTGCTCAGAAAAAGGCAGAGGTGAAACTAAATGCTATGCCGTAAGTGTTGTGTTATAATATACAAATGTTGTTAGTATTTTACAAGTGAAGTGATTGTGAACAATGTAAGTGTGGGGAAACTGTACACAACATTATTAATATAACGAGAAACAAAAATACCTAGACATAAGACATTGAACTGAACAAAATAGCATAAGTAGGGAAAATTTTCATGCTTAGTTTTCGTGTTGTAAACCTAAAACTTAAATGGTGTACGATAATCATGCAATCTATTGATTCTAAAGTATATCCGCATCAAGCTTTTTACTATGACACTAGCAAGACGGAAATTCACGGCATGAGAAATAGCGTTGAAAATTATTATTAACTCTTAAACTTGAATTAATTTTTATTTAATTGTTATATTGCCCAAAGACGAGGCATATATCAGTCAATAGATTACATTAAGCTGAATAAAATGACATGATAGATTCTCATGCGTAGTTAGCGGATCAACAAAAACATTTTTTTTTTTTATTTATTGTGTAGAAGTATATCGTTCGTTGCCAATAATAATTGAGGGTTTCAGGCGCAAAACTGGATAACCCACTAAAGTGAGATTTCTAGAAAATCGAATATTAATTTTTGTGAAAATCTGCATTGGAAAGTAAACAAATGAGCATACAAATAAAATAGAACCAACATGAAACAAAATTAGGTGTTTATCCTTTCAAGTTATGACATTTAAAGTTATTGTTATTTGCAGTGAACACAATTTTAAACCGTTTCTTGTGTTTAATGTGAGTGTAAAATGTGGCTTGTAATGTTTTGCACAAATGAACAAAAGCTTACCACATTGGTATACTACTTGAATAATATTACTTATAGTTGAGGAAGTCTGTTAAAGTACAAAATCACTCCGAGACATCACTGTAGCAAGTACAATTGTTTGTGATGATTTTAGCCGCTTGTAAACCATCGGTGTGTAATTGCTTGCACATAGGGTAGTGTTTTCATACCTTATAATCATGATATTCTGTGTTCTTCCTGCTGCAACTTGTAGTACTTTCGGGAACATAATCAGGAGCTACATCGCTATTATCAACAGTAAACTTTGCAGAATGTACCCGATAAATTGCTTGTGGATGCGCGCACGTTCACTATTTCCTCCATCTTGATTGTGGCTTTTCATATTTTACTTCAAACACGTTGTGGTTTCCCATGCATTATGTAGTCACCTACACCATCAATCGATGAAATTTTCTACCACTTGAAATGACTGACTTACGCGCTCACTAAAGACAACGTGATTACCGTTCAAAACTCAGTTTCGGTCTTTATGTGCGTTACCATGTTTTACGCCTGAACTCTCCAATTAATAGTTTTTTCTGCTGGAACAGGTCGTTTATTTATTTTGTACATAAACGTATATATATATATATATATATATATATATAATTATTATTTTCTTTAAACAGTGAGGTACATACTACTTGTAAGGTTAATGGAAAAATTGAGAGTAAACAAAGAAATAGAATAGTATTGACCCTCGGAACGCCAAGATCATTTGCTTTCCACAAAGTATAAAGATCGGATCATTTTTGACCCACACATATTTTCCCTAACAAATGACTGTTTTTCAGAATATAGACAACACCCATCATTGTTAAATATTAATGTACATAGTTAAAGTTAAATTACTCATCATATGTTATTCCTTTGACTGGTAAAACCTAGCCATACTGTGTATAAGCTGTAAAGCGTGGCTCATAGAAATACAATTTTCCTGTTTACTCACAAAATATTTGATAAGTGAAAGATATCACGACGGATAAGAAAATAAAGTTGCAGGGTTTACGTAATTCATTATTATTGACAGATACCTGAAAGTTAAGTTCGGTCATTTGGCAGATTCGTATAAATTTGCAAAATTGCACGAAATATCACGATAAGGTCAAAATACTGTTTTTAAAACTTGTGGACAGATGCATGAAGAATACATAGAATTTCAGTTGTCTACGAAATGATCAATGTACAAAAAAATTAACATTCTAACACACCTGAAAAATCAAGGAGTATCAGGGAATTTTATTTCTGTCTAGGAAAATCAGGGAAGTTATTGAAAAGTTCTTTAATGTTGGAGAAACAAAGTAGTGTTCTCGATAATGAAGGCAACTTTGAAGTGATAAGATTATTTGGGATTTAGAGATTAATCAACACAACAGTATAGAGTACTAGGTTACAGATGGATTGAGTTATATCAAGGTGTGTTGGGCCATGACTTATGGTTAGGTTCTAAACTCTTAAATCAGTTGAGCTATAGCATCTGGAATCCCTTAATATAGACAGTGTAGCATCTCTGACCTTCTGAGCAAGATGCATACGTCTTTTTAACCGACTTCAAACATACAAACAAAGAAGAGATTCTCAATTCGATTCGGTTAAAGCATAATTCTTCGACACAGGTGCACCGATTTTATATATTTTTAAAGAGTATTCTTTTCCAGTGATTCCACATAAATTTCATGAGGATCTAACAATAGTTTTCGGAACTAGACCATGAAATTTCTCAAAAGCTGATAGAGTTTAATACTGTGTGTATGTTCACATATAATCCAGTGTATATCACGTATGCTGATTTAATTTATATATATATATACAGAGTGGCCCAAAAGTAGGTATACAGACCTGCATCTATCAAATATGACATTTTAATTGATTAAAATAATGAATTACTTGCTTCAGTTTGTTCCAAGCTTAAGGTATAAAATGAAAATTAATTAAGAACAGATAAGAAAGAAACTAAGTCAATACCTGTATGGATGACAATAAGTAAATGATACAAAATGTCATGACCGATCAGTATGGGATTGTATACCTATTTTTGCCCCACCCCTCACACACATACTCACTCCTTCACTCTCTCTCTCTCTCTTTTCTATATATATATATATATATATATGTAGGGTGGAAGGTAACAATACCGAAAAGCTTTGGGGATTCCTTATGTAAAATGAAAGAAAAAAGCTAATAAACATGGGTCGAAAAACGTCTCCTTTCAGAGTTATGAACGGCCAAAAATTACGTTTCAAAACGCCCTGGCTTAGAAATTATAGGTAGTTTAAGGAAATACACAGGGACTAATATGCACTATATCTAAATTTCCATGTTTCATCATCCTCCGTTATCGGCGAAACAAACTTTAAAAAGGAAGTTAAGGTATAGTAGGGTGTGTCTATCGGTCACGAAATCAGAAAACGGTCATGGAAATCAAGAATTATTATTTTTTTTTTTAATCGGTACAAATATAAGTACGAACTGGAAAATTTTGTTCTATAAAACGTCAAAATTCATTACCAAAAATACTTATGATCGGCTTTAGACGCTACCAAATCGCAAGCAAAGCATGCCTTTATCGCATGCATAAAAATTCGGCCTAATTCGCACCCAAATTTGCTCTTGAGATGCTACGCAGTTTTATGGTTTGGTAAAGGAAAAGTCACAAAATTTCATTTTGGAATTTTAGTAGACGCTCCGTATAGGGATACTCCTTTAAGTACTAATGGTACGTTCGTTTCACTGGTACTGGTGAATTCTGAAACATGGATATTGAGACAAAACGCATACTAGTTCCTGTGTATTTCTTTAATTTGCTTGGGATAGGCCCTATAGTTTCTAAACCAGGGCGTTTTGAAATGTGATTTTTCGAGTATTCGTCGGTTTATAACTCTGAAAGGAGACGTTTCTCGACCCATATTTATTAGAACTTTTTTCTTTCATTTCATATAAGGAATCACCTCCCAAAGTTTTTCGGTGCTGTTACCCTCCACTCTATATATATATATATATATATATATATATATATATAGATAGATTACTTTGTCACTCACATTTCCTAGGTTGACCTATTTTATAGGAAGTTAGTGACCCACGTTTAGTTTAGGTATCTGACTAAAATCTTAGGATTACGAAAAAAATATTTTAAAAAAATTAACTTTTCTCAGGGAAATAGATAAAGGTTTGTCAGGGAAAACAATTTACAAATATCTCTGGGAAACCTGTCTGAGTATTCGAGTCATTTTGACCTGATTTTGGTGTTCCGAGATTTAAGGCATTATGTCGTGGTGGTAGTTGATTATAAAGTGATTCCATTTCAAGTCGTCCAGGGTGGTCCACACGACTGTCTCAGATTTAGTTTATTTTTTAAAATAAGAAACTACATACAAAATTATTAGACCCATATTTTTCCCTTTTGCTGAAAAAAAAAATTTTCTTCGATTTACAGCCTTCCAAAATAGCTGCCCTCCTTTCGGATTGCTCGAAAAACTGAAAAACATGTCAAACTAAAAATTTTATTGTAGAGAAACGAGTGTACTTAGCAACATAATCGCAATAGCAGGAAGAGTATAAAGTTGTATGTTTCGGTGGAGGACCAAAATTCGTTTATTGGTCCAATAGGAATCGCGCAATTCACTCGCAATGTTGCCAACTTTGGTGAAATTTTTACTAACTTCAAACATTTATTTTTCTGTCCTCACGAGCAATATCAACCATCTGCTTCTAGCATCGAAATCTACTCCATAAGGTCTCTTGAAAATGTAAAGGACTTATGTTTCTGATTATTACATCCCACGTTATAGCATGATGAAAAGCTGAAAATTTCATTAAGACGCCATGTTTGGACACCATTTTCTCAAAAAACCCACCTTTTAAAAATCTGATTTTTTTACAACTATTGGAGAAGTACCTAAGTATTTAGTATCCGTTAACCGTTCATGCGGCTGCAGCCCCTAACATTCGCAATTAATTATTGAAATTTCGATTTTTGTACTTGAAATGTAAATATTTCCTATGGGTATTTAGGTCCTATACACAAGGCGATTTGAAAGGGAGTATGGAAATTTTTAGGGACGAATCCTGACATCAAATCCAGTAGAAAAGTTTCTAAACATAAGTCGAATTCCACTTCATTTTCGAGTTACAGGGTTTCCAACTCGGGACCCAAAATCGGCTCGGGACAATTGAAAATTAAATATATATTTCACATTAAATCAGAAACTATGTGTTAAAGTTATAATGAAGTTCCGAAAGTTGATTTGTATCAATATGATGATTTTTACGTTAATTCCAATTCGGTTGGCAGTGTTACCAACTTGGTAAAACTTTTATTTGTTTCCGAACGACACTACGTGGATTTTATTTGATATTTGGTATTCATTAATGATTGTGAACATCACATGTAGCACAATTTTCCCACATCATCACAGTTTTCGAAAACTTACATGTATTTCATTAAAAGGTATTATCTCGTGCGTTATTGATATTTTGTGTGATTCGGTGTCGTGAACAGTGTTCTCTAGAACCATGAAAATTGTTTTCACTGGTAACATGACATTGTAGTGCACTAGTTAAAAGTGTTTGTGTGAAAAATAATGGGGAAGTGCTATTACAGTAAGGACCGTATTAAATATGTTGATTATGCTAAAAGTCGTAAGAAGATTGTACACAGAAAGAATTCTAGACAAAAAATTTATCTTGCGGTAAAATATATGGATTACGTACAGCATGTCTGCCCAAACGTACTATTAGGGGAGGATGATTATTTGTATCCTGTACACAAAGCGATTTGAAAAGCAGTATGAAAAATCTTGAGAGGTGAATGCTTCACCGTAGTCTAGGTTTCACCGATAACTGCCGTTTTAATGGCTACACATTCATGTTTAGCATGTTAACTGTCTGGTTAATGGTTTCCAAATCTACATTGAGAGGAACAGATTCTTTATCTTGCTGGTGCATAATTTCATATTTACACCTTCTTCCGTGGTCACCAACATCTCATACACATTTACGTTGTTCACGGTAAATATTGAAAGCATCGTTTACACAAATAATCATCCTCTCTTAATACTACGTTTTGACAGACGCGCTGTACGCAATACATATATTTTACCGTAAGATAAAATTTTTGTCAATAATTCTTTCTGTATACAATCCTCTTATGCCTTTTAGAATAATCAACACATTTAATGCGGTCCTTACTGTAATAGGACTTCTTGTTATTCACACAAACACTGTAACTAGTGCACTATAGTATCATGTTACCAGTTGAAACAATTTTCATGGTTCTAGAAAACACTAGGACGATGTTCACGACACCGAATCACGTAATGAACTGTTTCGTGGTTGCAGCAGAACATCTTGAACAAATTCGAACTTGATGCGTGGAGTTATGAGAGGTTTTGCAATAATAAAAAATAAATTTTCTTCTTCTTCTTCTTCTTCTTCTTATTATTATTATTATTATTATTACTATTATTATTATTATTATTATTATTATTATTATTATTATTGTTATTATTATGACAACTTACACAGACGTAGTTTTTATTCGAGATTTTGGTTTTATTAATGATGGCAAACATCAAGTGAAATTCGCTTTTAATGTAGCGAGCTATCAATAACGCACGAGATAAAACCTTTTATTGAAATACATGTAAATTTTCGAAAACTGTGATGTGGGGAAAATTGTGTTTCATGTGATGTTTACAATCATTAATGAATACCAAATATCAAATGAAAAACACGTAATGTCATTTGGAAACAAATAAAAGTTTTACCAAGTTGGCAACACTGCCAACCGAATTGGAACTAACGTAAATATCATCATATTGATACAAATCAACTTTCGGAACTTCATTATAACTTTAACACATAGTTTCTGATTTAATGTGAAATATATATTTAATTTTCAATTGTCCCGAGCCGATTTTGGGTCCCGAGTTGGAAACCCTGTAACTCGAAATTAAGTGGAATTCGACTTATGTTTAGAAACTTTTCTACTGGATTTGATGTCAGGATTCGTCCCTAAAAATTTCCACACACCCTTTCAAATCGTCTTGTGTATAGGACCTAAATACCCATAGGAAATATTTACATTTCAAGTACAAAAATCGAAATTTCAATAATTAATTGCGAATGTTAGGGGCTGCAGCCGCATGAACGGTTAACGGATACTAAATACTTAGGTACTTCTCCAATAGTTGTAAAAAAATCAGATTTTTAAAAGGTGGGTTTTTTGAGAAAATGGTGTCCAAACATGGCGTCTTAATGAAATTTTCAGCTTTTCATCATGCTATAACGTGGGATGTAATAATCAGAAACATAAGTCCTTTACATTTTCAAGAGACCTTATGGAGTAGATTTCGATGCTAGAAGCAGATGGTTGATATTGCTCGTGAGGACAGAAAAATAAATGTTTGAAGTTAGTAAAAATTTCACCAAAGTTGGCAACATTGCGAGTGAATTGCGCGATTCCTATTGGACCAATAAACGAATTTTGGTCCTCCACCGAAACATACAACTTTATACTCTTCCTGCTAATGCGATTATGTTGCTAAGTACACTCATTTCTCTACAATAAAATTTTAGTTTGACATGTTTTCAGTTTTTCGAGCAATGCGAAAGGAGGGCAGCCATTTTGGAAGGCTGTAAATCGAAGAAAAATTTTTTTTTCAGCAAAAAGAAAAAATATGGGTCTAATAATATTGCATGTAGATCCCATATAATAAAAATAAATGGAATCGGTCTATAGCTGAAATGTGAAATTAAACGTTATGTTCATGGAAATAAAAACTCACAGTTACACACACAGTTTTTTAGGCCCAGCCGCTAGGACTAAAATTCATGGTCCGATAAAACGAAGGCATTGTACCTTACTATGTAGGATTAGACCCAAGGGGGTAATTAATTGTATTAATAAGACTGGGATAGTAAAGAAGTTCCATGTAGAAATTGTTAAGTAGATGTTGAGAAAGTGAAGTGAAATATACAAAAAATTTGCATGAGTTTTTAGGCTAATAACTATGGAAGTAACGTATTCATTTAGTCCATTATTCGTTAACGAAAATTTGGGTCGCCACCCTACAAGAGTTCTATACTTTGAGTTACGTTTATTCTTGTTAACTTTAATAGTAATATTTTTATGATACTGTAAGCAAGAAGAACTTAATATTGTAAACCTGTATACCAGTGAGTGACATGAATGAACTAGAGTTTTCAGTGTATTACTGTCGAACAGCTCTTGGAACATGCATTGAGAAACAGAAATATAGATGTCTTTCACATATTAATAAATCTTAATAACTATAAATTTTGGTCTTCATTTATTGCAGATGGTTCCATGGCAAGATATCACGTGAACGAGCGGAGCAGCTGCTTTCACCAAAGGAAGATGGTTTATTCTTGGTTCGTGAATCGACCAATTTCCCCGGTGATTACACATTGTGTGTGTGCTTTCAAGGAAAAGTAGAACATTACCGCGTGAAATATAAGGATAATCAACTGACTATTGATGATGAAGAGTACTTTGAAAATTTGGCTAAACTCGTCGAGGTATGTTACAATGCTCTGACGATCATACGTTTTTACACATTCTGGATTATCCACAGATCAATTCTATTATTCAAAACTCATTAAAAATATTATGAAGGTTGAAAATGTGTCAACACTTCTATATATACGCCATAGAACGGAAGTGATGATTCTACTTGCACCACTCGTTGGTTCGATACATAACTTACCTCCCAGCAGGATTGGCAAAATTATATTAAAAAAAAAAAACTTTTTATTTAAACTTTTTTTTTATTATTATTATTTATGGGCAGAAATAAATTTGTTTCGCCTTGGTGTTTTTATGTAACAACAGGTTTGTTCTGGAATGGGTCACATAAGCTTAAAGCAGAAGCCAAACCACTTCTCGGCTTTTTTTTCCGAGAGAAATTGTCCTCCATTTGGACTCAAAATCGGGACTAATTGGCCACAAATGCGATGAGTGCCGACTCACGAAGGACTCCTGTACGAAGGATACGTTGTAGTGATCTTTACATATTTATTAATATAATTGTCAAGAGTCATTCCAGGAGGACAAAAAAGATAAACAGTTGCACAAGTGGAACCATTATACAGAATTATATATAAATCGAGAAACTCCCGCCTTAACCATTGGAAAAATTCTGTTATTACTTTAAATACAAAGTAGTTACTGCTTTGCATGTAAAATTCTAAGGTCAACGTATCATAATCAGTACGCAAAAACCGAGGTATGAAATTACAAATTTAGTATGTAGATATCATTCAATAAAATTAAAACAAAGTCCAATTCAAGCTAATTTTGGAATCTACGTAGGCAGTCGATAAATTTTGCTAATTTCTATCAGTGTATTTAAGCAACCTTTGCTTTATATATATATAGGAAGGAATTCAGGCATACAATTTGGTTTCCTTTCGTGTGTTTAGGCTCAACATCCTTACGTAATACCGAGGTTATTAAGAAGAAGACTTCCGCTTAAAGTGACATCCTACTTGGTTTACACTTGAAAGAAGGGTTGTGGTTCGACAGAGAATTGAACATGGGACGCCTTGATTAAAAGGTGAAAAGGATATAAAACTAATGCAGATGGTTTGATATGTGGAAACGTCAACTTGAAGTTCACACGATTTAAAGCATGTATTTTTTGTTTAAACTTTTTTTTTTTTTTTTTTTTTTAAATAAAGAAAAGCTGGTTTAAACAAGCCAACTCTGCTTCCCAATAATTGGTCTTTTCACCAAAGACACTTAGGCACGCGCCTTGACTACATTAGTCTCGCATGAACTGGTGGTCTAAACTTGTACAACCGATCGATGGTATCGGAAAGTGCTCCACCATCCACTGTATTCTCCGGACTTATATAATTTCGTTCCCAAGGCGAAGGAGTATTTTATATCATTCTTCATTCGGAACTGGCGATTTCCTAGTGTTCCAGAGATTTTCCAGGCAAGAGACCGCTTTATTCGAGCCTGTAACAGACTAATCATTGCTACAGATGTATTATGATTCCACATCTCTGGCAACAGTTTGAACTCAAAGCTGGAGGAAACATTGAGGGACATTTAAAGTTTCACAGATGTATTCTTTCTGTATCACTTGTAATTAAATAGTGCCTCTATTTTTAAGTTCATCTCTCGAAATTTTCTGTTGAACCTTCAGTTGTTCTTTCGTGTCATAATACATGTAACAAAGTAGAATTACATTGTTGGTTTTTACTAGGGATGGCCAATTCCGGAATTTTTACTTTCCGGAATCCGGAAAGTAAAATCGGAAAAATTCCGGAATTCGGAAAAATTCCGGATTTCGGAAAAAATCCGGAATTGGGAAAAATTCCGGATTTCGGAAAAAAATCCGGAATTCAGAAAAATTCCGGAATTCGGAAAAAATCCGGAATTCGGAAAAAAATCCGGAATTCGGAAAAAATCCGGATTTCGGAAAAATCCGGAATTCGGAAAAATTATTTTTTCTTTTCGTAATCCTAAGAATTTTGTTCAAATGCAAACGAACAAATTTCCTTTTTGTAATCCTAAGAATGTATGATGCAAGTTAAGCTGAAACTTACATCCTAAAGTATACACTACTCAATCTTCCCATGGTTAATGAGATGTAGTCCAAAAGTACGATGTACTCCTAATATTTAATTTTTGTTTTACTGTGATATTGTCCAGAGGTAAGACATATATCACACTGAGATAAACAACTTGACATAATGAAGATGTTATGATACGTAGTTTTCCAGAAAATCGTGAGAAACGATTTTTTATGAAGTTAAAATATGCGTCGCTTGTTGCCAGTGTGATGCAATTGATAACTTTTATGCTGGAATAGTCTTATTATTATTATTATTATTATTATTATTATTATTATTATTATTATTATTATTATTATTATTATTAATCGTTTATGTACTGTAAAAGAAAAATATGAACCGTTAAGTAGTAGATTTTATCTGTTGTTTTTTGATATCTTCTAACAGTAATAACAAATTGCTTGTAAATACGCAATGATTATCAAGGACAATGGCATATTAATGTAAGGACTACTCTGCAGATTAGCAATAAACAATAAACAATAACAGATAAACAATAGTCTCCCCCCAAAAAAATAACTAACTTGGGCACGTCAGAATGTTCGCGAGAATATAGGGACGCATTGAGACTAGCAAAAAACGTGGTGTTATTATTACTCAAAGGGCCGTACGATGGAGGCATTAACGTTAATGTTAATGGCACCAATGAGCACTTACTTGCTCTAACGGTTAACCTCATTTTTGAGATGATTCTTAGAAGTGGGCGTGTTGGCATGCAGTTGGAGTACTAACGATTTGCGTCACTATCAAACACTAACGTAGCACTAGCGACGTTTAAAGTCGAAATTGGAGTCTGACATAAGTGGCTTGTCAACTTCACGGACATTATATTTTCCTTGAATGCGAGAATTTTGCGCCCGGGAAATTTGCGCCCTACCACAAAAATAGGAAAAAATGCGCTCGCAATATATTTGCACTGGGATGTTTGCGCCCTACCCCAAAAAGAGGGGAAAATGCGCCGGCTATATATTTGAACTGGGATGTTAGCGCCCTACAATTCAACTTATTATTGTATTGTGTAAAGTAACTTCCACTCGCACTTGAACTAGGCTTGCCTCTCATCGTCTCAGTGAGTTACTCCAACCGTTATAATATTCCGAACAAATGAAAAAAATACAATTTTAGTTCACTAAAGGGCAATCCATACAAATACAATTCTTCATTATACTACAAAATTTACAATAAACGTATAAATGACTGATATATAATTATTTATTAATATAATCAAAGAGTATAATTTAATCTACAAAAGGCTGTTTGGCTCTACCCAGATATCTCTGTTCACAATCCTTGCGAGTTGTCTGGCTTTTCAGGACACAAAATATAGAAAAGAAAATGTAAAGTGAATGTAAAATCAGTTCAGTAATATTATCAAGAAAACTATGTACAGTGTGTTTACTTGCTGGAATTACACTTCAAACACACAATTGCGTTCAGTCGTTCTTTCAGGAAAAATGTTCCGGGGGGCACATTTAGTATTCCGGAGGGGGGTCACTGCTGGTACTATTCTATTTATTATTATATTATAGACGTATTATTTTGGTCTCCTCCGAGGGGGCACTCTGAGAGCTCTGAGGAGGCCAGTGTTCCCCCAAAATCATCTCTGGAAGAAGCAGTGATTGCGTTGATCCGTTGTGTTCTTTTGGCTTATATTGAAGTTTATTCTCCCCTTATATAGCCACAATGAAAATAAATCACAAATGGCATGGTTGTGGGGGGAGGATTGTTTATGTTGTAATGTCAGCCCATCCGAGGAAATGCGTAAGCTCCAATAGGTTCTTTTATTTCGCAGGGCTCAAACTTCCCGGTGGAGGTACATCGCAGGCGCAATTTTCCCTGTTCTTGAGGTAGGGCGCAAATTTCCCAGACGCAAAATTCTCGACACCGTTCGAATGACCTCGGAAGACGATATCTTTTTCAATACTTTTTTTATATTCTTTTACTCGAGATTTCTTCATAGCTTCTTATTAAAATACTTACTAATATATCCTCATTTTATTGTCCTAACCAATCAATATGGGTATGTTGTCAGTAAAATATTTAGATTGATCGAGCCTCTGGTGTGTAACCACAGTATTTCATATCATGCCCCCATTAGAAATCTTGGCTAAACGAACCAATATATGTTGCCAATAAAATAGTTTAGAATGATTGAGCCCCTGGTAAATAACCACAGTATTTCGTGACAGACCCACCCCCCTTCCTATTACCATATTCTAGCTACGTGCCTGACTCAGCTAATTCTCTACATTCTTTACCAAGCACACATTTTCTAAAGCGGAAAATGCTCTCTAAATACCTAAGCTCATTATTTTCTGCAGATGCACAAACTGGGTAACATTCTATCTACATGAATGTTATATATGTCGATTACTGGAAACCGCTTCTCGCTATCTATTACCATATTTACTATATAATGATTAACGTTAAAACCGGAAATGGTTGATTTGTACCGCTTCCGGTTTGAATATTACATTCATCAGGGCACTCGATTCTTAACTATTGACTCTGTACATCATGGCCAAAATTGATTGGTAATCCATCAGATAGTCCTTGAGACTGTTTGTTTCACTGACGGACAGAATGAATATATGGCTATAGAGTTTTGATAAACTAAATTCGTTAGTGAGTGATGATGGAACAAATATAAGAAAGGGAACCAAGAGTACCACCGGGAAAATTTTCGAACACAAAATTAGCCATCGAAAACCCACATGTCCTGGGTTAGAATACCATAGATGAAAACTCTACCACTGAGTCATCAATCACCCGCTTATTAGTTTTGTTAATTATTATATTAATATAAATTAATGAATGCCTGCTTATGTTAATTATTGAACAATTACATTGTATACTTCGTAAAGTCAAAAATTATAAATTTGTATTTACTGTACATACAGTGAGCGCAGAAAGTGTTCGCACACCTATGCTATTGAAACGAGAATGCCTGCGAAAAAGAAACAGAAAATTTAAGAAGTGTAATAACACACACAATATGAATAATGAAAACTAAGCTTTATGAATATATCAATAAAGAACCACAAAGACAAGTTTAATGGTCAGAAAGTAAATAAATTCCGTAGAAAATGTATAGAGTAGACGCAAAAAGTGATCGTACACCTGACGTACGAATACGAAACAAAGATACCACAACTGGGGTTCACTAGTATTCACCTGAGTATACACCTCTGTATAGCATGACGAGTAACAGAATGAGTTTAGTTGTGAATAGGAGTGAAAAAACTGCACGGTGGGCTGTCGAAATGGGAAGCAACCGAAAAGAAACAAATGAGGAGACAAGAAAAGTAATTATTAAAGTGCATAAGAAGGGTAAGTCTTTGAGAAAGATAGCAAACCTCAGGGGCAGATCCAGAGGGGGGCGATCGGGGCCATTGCCCCCTCCCCACAAGAGGAAACTTTCTTAGTTTATATATAAACAAACCCATCCATAACAAGTTTGGAGCTCTTAAAAGTAGCAGTATTACTGCCGACCGCCCCTTCCCCAGAAGTCCGTCCTGGATCCGCCCCTGTATAGAGTAGCCACAATCGAGTATTTTCCGCTGTATGTTTGGAGTCGTTGTCTTGCTGAACAATAAATTGTTTTCAAGAACCATCTTCTGCGCACTAGTATGGAGATATGCCTTTAATATGTTAATATACACTTTGTGGATCATCACTCCATCGATAAGGTGGAGACGACCCACTCCTGAGGCACTCATACAACCTCAGACGAGCACGGACCCTCCTCCGTGTCTTACTTTAGGGACGAGATTTTGAGGATTCATCTCTGTATTCACCTTGCGCCATACCATACGCCTCCCATTGGACTCGATAAAATTAAATTTACTTTCGTCCGAAAATATGACCCTATTCCAGAAAGAAGCCTGATCCCTTATCTTTATACTCTTTTTCAAACTTTAGTCTCTTTATACGATTTGTCTTGTTCACCCAGAACATTTTCCTGGCTATCCGACCATGATACCCTGCAAATATTCCGCACTGTACTGGCTGATACTTTAACACCGCGTGTTTCCAGATCCGTTGCCAATTGCACAGCACTACTTTTTGTAACCTTTTTTCTTTCCCTAATAATGTAACGTTTAACTCAACACTCTTGGTCTTCCAGTTCTTTTCTATTATTATTATTTTTTTTATGGTTTCGCACAGTGATAGAAACATTATACATCGCAATTATTGTTTGTACTGTTGAACGAGGCCTGTCTGCAAGGTTTGCCAGGGGCGGATCCAGGACGGACTTCTGGGGGGGGGGGGCGGTCGGCGGTAATACTGCTACTTTTAAGAGCTCCAAACTTGTTATGGATGGGTTTATTTATATATAAAATAAGAGTTTCCTGTTGTGGGGGGGCGATCGCCCCGATCGCCCCCTCTGGATCCGCCCCTGACTCTATAATACCTTGAAACAGCTTCGCACACCTCCCCAATCTCCAGACATGAACCCCATAGAACATCTATGATCTGTTCTGGAGACAAGAATCAGAAGGCACAGCTTGTCTACTAAAGAAGGCCTAAGAAAAGCTATACAAGAAGAATGGGACATAATCAGTCCCGAAGCTACAGAACTACGAACTACTACAGGTGAAATCAATGCCACGAAGACTACAGACAACCATTAACGCACAGGGTAATCCCACAAAATATTAAATAACGTAATATACTTTATAAGCATTAATTCAAGCATAAGTGTACGGTGACTTTTTGCGTTTACAAAAAAGGAATTCTCTCTTTTCTTCTGAACAAAACAGTGATTATGTTTGTTTGGCCTTTCTCTCGTATATAGAAATAAAATGTATGAATGTGTAGTCTTAATTCTGGTTATATATATATATATTCCACCTCCCGTTCTCATGCTAGCTGTTTTCAATATAAAGTATGCACGGTGTACGAACACCTTCTGCGCTCACTGTAGGTATGTTGACAATAAGCGAATGTTATTAGAATATTTGTTGAGATTTATTTTCCTTCACTGCCTTTCGCCTGGTTAAAAAGTAGTTTGCAGTGCTTTGGAGCAGCTGCAGGTGGGAACGCGATAATGTTTGAGACATACCGGCGACTTTTTTGTGTGTGAAAATAAGACCTTTCTCATAAAGTAGTAAATAACTGCAGTAGCAATTGTCTACGTAAATGATAAAGACACATCCAACTACAAGAAATTAATACAGTATATATAGCCTATTCATTATTGTGTTTCTCTTTTAACAGCTACTAGCTAAGGATAGCCAATTCCAGAATTTTTACTTTCCGGAATCCGGAAAGTAAAATCAGAAAAATTCCGGATCTCGGAAAAATTCCGATTTTTTCTAAATTCCGGATTTTTTCCGAATGTCGGAATTTTTCCGAAATCCGGAATTTTTCCGAATTCCGGATTTTTTCTGAATTCCGGAATTTTTCTGAATTCCGGAATTTTTCTGAATTCCGGAATTTTTCCGAAATCCGGAATTTTTCTGAATTCCAAAATTTTTCCGAAATCCGGAATTTTTCTGAATTCCGGAATTTTTTCGAATTCCGGAATTTTTCCGAATTCCGGATTTTTACTGAATTCCGGAATTTTTCTGAATTCCGGAATTTTTCTGAATTCCGGAATTTTTCCGAATTCCGGAAAGTAAATTTTCCTATTCCGGAAAACAAAATTTCCGGAATCCGGATTCCGGAAAATTTGCAAAGCATTGGGAGAAAGGTCTGACTCAAAGTATGGAAAATATTATGGTAAGAAAATTCGAATGAGTATTTGTTATTTTTAATCAAGGAATGTGTTCGATTTAAATACTTCAATTTGTTATATATATAGTATGACTTTGGTTGTATTAAAATCAACTATTTAATGCTTTCGACATCATTCGTGTGTCGTAAAAATTTTGTAAATTTTCAAAAACCTCAGTTGTTAAATTTTAGTGGTGGTTGGATTCATCATTATATTGCTAAAGCAGATTTTACAAGTTCTCACAAGCAGAATTCCAAAAATAATTTCTACTAAAACCTGTGAAATACAATTCAAAGGTGACATTTAGTATTCACTGTACAACTGAATACGAGTACTAAATGCTTTTGATGTTTGTTTCTATAGTGTTCTTGGGAGACCCGGGTTCGATTCCCGGCGGGAACTCATGTGTTTCGGAATCGACGTTAATCAGTAGGTCCCGTCTCCTATAGCCTCGCTGCTGAAAGGGACGTTGAACTCAAAATTAACACAACTCTATAGTGTTCTTAAGAATGAATAATACATGACAATTAAATTTTGTTTCATATATGCCATTACAAAACAACATTTTTTTTCTAAAGAATAAGATGGGTTTATATGTGCTAGAAAACAAGCTCTCCTCATGTAGTTGAATTTCGTCAGTGCAGAGAAAAATCTTGTATGATATATAGCGTTGGTCATAGACGGTTGACAGTAGCAGTTATTCAGTTCTCAGTTGATTAGAGTAACAGTAGCTGAGTGGCGTAAACAATACGGTGTGAGAAGTATCTGTAGTAAGTGTACATTGAATAGAAAGTTATCTAAAGGATAAACGTGTGTTCATACTTAGAAAAGTTGTAGTTATATATCTACAGTTACAAAGATGTTATTGAGTTATTTGTTTAACGTTTTCCATACATATTCCTCCATCTTGACAATCATTCCATAACTTGAATAACAGAGGGTCTGTAGCGAATCATCCTATACTAACTAGGTTGTGATTAGAGAAGAAAATCTTGCGATTGTAGCATAATGTTTTGTGCAAGCTCCGACCAAATCAACTCAAAGGATTCAGTAATTGTATTATGATACAACTTCGATAATTCATTTCAAATGCATTTTTATCATGAGGAAGTGAGATTCTGAAATCGTAATTGTTATGCCTTGCTATTGCTTTGTTTAAAATTTTAGGTATACTGTAAGAGTAAAATGTATCGTTTCCAATACCCTAAATAGTACTTGAGGAAAGGGGATGGTGGATGTGTGGAGGGGGGCTCACTTCTCTGGTGTTAAGGGTCTTAAGTTATCCAAGTCATATGAGTCATCGTGGTGGATTATTGTGTCCATGATTTTTGTATCCTAACTCTTTCATCCTTCCTCTCGTCTTCACTTCCTCACCTCATCAAGTCTTCCGTCATTCATTTTCTTCTTGCATTTATGGTCCGTCTGCTGTTAGCCAATGGGCATAACCAGGGAATGTTGAACTCTGTTCCATACATTCCACTCTTTAGCTTGTATTTATTTTAATTTAGTTCGATTAGAGCTTTAAATACGTGGTATGTTTCTTTCTAAAATAATGGTGTGCATAACGTTTTGGTATGTGTAGATAAAAGAAAACAGTAAGTTAACTGTAATCGTACCTTTAGAAGGAAAATGTATCAGTTGTAATAAATTACAAGTATTGTGAGATAATGAACTGCAGTTTTTTTTGGAAAGCTACGATTCTGACAAATGCGTTGTACTGGTGATTCACGAAGATAGCTTATTTTCATCTTAAAAGAAAGTTTTCTCGCATTTGATTAGGGATAAATGTATTATAGGATGTATTAATATTTGCTGTTAAGTACTATGAGCTTGCGTGTTGTCTACTTCTAGCACTATGAGCAAGATGCGGATGGATTGTGTACACAGTTAACAAAAAGCTTACCAAAGAAGGGAAAACAAGACTTTTTCGTAGATACACAAGCTTTTGTTGAAGCTGGGTGGGTTATTCAGACTCACGAATTAGAGGTAAGTGAACGAAAAAAGAAAACAAACAAACGAAAAAAAGTGCAAAATGAAAATGAACAGTACTGATGAGAGATTTAAAATTTAAAAGTTTAGTGTAATGTGATTGATGGATTTGGAGGAAAAAAATTAAATATTCTTAAAACAGTCATCATTTAGTGTTTGTAATTCCGATAGATGTAGAATCTTTAGAATTAAAATTTCCTTGAAGTATTTTAAATATTATGATTTAAAATAATAATAAATAAAAATGATCAAGATTCAGCCAATAGTTACTGTCACTGAATCCTTGTCTGAGGACAGGAAGATACAAGTTACTAGTAATTTAAAGAGTGACAATGTGCAATTGGGCAAGGTATCGAACTCGCATTCCAGGCTTACTGTGTTGGTGCATTATCCACTACACTATACAGTCCTTCATCAATTTAGCCATACATTCTCCTCTCGAGATCGGTATGCAACCAAATTACCGTTAAAATATTCTCAGGGAAAGATATTCTTGAGTTTCACAACAACAGTATTGAAGACAGAAGTATAATAAACTTTAGACAACCTATCTTCTGTTTGCATTAACACTTTTTTCTTTCCACAAATCAGCTTAGGGAGTCGATAGGTAAAGGAGAGTTTGGAGATGTAATGCTGGGCATTCTAAGGGGCGAGAAGGTGGCTGTTAAAATGTTAAAAGACTCAAGTGAAGCAGCTCAGAAGTTCTTAGCAGAAGCATCGCTTATGACGTAAGTAAACTAATCCTTGAGAGAAGTAAACATATTGTATTTTTAATATTTGGCAATGAATTATTGTAGACTGAAAAATACAAAAATTATACCACCGTATATACTGTTGCTAAAAACAACAAAGATGTCATGCTTCTATTTTTATTATTATTTTTCCACCGTCGTCGCCATCCCTTAAGTATCCTGACATTTAATTTCTAGACAGCTATTAGAGAGAAATTGAAATTATCTATACAACTTTTCGATGTTGCTATAATGTTTGACTTTTTTTTTTTTTCATAACGTTTCTTTTGGCCCAAGAATTAACTTCATATGAAATGTTCGAAACAAGATTTTCTTGCTTCCTTGTGTAGTTCCAAAATCTGAATCAAGAACATGATCTAAAATCTTAAATAAACATCGCGAATTCAGGTTAATTTTTCTAAATTTTCGTGAAGTAAACTACTTCAAAATTTCCAAGCCAGGTCACGCAGCAATTAAAAGTAGGACGAAAGAAATTTTAGCGTTCTACAGCGTTAGTGTCTACAAGCCATAGACAGTTCATTTCTTCCTTGTGGTGTTAATAGATTTTATGAAATTCAAGCTGTGATGAGCATGATTGGTGGAAAACAACATTCCGTGCAATTCAGAATGCTCTACGTCAGATTCCTCCGAATTGATAGAAAGTATATGTAGTGGTTCAAGGCAGTTGGTAAAGACCATCACACTGGAAATAGTTGAAGAAACTATCACGCTACTAATGATCATGAACTTAACCAAGTTCAAGTACAATAGAGGTGCAACCAAGTTAGTTTTCGAAGAAAAATTTTAATTATTGTTTTTTCTCATGAAATGTAATATATTGCAGAAGATAAAATAAATAAATAAAACACCCTGTGAGTAATTTTTGTATATGTCAAGTATTTCATTAGCATACTATATATACTTAATAGAATAAATCTTATATTGCTGTAAAGGAATTCTTGGTTGCTTTCACCTATTAAAAGTGTCCCTTAAGTCAAAAGGTGTGCCAAAATTTTATTTTCGGTTATTGCTTATAGTTATTATTGATAATAAATAGCATTTGCAGTAATCCTCGTATACACTGTTTTTAATTAAAATATCTAATGTTTTGTCAGGTGCATGTAATGCCGTAAATTTAAGAGACAAAATGTATTACTTTCAGTAATGAAATTTAGATCGATTTTATTGGTATACTGCTGATATTGGATTATTGAATGCATTATTGGTAGAACTTCATTTTTTTATGTACTTATTTAGCCCTTCCGAAGATATAGTATCTGGCATGTGTACCTTTGGTGCAGGTGGTCGTGTGTTCGGTTCCCAGCGGGAGAGCACAAAATAGTTTCATTATCATTAATCTCTCATGTCCTGTAGCCTAAAGAACATAACAATGGAATGTTAAACTAAAAATTTCATGTCTTTTTTTCTATTTACTTATTTATATTAACTATGTTTTACCATTTCATTGCAGCTCACTCAGGCATGAGAATTTAGTGCAGCTTCTAGGGCTTGTATTTAACAATAAGCACATATATCTGGTCACAGAATACATGAGTAAAGGCAGTTTAGTTGATTACCTTCGTTCGCGTGGAAGGCTACATGTTACAAAGAAGGACCAAATAAATTTTGCATTGTAAGTATTGTTTTTTTATAGCAGGGTGGAAGGGAAGATAGAATTGAAAGTTATACTGGTAAAAGTGTAAAATATACTCAGATCTACGTATTGTTGATAAGTGTCAATGTATTGAAAATTTTGCATTAGAAATTTTAATTGCTGATTTTAATTATTATTTTTTCTGTGTTACTGAAAGAATAGCAGTCCGATGAAAGTAGCTTCAGCAGAAGGTAGTAACATGTATGTAAGAAAAAACAATGCCCAAAATAATTAATTCAAGTTGATCCATATTTTATACGTGCTCTGTAAGCGAAATAATTCGGCTTAATCCTGGAAATGGTTAAACGCGACCAATATTATGTAAACAAGACAGTTTCAGCGGGCAACCTCCGTCGTATTCAATGGTGGTGAAGAAACTTCACCTGTAAAATATCATCATGGAATTTATCTTCAGCCTCTTTAGATCAAAAAAATATACTATTAATAGAGATGAAAACTCGAATCCTTTGAATTATTTGATGATAATTAAGCCAAAAATTTTTAAAAAATAATTTGTTTAAAACTTAAAAGTATGTATGCACTTTTTGTAAAATGATTGTAAACTATAATACGTAATTCTTCCAACTGTAATACTTTACACACTAAGAATACGCTTAATTAAAAATCATATGATTTTCGAAAACCTCTGAATTGGCAATTCGGTTAAGACGACTAGTGCATACATTTATGTGCAGTTCTAATCTACCAAGACGTTTTTCAAATATTTGACTTTCTAATTAATCGTGATCGTATTGCGTAAAGTATTACACAGTTGGATAATTTAGTTATTCGAAAAGCGCTCTGGTTTTTAATCGTCTGACAGATTTTTGTTTCTCGGTTGCCGATGTTGTTTTGTATTGTTGCTCTACCCACAAACATTCCGATTGTCGCCTTAGTCTGAATTTCACGCATTTCTTCAGTCTGTGCCTAGCATGGAGCAGTTTACTCTAGCGCAACGTGTGCTAATTGGGAAAACTTTTTATCAGAACGTATCGTCTCATTTCGCGTAATGATGACCAACAGTGGCCCCCGAGATCATGCGACTTACCTTCTTGTGACTGTTTTCTTTGGGGTACTCGTAAATCATTGTTGTATGTCAATATACCCCGTTCCATCCGTGAATTAAAGGAAAAAATGCGACGATCTTCGTCGAAATCCAAGTGGAAACTTGTCAGGCAGTCATAGCGAATTTCACGAACAGAGTTATTGCATGCCAGCGCAGTAGAAGAGGTCATATGTTCGACGTTATTCACCATACCTGAAATCGGAATGTGTGATTAACATGTTTATGAGTTTTGTTAGTGTGTTTTGAAAAAATAAAGTTCACAATTTGATGTAAGAAAACTGGCACGCTTTTTGAATAACCGTATATTATAGTTTACCGTCGTTTTATCAAAACATACGTACTTGTAGGTTTTTAACTGATGATTCGTTTTTCATCATCAGTACCAAGTAATTCAAGGAATTCGAGTTTCCATATATATCAGCGGTATATTTTTATTTAAAAAAAAAATCGACGATAACATTTCTTAATGTAAGATGTTTTGCAGAATAAATTTCTTCACTAGCAGTGAAGATTACGTAGATCGTTCGTTGAAACAGTAAATATTAGTGGTATTTAATTATGTAAGTTTTGACATTATTGTTATTATTATTATTATTATTATTATTACCGTAAATACGCGCATAATTTTCGCATCCCAATTTGGAAGGGCATTTTCTGTATATTTTATTTTCCTCGCGTAATTTGCGCACGCAAGGATTTGACAGTGATTTGTAAGAAACCACACGACTTCTTAATCAATTTTTTAATGTTATTTTTCTACAAATTTAGAATTAGTTGTTTGTTGTCAATTCTTGCTACAAAGAAAATGTGTACTGGTATTTTCGTGTTATTTTCACTGGGAAAAAAAAATTAGATGATGTTCATGATGGGGCTAATTTTTTTTTCCGCATAATTTACGCACCCTTGTTTCAAAACAACTTTTTTCCTCTAAAAAAGTGCGAAAATTACGCGACTAAATACGGTATTATTATTATTATTATTATTATTATTATTATTATTATTATTATTATTATTATTATTATTATTATTATTATTATTATTATTATTATTATATTCTCAAACGTATGTTTTAATCGTTTTTTGGTGAAACACTATTGATAATTACGATACTAATTACAGTGTTCTTCGTGGCTAAAAGGAAGTATAGAAATAGTGTTTTATGAAAATTAACTATTGGAAATCACCTTGTCGGAAACAAGTTTAAAAATAATTTATTCAGTAGAATATATATAAAGTTAGCACCATGATAGAATGGAGTTATGGCAACAAAAGAAACTAAAATACAATCCTAGTCAGATTAATTAATATGGTCGTATTTAAATTATCTTAAGCAATCTTATGAAGTTCCCGTTTGATGGCAGGGAAGTGTTAAAATAACGGGGCCGGAAAATCAAGTACATACTTTTTGGAGAGCTCTTCCTTATGCTGTGTAAAATCTTCGGAAATTTGGAGCCCATTAGAAAAAAAAAACTTTTGTTCGGAAATGTTGCCAAAAACCGAGAAAGATAATTTAAAACCTGATGCTAATAATACGCGTGCTGTAACCTGTCTGCGGCATATATACAATGGATTTCGCTAACAGGAAAAATACTTAAAGTGACAGGTGTTAATTTTACTTTTTAGTTTTCTGCTTTTTAATAAAATACCCCTTTATTATTTGTATATTTTTTGAACAACTCAGAAAGAGGTATGATCTTATTTACATGTACACACATGCACCGCACAAGAGTAAATTTGAGCAAGAAATATAGGGTTGAATATGTGAAACTTCCGTTCGTTATTATTACAAATGATTTCTCGCATTTGAGAACATGTATTTGTTTTCATACAGGATTTTGTACATAAAGTTTATATAAAGTCTATATTAGAATATTAAATAATAGTAATTATATGTTTTAGTGGATTTTTTCAGAAGAAATTTTATTAAAATTAACAAAACTTAAGCAGATCAAAGAGCATATTAATAACTCAGTTCTATTCAAGAGCCGTATTTGTTGCAGCAGAAACGCTTCATGATTGTAGACTTACATGTAACTTTGAAAATTTTGTAATTAATTCACATCCACGAATAAACTGAAAAGTACACAGAGGAAATGAGCGTAGACTATTAATTTTCAAGAGTAAATAAAACAGTTTTATTTTCGAGTTTTTTTGAAAGTATTTGTGATATTGAAATTTTTGAACTTAAATTTTTCACGCGTTCGAAAAAAAATCATTACTAGTAAAATTAACCTAATACAAATATTTTTGTTCTTTTGCTAATTTTTCCGGAAAGAAACCGGAATAAAACTGTTTTTTACCAACAGGTTCAAAATTTCTGGAAATTTACAACACTACATAGGATCAAGATTAACAGACCACCACAGACCATTCCCTGTTTTTAGATGAGTTTACTTTAATCCATCTAAAAACAGAGAATTTGTGTTGTTATTTAGTTCAGTCTATTTTGTTTTCGCGAATTCTGTCGAATAATGTTTAGAATATATAAGACGATAATTATGTCTGTTGTGCTTTATAGTTACATAATTCCTTACTTTGATGGAAAAACTAAGACTGAAAGTATTTGAAAATAAAATTCAGCGGCGAATATTCGGACCTAAGAGGGACAGGAATGAGAAATGATGGAAACTTCATAACGAGGAACCGCATTAATTTACACTTTACTTAACATTGATAAGATTAGTAAGTCTAAGGGGCTCAGGTAAACAGGTAATATAACCAGAATAGAAGAAAGTAGAAACACTTCCAAAATTTTAACTGAATACTCAATCGGAAAATGACCATTGGGAAGACTTAAGTGCAGATGGGAGGACAATATTAAAATGAATCTCGCAGAAATAGAAATTCAAAGTAGAAACTAGAACCAACTGGCTAAGGACAAAAGTTAGTGGAGAGGTTTTGTGAATGCGGCATTGAACCTTCGGGTTCCATAGCCCATAGAAATAGTTGGTTAGCTACAAATTAAACTGTTAATTTCCGACAGTGCTTATGATTAATATTTCCATCTTGTTTTTTTGTTACAGTGATACTTGTTCTGGTATGGAATATTTAGAATCTCGGAAAGTAGTTCATCGTGATTTGGCGGCTCGCAATGTATTGATTTCAGAAGATGGAATAGCAAAAGTGTCTGACTTTGGTCTGGCTAGAGAGGAAAATTTTACTTTGGAGGGTGGAAAACTCCCAATAAAATGGACAGCCCCGGAAGCGCTGAAACAAAGCGTAAGATATATTTTTGTATTGTTCCTTTAATAATGTTATCTGTTGATTGCAATATTATGCCTTTAATTGTTAAAAAGATTTTAATTTTATTTTGAGTTTTATATAAATACTTTTGTTTCGATATGAAATTCTTGTGGAAAAAATACCGTAGTCTAAGAAGAGAAAGAGAGAGAGGCAAATGTACTATAATATTGCAAACGTGAAATCCTTAATGGGTGACAAGACCCACGAACATACAAGTTGGATATTGCTTCATATGTGATGGAAAATGTTCGCTTTTTTTGTTGTATGATTTCAGAAGATCCGTTCATGGGAACTCATCATTCAATGATCATAAATGATTTCATACATACTAGTATCACATCAGAGAGGCTTAGTTATTTTACCAAAATATTTCCTAATCGTAGTAAGTATTTTTGTGGCAGTACGGCAGAAGAATAGTTGAAATGTGTAATATTTTAATGATTGAGTTTTAAAACGTACTGTTAAGTAGTATCAATTTACATGTTTAAAATAATTTAAATCTTCTCAATATGATGTAAAATAAATGTACGTAATTACAGATTTATGTTTATGTATTTTTTAAATTTTTTTAATGATATTCAAGATAAAAGAAACCCAATAGATGTATCAAAGTTCTAGCTTACCCTGGCCCAATAATAATTTTTGTGTAACTATGAATTTTATTACTTTTTACAAATCAATTTTATTTCCTTCAAAACAGTTCCCTTGGGCGTACACGGCAGTGGAGGCATTGTTGCCATTCCTCGTAACAATGCTGGAAGGTTTCTGCTGGAATACCTTTCAGCTCGTCGGTCACGCTTTTCTGAATGTTATCCAAAATACCAAAATGATGCTCTTTTATGTGTTTTTATAGCAAGGGGAATAAAACGAAGTTACAGGAACAGAGATCGACGAGTAGGGAGGCTGAGGAACCACAGGAAGCTTTTTTTCTGCGAAAAATTTGTTGGTGGAGTCTACTTAGTTGTAAATTCTTGGAACGATCTTCATACACTTTTCTCATGTCCAAATTCTGTGTTAAAATTTCAGGGACGGTAAACACGTTCAAATGCATAACTCACTACCGATCATTCTCACCATCAGTTGACAATGTGACCTCACAAGAGACATTATCATTAGACTCTTTTGAGTCTTTTCATGAGACTCTCTTCACATTATCATCTTCGAGATTTTCACATTATTATCATTCTCGAGATTGAAGGTCTTCCTGCGTGAAGTTTGTCTTTTACTTGCTCTCGGCCTTCTAAAAAGGACTTTGCCATCTGAACACTTGTTCCCTGGATAGGAAAAGTTCCTCATAAACCCTTGTAACTTTTTCAGAAGTCACCGTAGTGGATTCGCCAAGCTTTACACAAAATTTGATGGCACAACGTTGCTCAAACTTCTGCCTGGGTCATTTTCGTAATTAACATCAGAAACATCACTTCAGACGCTCTCAATACTGGCGTAGCAACTATAAGTAACTGAGTCAACGGCAAGGGGATAACTTAACCGCTATGTAAAGGTGGAGGCAGCAGTGTTGTAGGTTCGTGCACATGTTGCCAGTCTCGTTACTTTTCTAACCACCTCGTAAACGATGTTTTCAACAACTGACGACTTTAGAAATACTAAAGCGTGGTTCATATTGTAATATTTCGTAGAGTAATAGTACGCGGGTTTTCCGTCATACAGTTTGTACACAAGATTTCAAATAAGTAAGTCTCTCTAAGTTCTTTCCTCTGTAATTCGACCTCCTGCCCGTTGCAGCTCACAGAGATAAGATTAGACGAGTCCGTCCCATCTGTTGCAACTTGAAGAGAGAGTTAGAATATGACCAGTTAACAACTGATGACTTCTGCCTCGAGTTGTCCGTTTATGTAGTCGGTTTTTGGAGGCGGAGCTTGTGGAAGAATTGAATGGGTCCTCTTCGTATCTGTTCGTGTCGTCTTCGTGTTCCATCGGTGTGACGGTATCTGTTGGCTGTTTGCTGGTGTTTGTACCGAAGCACGTGGTTTTATTTACTAATACGGGATAATTCCAATATGAGGGATATTGTAATGTTATTAATGACAGATCAGTATTATTATTATAGGTGTCGGTATAGACATGTACATCTAGTACATAGGACACGTACTATAAAGGGTGTTACTGAATTATACCGACAAACTGTAAGAGGTAATTCCTCACATCAAAACAAGTCAAGAAGTTCCTATGGACCTGTGGGGAAAATGCAGAGTTTCAGAGCTAGGACTGTCCAAAATCGCGAAAAAGCCAAATTTTAAGAGTCCCTGTTTCGAGTTCGAGAAATCGTGGGGTGGTGGTCGTTATCAGCGTAAAGAACGTAATGCATACACAATCCAAAAATGCATATTACATCAATTTTCAACGGATATGCAGGGTATTCTGTACAGGGTATAATTTTCAAATATGCTCTCAATAAAGTTTTCAGATATACCAAGATTTCAAGGAGGGTCCAAAGTAAGCAGGAGGTAAGCCTTGACAACAATCGACATCCAGTGCTTCGGAAGGAAGTTGGAAGTGTTAGGAACCGGCAGCTCCCGGTTTTTTTGTGTTCGGAATAACATGTGATGCGATGTATTTCGTCACGGTATATTTCACGTTTTCTTTACTTATAAGCTTGAATAAAAACGTCGCAGCATTTTCTTCTCGAATACGAGAGACCGTACTGTTGACGATCCTTAACACTTCCGACATCGCGCCAAAGTATTCCGTATTCACTGCTGTCAAGGCTTATAGTTTGCCTACTTTGGACCAAATATAAAGTCAAAGCATATCTCAAAATTCGGTTGATGGCATGTCTGGGAAATTCTCCCTGCAAGGAATACTCTGCATACCCATTGAACATTAATGGAATATACATTTTTGGATTGAGTATGCATGACTTCCTTTACGCTGATAAGAACCACCACTCCACGATTTCTCGAATTCGAAATAGGGCCTCTTGAAATTTGGCTTTTTCGCGATTTTAAACAGTCCTAACCGAAACTATGCATTTTCCCCACAAGTCCATAGGAACTTCTTGACTTATTTTGATGTGAGGAATTACCTCTTACAGTTTGTCGGTATAGTTTATTAACACCCTGTATATTAATAGTGAAGTCTGATATATATAATCCTCCCTAAGCACTAGACCTGCATAATGTCCTCCCTGCTGGTCTAGTGGCTAGCGCTTGTCTCCTTTAGTCTAAAGGGCATAACCTTGGATCGTTAAACTAAAAAAAATAATTTTATTTCAATTTTAGACCCCTATAAGCCCAAATTTTTGTACCTGATTTTAATTTAAAGGTCATGAAAATAGCAAATTGATAGATTAAGAAGAGCCACATTTTAGGAAAAAATGTTTTTATGTGCTCTCACGTAAAAAATAAATGAATTTGTAGGGAATAATATGATATAAAAAGTGAAAGGTCCAAACAAAGGTGTCACTATCAATTTATTTTTTTGATTTATTTTCGGGCGTACAAGCTGTAAAGTTCTGAAATAGAACACAAGGAATATAGTTATATAGTTGTATATAGTTACTCAAATTTTTTATTAATATTTTTTCCCAAATTTTCTTCCTGAAAAAATATTTCTTTCGGTATTAGAAATTGATATTCGAAACTAGTGAAATAAATAATTAATAAAGCTTGTGTACGTACACACAATGGCTATGATGGGCACAAAGTATGCAGGATTATACTGTGACAGAATAAGAACTATTTCCCATATAGCATAGTGTAGTCAAGGGAGAACGGTAGCTCAGTAGTAAATTTCCAACCTCTGGTGCCTAGCGATTCCTAGTTCGATCCCAGGCAAGTAAGCTTGTGGTGGATACTTGCATGTCTGTGGGATTTCTCGGGGTTTGCCGTTTCCTCTCCCACTCTCATTACACCAATTCTTTCAATCATCATCGTTTAGCCTAAAGGGCATAACCATGAGGCAGAGAACTAGAAATTACATTACATTTCATGTAATATAGTCGATCACAGTTAACGATAAAACTGTTGCTTTTAGTTCCAAACCAAATTAAACCTATTAATAGTACATTTTTAAAAATTTATTATTGTCTCTCTGAAATTATGCCTTTGTGCGAATAATGTTCCGTTAGCTACTCAGTAGATTATTAATTTTATTGATATGGATTGTATTCATCTTACATTTTCTTTATTTAGTTATCCATATATCTACGGTGCTGGCATGTATGTTTGGTTTCATTTTAATCTGTCCATTTGTTTTTTTTTTTTTTTTTTTTTTTTTTTTTTTTTAAATTTGTAACCATTAATTTCTTGTTATATTTTAATGTTATGACAGTATCTTATTGGTATATTACTGTTTATTTTGTAGAAATTCTCCAACAAATCGGATATGTGGAGTTTTGGAATACTACTGTGGGAAATCTATTCTTTCGGAAGAGTGCCTTATCCTAGAATAGTAAGTACACAATTGTTGAAAATCATCAGTTGCAGATTGTAATTAACGGAATAATGTCCGTTTGGGTTACGATCACAATAAATCTTTATTTAACATTATAATAAGGAAATTTGATTTTGATCAGAAAATGAAAAAATAATTGTATTGACCTCATGTAAGAATAGGATCATATATCAAAATTAAATTGAAAAAAATAAGTGAGAATGACACAGTAGGAATAATCTTAAATGGGTTTTAATTTAATTATTTTCAGATATGAGTTTTACTGTAATTTACCAACCTTTATTAAAACGAACTTCTGAGGGAAAAATGAAAATGTGTATCAGTTTTTATTAAATCGAGAAATATTTCAAACGCATCAAGAACGCACAGTGTTCTTGCTTTATTAAGAACACTGTGTTTAAGGTTGTGTATAGTATAAAAGATGATGAGGTTTTCTTTAAGATTTTTTTTTGTTTGTTTGTTTAAAAGGTTTTGCAAGACTCTGAAACTTAAAAAATGATATATAAATTGATGAAAATATATTTTCCTGTTCATACAGGATGTCTATCGGTCACGAAAGTCATGAAAAAGTCACGAAATCAGAAAACGGTCATGAAAGTCAAGAAATTTAGTTTTTGGGTCACGCTTTTTTTTTAAATCTGTACAAATATAAGTATACACTGGAAAATTTTGTTCTATAAAAGGTCAAAATTTACCACCAAAAATGTCCATGGTCGGCTTTAGACGCTACCAAATCGCAAGCAAAGCACGCTTCTATCGCATGCATGAAAATTCGCATCGAAATGTTACTAAATTTTATGGTATGGGAAAGAAAAGGTAACGAAATTTCATTTTGGAAATTTAGTAGACACCTTATGATATGACAAGTGGTATTTACGTAAAGAAAATGAAATAACACATTTTTAATTGAATTATTGAGAAGATAAGTGAAACATTAATTCCGTTAATTGCATCTGTTAACGAGGTTTCCTGAATGTCTTCGGCCATCTAAACTGCGGCATTGGTTACCAGGTTAAGTCATTTACCTGAATGGTTCTATTCCAATGGTTACATATTCAACAACTTCTTAAATCACTAATTATTGTTTAATTTTTGCACAGTAATCTAAAGTGAAGTGTATAAGTTATATTAAGAAAAAAGCAGATTCTAAGAAAAAACCTCATATTGTTACTGTCTGCAAGATTCTCACATTGTTAATATGGCCAGAAGAATTGCTAAATTGTCATTTCTTTCATAATGAAATAGCTGTAATTTTTACTATATAAACAGTTAGTTTAACTAGATGTCTCATTCCAACTATGAACTCTTCCACCAAAAGTGCACAATGTGTTTATAAAATGATCCGATGTTCATATGACTTAATCTGGTGAACAAGGCCATAACTTAAGTGGGCGAAACCGTACAGTAAAATTCTTACATACGGAATTAACGGAGTGTGTGTTTCTAATTATCTTTTTAATACAAAAGATGACAAAAAAAAAGTAAACGATGTTCCTCGAACCTCTCAGTTAACTGCTGTTATTTCCCAGTATATTGCTAGCTACACTGAGCCCTGACTTGCTAACTGTATCAGTTGAGCACAATACCTCGAACGACGAAGTAAAAATGATACTTTCGGAAGGAAGGAATGTTTTTGTGGACTTCTGCTATCCATTATAGCCTCACTGCAAAACAATAAAGTTGTACAAAGAAGAGGGTTTAATCGTCGGCAGAGCTGTTGTGGGTCTTATCATCCGGCAATGGGCACAACAGGCCCCTACGATACATGATCGACTTGAAATTGTAAGAACATTAACCCAGTTCATTCGAATCTCCAATAAGTGCTCACTATTAGGAGAGCACAATACCCCAACGCAGAGTAATTCGGCCATACGAGTTATCTCAAAAGACAGCTTCCAACATCATTCGGAAGAAACTGGCATTGGAAGCGCTTCTCAAAATACGCGGACATCACCTCGCAGAGTACTATGTTCAGAAGAGGTTCACAAACGCCTCAAAACTATATGAAACATACCTTCCAGGAAATAAGTGGAAATGGATGTGTACCGTGGATAAGGGGTGGCTCTACCTGAATGAGACCAACAAAATTCTGTCTACTTTCTACAGTCAAACAGACCACAAGGGCCATTCTGACTTTGTGCTACAGGACCTCCAACCATACCGCTCGATCACTACAGGCGTTCTACTCAAGGAAGGCAGCAGAGACGAGAATTCGAGTGATCATGAAAATTCCTGTGAAATCCTCGGATGCCTTACCAATGGACCGTCGTAGGTTAGGATTCCTCAAACAAGTTCTCGCTCGGCGTCGTTTACACACGTTACAGAATGCAAAGTTGCCAAAGCAATACGACGGAACATTCCTGTATTAGTTCTACGCAGGAGTTTGCTACAGGGGAAACTAAACTGCCTGGCCATCGTCCGGCGCGTGGCTGTCACATCAAACACAATCGGTGATAAAGGATTTACTAGGCAGGTAATTCGTTCAAAATCTACAACGATAATGTGTATTTTGTATGTACTTCGAAGTATTGTTTCTATTTAAAGCAAAAGTGCTATTTAAAAGAGCACAAGCGGTTAAGAAGAAGAAGAAAATATATAAAGAAATAATTTAAAATATTTTGTATTATATCGATATATTTCTTGTTTTCGTTGCTATGACAACTTGTTTATTTTGTTGTTAAGGTAACTAGAAAAAGATAGAACGAAGAAACCATATTGTTAGAATTGGATGTATATTATTTTAATGTGACATACGGTATATGTTGAAAAATATATATATCCAAAAGTGCATAACTATGTTGTGTGATTCATTATAATCTCATGTACTTTATAAATATTCAATATATTTGAAACCAGGGAATGTAACGGAAGAATTAACGTTACATACTTATATGGTGCCGAAACCGTGGAGACCTTGAGATTAGTCAGAAATTTTAGTAAACTATCTCAACATTACGGATTACATTTTACTACGTAATAAAAGAAAATATATCGAAGAACTAAAATGAATACCAGTACAGGAGTTGAAGATGTCAATATTCCAGCAACTGAGACTTCAACGGATGTGATGGATCTTTTACGACAGCTAGGACAGCAGATAAATTCCATGACACAGCAAATTAATTCTATGACACAAAATTTAGAACAGATGGTTTCCAGATTAGAACAAGTAACACAAAATTTGGATTCCAGATTCGAACAAGTAAAACTACAAATAGGACAGCAGATGGATTCCAAATTGGAGCAAGTAACACAGCAGATAAATACCAAATTGGAAATAACTGACAATAGAATAGAGCAAATTATCCATGGTTTTGCAGTGGTGAGAAGTACCGTTGATGTAGTAGAAATGCAAGTCAATGAACATACAAACCAAATTCGGAGACTGCAAGAAGAGGTGCATACCATCAAAGAGAAAATCAGTACATCAAAGTGTAATTCTGATCCTGCCCTCAACGTAGTGTATGAGGAACATAGGAGAACTGAATCAAGACCCTGTGAAGAAGACAGCAATTCATCAGAAGGATATTCTGAAAGGGAGGACATCATCTCTAATATCAAGGACGAAGGAAGAAGACCACGTCGAAGGAATCATACACACGTAAAACCTAGACATCTAAGGTATTTTAGTACTGATAATCGCGTGAAATTTAATGAAATCGTTAACTAAATTCAGGGGTGGATTTGAGGACATCCCAGCGAGTACCTTTTTAGAAAAATTTGAAGAAGAATGTGAACTAATTGGTATAGATAAGGCTAATTTCCTCAAAATATTGCCACATATTTTGTTACCACCTTGTTCGGTATGGTATAAAGTGATCAGAGGTAGTCTGCGTAATTATTCAGATTTTAAGAATGCGCTTTTAGCAAATTTTGAAAACGATTTCATGTTAGCAGACCGGAATGCTCAAATTAGAAACCGACGTTTTGATCCTAAAGTGGACAAAAGTCTTGCAGATTTTGTAATTTCAGCATATAATGACTTGAAACAGATCGATCCATATCAGCAGGAATCACGCATTATTGCATAAATAAAAATATTATTACCGTTTAGGCTGCAGCAAGTATTGATCTCTTCGCAGTGTATTAATTTTAATCACTTAATAATGATAGTTCAAAATTATGAGTCAGTCTAGGTTACAAATAATGATAGTTCAAAATTGTGAGAGTCAGTCTAGGTTACAAGGTAATAATAACAGTAATCAAGCTGACCATGTTCCTGTTCGAAATATCAAGGTTAGAGAAGATTGTAATCATAATACGAGAGGTAATGTTAGATTTTCTCGTAATGACAATACGACCGAACCTAATTTTAGAAGAAACAGAAATAATAATCATACAGCTTTAAGAAATAATGTAAATAATCGATCTCATTCTTCACGTACTCCCAGATTTCGTAGTAATTACATAGGTGGGAGAAATTTTCAGAATAGGAACCAAAGAACTGGTGAAGTAAATAACATACAGGACTATACTCAAGATTGTGCCATTGAATACAACTTATTCGAATCATTTGGTAATGTCACTTAATCTAAATGTGGTTGACTTGGAATGGGTTAAAGCCACGTTAGCAATTTATCCGCAAGAGTATAAGAACAATCATTTAAACTTATATGATAATGCTTCAAATCCTTTAAATGATAATAATCACCTTTTTCGTTTAAAGGACAATTATATTAATGTCGAGTTTTCAGATTAATTCTTAATGTAATAATTTTTTATTGTGTGATTATTTTGTGTGATATCGATTAGTTTTTGTTTTCGTTGCAATGACAACTTGTCTTGTTGTTAAGGTAACTAGAAAGAGATAGAACGAAGAACCATATTGTTAGAATTGGATGTATACTATTTTAATGTGACAAATATAGTATATGTTGAAAATGTATATATATCCAAAAATGCATAACTGTGTTGTGTGATTCCTTGTAATCTCGTGTACTTTTTAAATGTTCAATATATTTGGAACCAGGGAATATAACGGAAGAATTAACGTTACAAGTCGACTGTTTTTTCGTGGGCAGTCGTCTGTAATTGATACAGTTGGTACTTTCCAAAATTTCCATTTTAATGCGTGTAATCATTTGTTAGTTTTTTGTGTGTGTTGACTTAATGGAGACAACGTTTCTGTAGTGTGTTGTTATATCCAAATATATAAATAAGAATAAAAAATGTGAACAGTAAGCGACATATAGATCGATACATGATAGTTGAGGATTGGAAATAAGGTTGATATTAACGGTAACTGAGCAGAAAATTTTTACTTGATTTAGTTCGTGTTTGTCGTAGCTGCCATCTTAAGTTTAGCGTTAATGGGAAGAGTGTCAGTAATATTTCCAAATAAAATCTAGAGCTCTCTCGTGGCTATGTGGATAGCGTACGCACTGGAGTCCCGGGTTCGATTCCTGGCAGGAGCTCATGTGATTCGGATCTCATGTTAAGCTGTAGGTCCAGGTTTCATGCAGTCTCGCTGCTGAAAGATGCTAAATGCAAATCAAGTCCAAATAAAATCGATTTTTTCCAGATGTTAGTTTCTATTTTATTTATTGACTTTTTTTTTGTAAGTTCTGTACATTTGTTCGGAAATCATATCCAAATATATATAAAGGGAAAAATCAAGCCACAATTATATTAAAATAACCTACAGAATTACCTTCCCGAGTATGGAAAAGAAAGAAGAAAAAAACAGCGTGGCCATGAGGATCATTACTTAGGAGTCATCGTGATGTTTTCCTTGAAGGTGTAAAGAGAATCTGATTGAAAGAGAAAAACTATAAATAAAACAACGAATTTTCCATGGAACTATTGTTGCTTCTGTGACTAAGCACCAGATTCAGTCATTTGGAAAGCTGACCACTGGATCTTATCTTGTTACATTGAGTCGTCAGGATTACTTCACAATCAACACTCGTTGTACTTCGCGCATATTTCTATGTCTAATCTTAGATGTTTTAGTGTTTGCGTTATATTTAGTATCGAATACATATTTGTGTAACTTCACTTTGTCACCGTCTGTTCCTCGTTCTGCTTCGAAATTTTGCTCGGGACTTTGTTTTCGTAAGTCTGCAGGCTGTATTCAGGTGAGTTGATTTTAACGTGCCTTTCAGCAGCGAGGTTATATGAGACGGGATCTACTAATCAACGTGGAATCCGAACCACATGAGCTCCCGCCGAGAATCGAACCCGGGTCTCCCACGCCAAAGGCGCGTATGCTAACCGCTTAGCCACGAGGGAGCTCTTCAGACTCTATTCAGTCTCAACACTTAATAGTCTATACTAATATAATAAAACATTACTAGATATACCACAAGGCGATCATGGACAGTGTTCCATGTATCACAAACGTATTGAGTAATATTTGTAAAATAAAAGTACATTTAGTAGTCAGAAAAATTTACACTTAAGTAATACGTGGTAAGTTTCAAAGATTTATTAGTGTCTATATCTAATTTTTAAAATACTTACCGTATTTGTGCAACTATAGGTCGCACTTTTTCCCCTAAATTTTGGCTTGAAAATTCATGGTGCGGCCTATAATGGAGATTTTCCTCCTCAGATCATAAATCGTCAATTTCTAAATGACATGTATACGTATGTTCTGGGTTGAAATTAATACTATTACAAGTTACTTCTGTAAACAATCAAAGACTTTAGGAGAAAATAGCAGAAAAACTTGCTTTGTTCGCGAAAATTGCCACCTTCATTGGGTACCGGTAACATCTTACACTGGCACAAAAAACATTTGTATTCTTAATACTTTCATTAATAGGAATACGTATCTTTGTTATACAGTATATATATTTATATGCAGTACCTGTTCTTGAAAGAAGTAAAGCAGCTTTGTTTCGCAAAATTGCGTCAACTTTTTTGTACCCACTCAAATCAAAAACATATTACTTCCCGCCATCTCAGCATTACCAGCGTCTGATTCTTCACCCTGACTAGACGATCCAGAATGCTGCTCCGGTTCATTTTCACAAAGAAGGTAATTTTCTGCCCCATCAAGATTATTGGAAATCCCACTTTCTTTGAAACTTTTCATGACTAAGTCCTTCCAATATTGATCGCCAAGCAGCCAAAATCCAACGACACACTTCTTACAGAGACGCACGTTGCAAACGGCCTCCTGGCGTCGAAGTTGCTTTGTTCATGATGTAATTTCTATAGAATTGTCTTACACTACCTTTGAATTGATGACTGATGCACACACCCAAAGCTACAACACAGCTTTCTCGTAAATCTGGTAATGCGGCCTATATTCGAGATTTACTTTTTCTATAATCTCGTGTCTAAAAGTTTAGGTGCGGCCTATATTCGCGTAAATATGGTACTTTTTTCATTTGTTTGTACAAAACTAAATTCGGTTCACAGACAGCAGAAAATGTAATTCATAACTATGCCGTATGTATGTTGAGAGGAGAAAGGTGTACAAAATCAACAAATATTTTCTTACATATATAGTTCTTCCGTAATAACCAGAATTTTCTCCACTACCGTCGTGTTGAAAGTGTCTGAATTTTGCGCGAAAACGTACGAAATGTTATGAGGGACGTCCAACAATACAAATATCTATCTCATTCATTTCACTAAATGTTGGAAATTTTACTAGGAAGAGAGAGACACATTCAGTATGGCATATGGGGATAGAGAAGTTTTGTTCTGCGTAAGGGCACATTTATTTATATGAGGACATTTGATACACCAAATAGAAATATGTGCTTAACATAACACGAATTTAGTTTGAAAAGAATGAGGAGTTTGGAACTTTAATTGTTTCATTTCTTCTGAACTTTTGATATAAAGATGAGAAATTTAGTATATGAAACCCTTAGCACATCTTAGTTTATCTTATTTCCTACAGGACAAAGAACAGCCAGTGAGACTAATAGCTTTGAATTGATGCTTTGGTACATGTGATAAAATTGAATATCAATATATTTTTTAAAAAGTTCATATTGATTCTGTTTATATTATATATAAGTTTGTACATTTAAATAAGGATTAAATAAGCTCATGTGGGCTAAAACTTCAGAAAGTGTGCTTTTTTTTCTTTCGTTTTCAACGCATAGATAGAACAAAAGCTTCTCATAACAATAATTTCACTTATTTTTAAATTCAGATTTTTGAAAATTCCTTGCATTTCCAATCTTTCGTCTTTCCCCTGAAGCCTTCTTCACGGAGGATAAAAATAGAGTAGTAGTAATAAAGATATCAAAGGAATGCTTTTATTACTCTACTTCAATTTTTATTCACAGTGAACAAGTCTCCAGGAGAGAGCCAAAAACTTAAATGCAGAAATTATCAGTAATCAGAATTGAAAGTAAGTGAAATGATTTGTAAAATTCCTAAGCATGTTAACATATTGTCTCTTATTAATAGTTTACAAAGTGTGTTTCTCTTCTCATAGCCGTTGGCAGATGTTGTGAAGCACGTAGAGAAAGGATACAAAATGGAAGCTCCAGAAGGTTGCCCACCAGAAGTTTATGAAATCATGAGACAGGTAATTGTTTCTGTAAATTTTCAATTCACTGTGGATTAATTTAAATATGATCTTCTAGCGTGTGTTGTTTCTTCTTGAACCGTATAGATACTGATTCATGTACCGTTAATTGTAATCGTAATCTTAAAGTGTAGGATTGTGAGGTGAAAAAAGATAAAGAAAAATTTTGATGGAATGACTTATTTTATATTCAATCGATGGTTTAATTTTAAAAATGGTTGTTCTTACGTGTACTTATGTAAGATACTTGTTAAATCCAAACTAGAATTTGGTTCAGTCATCAAATAGGTTGTCTAATACACTTATAAACAAGCTACAAGCGTTCCAGAAACGTTTCATAAGGCTACTCTGTTAGAAAATAAAGGAGGATTATTATTCACATGTCTGGGTACATTAGTGAAGTTTCGGAGGCTATCAACATTAATAAACATAAACAAATAAATTATTTTTAAAAATGTATAAGAACACTTGCTTAGAACTCTTCATAGGTTAAGCATGTGTTCATTCATACCTTAACAATTTTTTATCAATATTATTTTGTTGATAATGTATTGAAAGTTGCTCATTGGATCAATATACGTATCAAAATAGCATATGAATCTTAGGAACAAGTGTTTCAATTTGTATTTTTCATAAGTTTGTTATTCAAATAAAAGAGGATTTTCTGCTAGGGAAACTATTGACGGTATGCTTTAGAGTAGATTAGTAAATCGAAAATAACGAGTCCCATATACCCAGATTGAGATGGGAATGCATTAATGAGATCGAATCTATTAATTAATGGAAGGCATTTATACCTATTCTACTTGTCATATCCTTTCTGGGTTTTATATGTTTTATTTACTTTAATTTGTTTTGTGTTTATTTTTCAGGCGTGGGACCTTAACCCAGAAAAAAGACCGACGTTTCGAGAAGTGAAGGTGAAACTGGGAAATCTGAGAACGTTAACTTTGTAAGAAGAACTGAGATAGACAGTATTACACGATGGCGTTGTGTTCTCTATCAAGGATTCTTTTCTTTAACTTACTGTGAATAAGTAGAAAGACAAATATATTTTTAACTGAAACATATTACAAGTTTATACATTTACAGGAATCGGTAAATCAGCGACAGTGAAATAAGTACGTTTGGGTCATAATAGGATTACAATTGTTTATACATTGAGTCTGAATCTTAAGATTGAGCTGTGCCAGCATGTGAATAAACGTGTGTATGTTCGTTCGTATATATAGTATGTGTATGTATGTTGTGAGTATGTATATGTATGTATGTACGAGAGATATCGAGAGAAGAAGGGAGACAGGTGGCTTAACAATAATGTACAGTTGTAGTGAAAGAAACATGGACATTTAAATAAAACAAATCATATACTTACAACTGATGCAAACCAAGAAGTAGATGCGTTTCAAACGATTAATCCATTCGATTGCACAGGGATTTCAGGTAAAAGGAAAAAAAGGAGCCCAAATTTATTTTTTTTCCTTGAACACAGCTGTACATACAAGTCATGTAATAAATAATAAGAGAATCGAATTCTCACGTGTTGAAGTACTGTGTATATTGTATGTAGATACGAAATATATATATGTAATACGTAGTATGTAAAGAGTTGTATTTAACTTGCAAATATATTTGTTAGGATGTGTTGGTACTGTCTTTTCTATTGTAACATAGTACATACTTGATAATGGATTGTTTATTTCTGTCACAGTATTCCAAAGATTTTTTTTGTAAAATATATTGTAATTTATAGAGGTGATTGTTATGTTAATAATAGCTGAACAGTTTATTTTTATTTTTTATTGTCCGTATTTGTTTTCACGCAGATAATTGTGTCTGATGAAATTCGATGTGGTTTTGATGGTGTAACTAAATTTCTGTGAATTACAGAAAATATTTGGAGAATTGATCTCCATATGAAAACCTAATTTTGGAGGTACATTTGCTCAATCTCGTTACGAAAGAAAAATATCCAGTTCTGTGTCGTGATGTGTATTTCTAGAAAAATATATGCAGTGTATTAAATGTAAATGAAATCGTGTAATAATTAAT
The DNA here is from genome assembly GCF_964235325.1 of Thermobia domestica. Lineage (NCBI taxonomy): Eukaryota > Metazoa > Arthropoda > Insecta > Zygentoma > Lepismatidae > Thermobia > Thermobia domestica. The sequence goes on along the minus strand of NC_137465.1, from coordinate 139,752,900 downwards.
ATATATGCAAAAAACCTAAGGTGCTTACGCAACATTTTTTATTTCGTTTTCATTCTTTTGTGGAAAATATCCATTTTCATGTTACTAGCTTTATATCTATTTCAAGTATTTCGTTTTAAGTAACAGATTCGAATTTACTCTGTTATTTGTGGGTGTTATTTTCATATCTGCGGACGACATTTGGAAGAGGTTTAATTTTTGGTTTATTTAACTTTTAATTGTTCTGTAGAGTCCAGTAAAGTAATTATAGTGGATTGAAGATGTTGGTGTACAATCTGTTCTATCAGATATTACCTGAACAAAACATGAAAAAATTTCTAATATAATATTTGAAAAGTCATTGATGTAAGCTTTTGGCTTAACACCTTGCCCGAGTAGTGCTTTAGTTGTCCAGTATAATAGAAAGTTCGTAACATTTTCATTGTTATTAAAATTCGTGATCTGTTCATCCTATAGTGCATATTGCAATTGTAAAATAAGACTGTTAGATTAGATCTCCATGAATTTTGTTGTGGTTTGCTTCTTTACAGAAAAAAATGTTCAGTCGTAAGTACTGTTTCCTAATTAAACTACATTACCGATTGAGTGCTTCCTTACTGTATTCGTACAAAGTACTATACATGTTAGTCTAAATTAGCTGTTTTAATTTTCGATATGTTAAATGTGGAGAATTTAATAATCTCTATGTACCAGATAACCATGAGGACAATAGACGCAAATAAGATATTGAAGTTCGATATGCATAAAATATGAAAATGAATTATGGATGCGCATTTACTTATTTTTATTATTATTATTTTATGAATAGCACGATTCAATTCAGAATATGAATGTAGCTTGTGTGTCAATATTTGAAGCTACATTTTACCTGTAAGAGAACAAAATATCATATATACATTTTGTGTATAAAATATGCTATTTTCTTTCAACGATATAGATCGTGCGAGTATAATTCATAGTTTAAAGTGGTTTGTTGTTCAAGTGTGCGCATTTATCGATCCGATAGACGCACGAAAGCACAAATTGAGCTGAGAATTTCAAAGAAGGTTATTCATCATGATTGAATGGATTAATTACAAACACTACTTTGGAAGACTATCATCTATTAAAACATATCATTCAGTGATAAAAGACGTAATAACATCTTCATCAGTAACTATTGTACTGAAGTATAGTATAAGGCGGAAAAGTTTGTAGTGAAAACATTAAATTTAGTTGGTAACGGTCAAGAAAATTCTGTTTGAAATTACAGTATTTCCCGAGGAAAATAAGGTAATCTATGAGAATAACCAATGTCCAAAAGAATGTGTAAGTGTCCAACTTGTTCGAACTTTATGTATGTACGATACGTTTGATCGTTGGCAGCTACAGAAATGTTTAAAATTGCAGTCATACTGCCGACGGAAATCAAATCTTGTATGGTGAAGTAATCGACAGCCGTTAATTATAAACTCTATTAATCGGGCTGTTTCTGTCTAGTAATAACCATTCTGATGAAGATATTTGACTTAAATGTCAAGATGATATCTTAATATATGACTTACGATCTTTCTTTATCCGTACGCAAAGCGAAAGTTGTTAAGTTTGAAATATGACAAGTCTGATCACAATTGTCGGAAAACTGATAAATATACGTGATAATCGGAAAGAGTTTCAATGTTGTTTCAGTGTCAGGTCCCTTTAAAGTACTGAACTGAATTTTACAGTAAATAATCCACAAAAGTTCGCTATTTATTTTTGCTCTATAAATATGGTTATTAATTATATAGAGTGATCAAAAAGTCATATTGCGCCTCAACTTGTGTATTGGTGTCGGCAGTTTCAGTACGGGCATGATTGTGTACAGGCCTAGGTTTAGGTTTTTAACACCTGTATCTCGCTTGTTCCACTTATCTCTAAATTATAACTTTAATGACTACCATGTTTACATAATACGCGTAGTGACTTTTGATCACTATATGACAATAGAAAATCCGTAAGTGCAAAATGAATAGCGAATGGAATTCATACTTTCAGGCTTTGTACGTGAAAGAAAATATTCTGCAATCAATGCAGGTGTTTTTTCCGTTTTTTAACTTTTCATGATTGCTGTAATTGATATGAGAATGTTTTTATTTACTTAATATTCGGACTTTGAAATTATTTTACTTTATTGTTAAGTTAATATAAATTATAACTGCACATTATGAGAATGAAGATCCTTTATCTTAAAGAACCGGTCCGATCGTAAGTTAGTTTTACTTAATACTTTGATATGGACGAGATGTCAGCACTTAATTAAAAAATAATGAAATTGAAGGAATAGTTATTCTAATTCATACGAAAAGTTTCACGTTTGCTATGAGTATTGTATCCTTACAGAAATTATTATATATTAAATAATTATAATATATAATTAGTAAGAATAATTTTTATATATTAAATAAAATACAGTTACGTGATAAGTTACCAACGAAAGCACGCAGGGTAAACAAAAGCTGTCAGCGTTCAAAGATGAACGACTCATCGTCAAAGTAAAGAAAAGGGAGAAATCTAATATTATATAGAAACTTTCATCGATGTGCCACTGATAGCTATATTAAAAGCGGACCATGTTCCCTCCCGTTTTCTGTTCTCGAGTAGTCCCCCCCCCCTTGCGATACCACTCAGACATTTATTGACCACATGTTCTTCCGGAGCCGCGGTGGCTCAGTGGTAGAGGGTTCACCACTCAGTGAATGAGGTCTTTAGTCCTGTCCCAGCTCACGCCAAGTAAACTTTGTGGTAAACAAATACCGTGTGCGTGGATTTTCTCGAGGTTTTCCCGTTTCCTCTCACTTTCTCCATTCCACCATTTCATTCCTTTCTCACCATCGTCTCCTTTAGCCTAGCGGGCATAACCGTGGGATGTACAACTAAAAGATTTCATTTTCACATGTTCCATCATAACATCAGCTCCACTTACAGTATGATCGACAATGACTCATAAATTTATTTATTTATTTTTAATTTTTAAATGATTATCCGTTGAGTGAGAAAGCGAAACGACGTTATTTAGTTTCTTCGTTTTGTCATAACTATTATCTAAGTGCTTTCGAATTTTCTCATACCCAAAATAGCTGACTGGAACTAAAGAATTCCGAAGCTAGGAAGGAGTACTTAATTACTGACCAGAAACAATGAAAACATAATCCCATACACGAAAAAATGATACAGTGTAAGTTCTTTCCTAAAAGAATTGAGAATAAAAATATAATTAAGAATAATAATAATAATAATAATAAAAATGAAAATATTCGGATACAGTGCACAAGTAAAAGCATGTAGGAAAAAGTAGTAATTAAAAACAAGTACCAGTGTCACATGTACACCATGTAAAGGGGTTTGTTTGTTTGGGATATTTTCTCAACTAATATTGGAACCGGAACTAGTAGTAGATTTATCACTTCCGATTTTATTAGGGGGCCGCGGTGGCTCAGTGGTATTGCGTTCACCTCTGGTGCTTGGGGTACCGGGTTCGATCCCAGCCCCCGCCAAGTGAACTTTGTGGTGGACAAACACCGTGTCCGTGGGTTTCCTCGGGGTTCTCCCGTTTCCTCCCACTTTCTTCATTCCACCATTTCATTCATTACTCATCATCACCGTCTCCTTTAGCCTCACCGGCATAACCGTGGGACGTAAAACTCGAAGATTTCATTTCATTTCCGATTTTATTACAGACATTGTATTAGAGATTTAATATATTTTTTGGACGCAATACGGTGTTTAGTCCGTATCGATCATTGTTAAAATCGGAAGTGGTTTATTTTTCCCTCTTCCGGTTTTAATAAAGAGGCTAGAATGGAGATGAAATATATTTGTGTGACGCTTAACTAACTACAGAGAACCGCTTCTCGCTATCTGTTAACAGTTTTTGCATTATAATGTTCAACGTTATAACTGAAAGAGGTTAATTTCTACCACTTCGGTTTTATTAGGAAAATTAAAGTGAAAATTCTTTGAACGTTTGATTACAGAGGATCACGTCTCCTTAGCTGTTACAGTTTGTATTCTATGGCAATCAACGTGAAAATCGAAAGCAGTTGATTCAAAGATTTAAAAAGATAAAAGAGAATTATAGTATCTATTCTTAGAACGTTAAATCGGTTCCAGGATGACTCTTCTTGCTATCTCTTATTGCTTTTGCTGTATGTAGATCAGTATGAACACCGGAAGTTATAGTGCATTTCTGTCATTTCCGGTTTTAGTAGGAAGTTAAAGTTGGTAATAAAATATAGCCTTGGGACGCTTAATTGATTGCAGAAATCCGTTTTTCGTTATCTATTACCGTTTTTGGTCTATAGTGATTAACATGAAACCGGAAATTGTTAATCTCTAACATTTCTGGTTTGAATACCGCTTCCATCAGTGAACTCTATTCCTAACCTTTGACCTATATCCTGATTAAATTTGGTGGTGATTCATTAAGTAGTTCTTATAGAGTTTTTTGTCTTCCGGACGGACGAATACACGGGACAGGGGAAATATATAAAGGAGTTTTGATAACCCAAACTCTTAATAATAAAGAGGTTAGCAAAGATGAAAATACGGTGTAAAGAAGTAATTGTAGTGAGGTTGGATATTACAAGCGGTTTGGCAGTTTGGCAGATAACATGATGCTAACCTGAAAGCTTCACAGTTAGTTTTCTGTCCTGTAACTTTTCTTTCTTCTTACTTCTCTTTCCCTTTCAATCTTATAAATTATTTAGCAAATTAGCTGATAGTGTACGTTCTTTTAGCGTATATAAGCTTTCATTATTTTCTGGTAAGCATTCATTAAAACTTACCCAACATCAAAATACAATATATGGTTTTTCGCTAAATATTTCATCGTATAAGGAGAAAAGGAGGCAGAATAGAACTCAGACGAATACTTTAGCTACTCTACCCGTTAAGACTTTATTTTCCTTTACTTGTTCTTTCTGTCTGATTAAACTGTTAACAGAAGGGTTAATAATTTTACTTTCTTTAGTGTTCTGTGAACTCTTTTACAACTTCCTGGCAAGTTGTACAAATTAGATAAACTACACTACTGCTGAAAAAAAAAAAAAGAAAAGAAAAGAAAAAGAAATGAAAGTGCTGAAGGTATCTCATACGCGAAAGGAAAGAGTTCTTTCAAAATTAAATTTCGTAAATTCTGAATGTTTGCCCGAAAATATGCTCTAGCTTTAAGTTCCACTTTATTTAAATTTGTAGTTCAAGAACTTTCTAAAAATATTTTCTATTGTAATAGGTTTATATTGGTATTTATTTTAAAATAAGTAATCATGTAATAGTATGAACTTACTGTCACATAACAACCGTCCATTATATTTCATGAGTTGAGTTCATGCCATACAGTAGTAGAGTATGGCATGGTATATTGCTGTACAGCGATTAATTTTATTTAGGAATAAATTTACTAGTTAATTCATTATAACTTCCATAGAATCCTGTCGTCATTGGAAAGAAAGAATGTTCCACTGTGATTTTGAATTTCCTCCGTCCCTCATTATATATAATTATTTCTTTATTTATAACGTTCCTATATAAATAGCAGCAAATCGTGTACAATACTTTCAGGTTTTCCGTCACCGCGTAAAGAAGAAACTGACATTTTTGTTTGTATTTCTTAGCCCTGGATCATGCGCGCCTAAATGAAACAGATTTAAAAAACGAACTTTTGGCGCATGTCAGACGCCACGCGTGCGATTCCAGGGTAAAGGGTCGATTAATAGATTGTGAAAATCAGGTTAGCTATATTTTATGAGTGAGAAGCATATGTTTATTTCAAGTTGTCTCACCCAGATGAGTAATTTAATCCTTTGGGCCTTAGAAAACTTACTCTAATTTATAATTACGAAATCTATAGAGAAAGGTAGGGTGAACACCTTTTATTCATAAGACAGCTCTTCGTACTTCTTATTTTAACTGATTACAATGAATCCGTTTCAAGCATAATGCCAGAACAGTATATGAAGTACGATTTGCCAACTACAGTAGTAATTTTTTTTTTTTTTTTTTTTTTTTACTTTCCTTTATATAAAGTGTTTAACAGTATAAATCAAAACATTAAATATACATTTGTATGCCTTCGTCTTACGTTATTCTTAGCTTTACATTTTTTTTCATTAAGTTACTATCTATAACGTTAGTATAGCTTTATAGATAGCACACCAAACTGTAACTTAGTAACAGATTTATTTGAAAAATGTAATGAATTTAGAATAATAATTTAGAGGGAACAATGAAAGCTTAGGTGCCTTATGTACTATTGAAAATTATGATTTCAATTATGTAGAAGCTTTTAAGTTTCAAATATACTGTACCAAAATTTGTTCGGAAATGGTAATGTAGGTACTTTCTGATATACACTTGTAATAAACTTTGTTTCAATTTTTAATACAGGCTTTACTAATGTGGAAAATACGTGAGCATAAAATAATAGTGGGATTTTCCATTAACGGAACAATATGCAAATCTGGTCAAGCAATCGTAAGCGACTAATATTTTTTAGTAATATTTATATTTGGTATAGGTGTGGATTTTATTTGCAGCATCTCAATAGATTTAAGACTTAAATATTCAAGTGCCGTGTCATACAAAAGTGTTTTGTGGCAGAATGAGGAAATTTGTGCTTCATTAATAGATTGTATATTGATTTTTAACATTACTTTATCATTAACTGGTTTTTGTTATATTGTATTTAACACACAAGAAAATAGCACTTACATGAGGTAAATAATTATGTTATATGAGAAGTTAAACTATAGATATATCTTTTTTCTTGATTTGGATTGTATCAATCCAAGATTTAATACTTGTAAACTTTTGTAAAATTATCCATTCGTTGTGATAGCTTTGAACGTGTTTGCATGTCTTGAATGATTGAGTATGGAAAGTATGCACGTGTTGTTTTGTGATACTTCGTTTGCTACAAATAGTGAGAAGTTCTGGTTGGTTAAGCATCAAATAGGGAACATGAAAGTCATCGTGTAAACGTATGGAGTAGTTCGTTTGTTGCGATGAATTGTAAAGAAAGTTTATTTCTCCGCACACTTGTGTAGCTTTGATATTGTTTATTTTCATTGTAATTTACTGTTACAATTAAACGCACCTAATATTAGTACCCTCTTTTGTATTGTGCTTCTTTGAAATGTGTTATGTAATTATACTTTTGTTTATCTCAGTTATTGAGAAATGCAAAAGGATGCTTCGAGAAAAAGCAAAAATGGAAACAGATAGAGAAATTGCAAAAGCGCGGTTTCAGAGTGGTATTTCATAGTCGTACAGTCCGATACAAAATTTCTTTAAATTCCTTTTTGTGTCAGTACTTTTAATTATAGAAAGAAATCCAATATGCCCTTTTTATTTAGTAAGGTGAAATCTTTTCTTATATTTGTTCACAAAAACACAAACAAAAGTTTGAATTAAAGAAGGGCTTGTATGTGAGTACCTTCTTTCAGTAACAAATTATTTGGTCTGTAATTTTTTAAATTTATCAACACACCTCATGATATAGTGTAGATGACTTTGATTATATTGCGAGTGTTCTAAGTTTTCATCATCGTGAAATAAAAAATAATCATTGACTACGGATGATAACGTGCTGAGATTTCCAAAACTACAGAAGTTCGCATTAATTTATTTTTTTGTCTTTATTGTCGGGTGTAACTTGTCATTATGTTCTAATCTACACATTTGGAAACTATCGAAATATTTGCAAACATACAATGTAAGCAGGAGTGAACAAAAAATACTTAAAGTGAATGAGGGGAAAATTAAAATGTAATATTATCCCAGTAATTCCTTTTCATGCATGTGGTCAGTGGATTCTGAGCAAAAAGATCAAGCTGTTAGGAACGCATTCCTTGTTGAAGCGATCTACAAAAGAAAATTATATATAGTTCTGGTGATGACAAGCCAAGACGTTAAGGTGAATCATAAACATTTACATGGATGTCACGTCTGATACTATAACAATAGTTGCAGGGTATTTACGGGATCCAAGTTTCTTTCATTATAGCAAATGTGATAGTACTGAAATTGAAATTAACTATTGATGAAAACTAGAGGAAAAAGAAATATATATCATGCAAAACATCACTGAAACGCCAGAAGTGAGTATGATTTCGAAACACATTGCGAGTCAAAACTCAGTTCTGGAATGTGATTATTAAGGAGAATATTTGGAATTTTAGATTTTATCTATACTTGACTGCAAAAAGGATCAATTAATTCATTTAGATATTACATATACCCATTTCCTGCTACTCAGTAAAGTAAATGTACTTGATATTATTAATAACATTATGTTCTGCTGTGGAGGCAGTAAGATAGATATGTTTCTTTTGGTGTGTAGGAACATTAAACGTGTATCTCCTATCTCTCTCTGCCGTCCTGTGTCTTAAAAAACTCATGTGTTCAGTCAATAAATTCTTGGAAAGTTTGTGGAAGTTTGGTAACAATTGCGTATGAATGAACGTAATAAAAGAGTACCTCTGTTTTGTGATAGTAATTGTATTTTAAATGCCGTTTGTGAATTAACGCTCTTATGTATGGCAGTGTAGGTATTGAATTTTGTTGCCCAACATATATTTACATATATTTCCCTCCCCAGATAATAGGCCTACTTTATCAGCTTTCCGTCTTTTCTGCTGTTTTGATCTCTGAGAACTAGATCAAACTCAAGATGTTTTATTGTAATATCAATGGATGTATTTTAAAGATAATGTGACGCATCACAAATCCTGGTTAAGTTGTGAATATGTAAGACTTTTCAATTTTGTATATTTGAAATTAAGTTATATAATATAATTCTTGTGAAGGTAATCTTGTGAAGTCTCAAGTATTGCAGAACCAGAAACATTTTAACATAATAAATTAAAATTTGGGTATGTTAAATCAATGGCTTGGAAAACTGTTTTGGTTTTAATTTGTAGTATAAAAACTAATTGGTTTCTTATGTCTAAACTGTTAGTAGTCGGATAAGTGTACAAAGCGGAATATATATATTACATTTTGTAAAATCTCTCTATTGTGAAGCATCGTGGTTAGGTATGTACTTAGAACGTACATAATCAGCGTGCAGAAATCAGTGATATTGTTATACTATTCAATTTATGAAAACAGTTCATAGTGATTATAAATAGCTATGGAGGGAACATCGATATTTGTTGAGTCCTTTCTCGAGTTTTATTTTATTTTATTTATTTATGTTGTTGGTTGGAGGGGTAAGGAGAGCAGACGTATAAGTCATTAGACATTTTATGTAATTTGGTTTACAATTAGCACAGAGATCGAACTTTGCACAAAGAGCAAATGCATGTATAAGTAATCATAACAGTAAGTTCATTTTTGCATTGTGCACATACTTCGGTTTGTAAATGCGTTTAAATTGGTTTTCCAGACATTCGACTTTCCTGCTACAGCGTTTCGTCGGTTTATGTACAAACATTTTTTGAAACCAAAGTTTCCTTCACATTCTGAAGTGATTTCTTTCCTTAAACAGCGAAATATGATTTGTGTATAGATCGTTGAATCACTTAAATTAAAATTGTACGAATATCCGGAAATGTAAGATACATCAATTAATTTACACTAATATGTCCTTGCCATTTTTCTTGATGCAAGCATCATTCTTGTTATATTTCTGAAATTCTGTTTAATTTTCAGATAAAAAAGTTGTTACTACTAATGCTTAGTTATTTTCGTATATTTGGAACGTCAGTGTAAGCGCATTTAGATAAGCAATTTATGATCATCGTAAATTCTCGTGTAAGGACGAAAGATACGCGCACAAGATGTATTTCTCAGATTATTTACTTTCCAACTGTGTGCTTGTGAATAAATACTGCAAATTAAGCATAACGTTTGGAATAGAACTTAAAGGGACAGCCAGTTTTGCCCTAGTATTATATATTGAAAGATGCACATATGGGCATTTGTAGTTCGTTAACATCATTTTACTCATTCATTGTATCATGACACTATTAGAGTTTTCGTTCTACTTTCCTGTATTTTATAGACCAAGCCATTAACTTAACATATCCTTTATTAAAGTTTTTTCAGTTTAAATATAAGGAGCAATTACTAGTACGATCACAGTCAAAAGTGTGCATACATATCCTACATGTTACAGTCAATAATGTACAAATCAGTTCGTCAATAGGTATTCAGTTTTCGGTACACCGTGCTCGTGGGTTTTCTCGGGGTTCTCCCGTTTCCTCCCACTCTTCATTCCACCATTTCATCAATTTCTTATTTCCTTTAGCCTAACCGGCATAACTGTGGGACGTAAAACTTAAAGATTTCATTTCATTTTTTTCAATTTTCGATAGGTACAGAGAATGACATTCTTCTGAATTTAAATCAGTCGATGTGTTTCGATGTTACCGACAAAAAAATGTAGTGTGTGTGTGCTCACTTTTGTTGACGACTGTTCATTAGCGGCCATATTTATATTATGAAATCCCATTATTTTTTATGAAAAAATACTACTTTTAAGTTATGAATTTATTTATTCACCATTAAAATGTTATAAAATTTTATTAAAATCTCTTTTGTCGCTGCTGATGAATTATACAGTCGTTTGGATTTTTTTCAAATTAATAATAAAAAGGGAATAACTTTAATTTTTAATATCACAGACAAGTGTCGTATCTTCCGAAGTTGTATTTTAAATTGGTAATCAACGTACAAGCTGATTAAACGAACATTGACTCGGAAAATAATAATACTGAAGTATATAAAGAAAATCAAAATGTTTGCGGTGATTAAGTGAAAATTTTGCTGTATTCATTCATGTGTGATTACAATGTAATGTTATTTATTAATTTATAGTCACTTTCGTATTTGACTAAAAAATTAAGATTTTTAATTGAAATATATTAAAGAGTGAAAATTACTTTTTGTCATGAGATAAAATCAATCTTCTGTAGAACAAGGTTTCCAGCCATGGCAGTATTTCACATACTTCAAAGATTCCTATATTGAATTCGAAGACACTTTTCACTTTGCACTTGAAATAAGAAAATTCAGGTAATTTTATTAGAAATCTTGAATCAAAATTTAAACTGTGCAAAAATAATCTTGCAGCATGGTTTCATTGACATCGAGAAATCTTTCACATTCCATTCCCATAAGACTTATTATTTGAAATACAGAAGATTAATTTTATAAGAGAAATTAAGGATTTCTTTGTACTTTTTGTGTTAGTGTAATACGTACGTAATGTATACTTAAGTGGTACGAAAAAAAAAAGGTTTTCTTTCTTGAGAGTTATTTTCGTGTAAAAGGTTGAATATGCACGAGTGATTTCTTTTGCCCAGTAACATGTGTGATGTTTTACGAGGTTTGAACTGATATAATACACCATGGATTTATGCTAAAGTACTTTTTGTTATGAATAGGTTAGTATGTTGCATATCACGTTGTGTTTCATCCGTAGTTAAGTATAGAAAGTATTTTTGAACATGTTTTTACGAAAGAGAAATTAGTTATAAATAGCCAACATTATAGCAGTGAATTATAATCAAATGTTAAATTCAAAGTAATGTTTTTCTTTAATTATTTTTCTTTCTTTTTCTCAGTTGTAACGAACTGTGGGAAGGTGATGCTTTTCATTGAATTTTCAGATTCATACAAAGAGTGTAAATAAAGAAATTTTTAACGAGTTTTTCTTTCTTTTGCACTATTTTCCTTCATTTAATCATTAATATATATATATATTAGGGTGGTCCATAAATATCAATTTTCAGATCGGGCTGGTCTCACCCCCCTAAAATGGTTCCATATGGGACTAAATTAAGCCAGGAGAAAAATTAGCTTCATTGAATAATATTAAATGGTGCCCCAAGTGGCCTAAAATTTTGAATCCGATTACAGTACATAGTATATGGGAAAAATCTGGAATAAACTCATGTAATTTAGAAACGGCTAAAGGTAATGCAAAGATACCCTGGATAATAGAAATAGAGGAAGAAACATATCTAATTTTGTATAGTACTGCCATTGAGGCCATCTTGAAATCCGCCATCTTGGATTCAGGTCAAAATTTTTAAATAGAAAGAGGATCATGTGACATATCGTTTTGAGGTATCGTTTTACCAGAAACACAAATCTGGCATTATTTTAAAGATTGCTTTAGTCATGTAAGAATTATTACCTGTGAAGAGATTTCTCCTTTTCAGATTAATAATTCTTACACGACTAAAAGTAAAGACATGAGTTTGGCGTGAAAAGAACGAAAGGGAAATGCACGGCTTCAAACGAAAGAGGAACGCGAAAGAAAATGCACCTGTAAATAATTTGTTTCAACTGTATACGCCAAAAGCATGGAGCAGTTCAAGTAATGAAGAGGAAAACCCAGTTGAGAATGTTAAAGAAAATGTAAATACGAATGCGTGTGTGCCCGGACCGTTCAAGAGATGTAAAAGGGGGAAAAACTAATTTTATTACTCAAAGACTGGTGTTGCTCTTAATCGATAAAAGATCACTCATAGAGCAGCAATACATATTCTGACAGCGACGGCAGAGGCATTAGGCCATAATGTAGAGGAACTAGCAATAAATGGGTCTTCCTTTCACCGATGCTGAGAGAAAACCTTAGTGAAGTTGCACAGAACTACAAGAAACAATTTTAGAGTTCATCAAATGCGTTAGTTGTGCATTGGAACGGAAAACTACTGCTGAATTTGACTGGCAGAGAGACTGCCGGCAGGTTATCAATAATTATTACAGGAGATGGTCATGAGAGGCTAATTGATGTTCCCATTTTGTCATCATCAAAAGAAGAACATATTGATTCTACTATAGTACATTCGCTTGAAGAATGGAACTTGGTAAAGTTCGTGCAGGCAGGTTATTGTGACACTACTCCTTGCAATATGGATCTTGTCAACGGTGCTTGCATTCTGCTAGAGCAGTAGCTCCAAAATAACGTTCTATACCTTCCTTTAGACACCACATTTATGAATTAGTTTTAAAATGTGTATTTGATAACTGTTGTGTTTCGTTTGCATGTGGACCGGACGTTCTCCTATTGAAGTATTTTCAGAACGAGTGGTCTAGAATAGATTGCACTAACTTTATTCTAGCAATTGATAATGATGATGTAACAAACAATATTTCCGATGTAAGAAATGAAGTGTTGAATTTTGCTATCAAACTTGTAAAAGCAGGACACTGCAGAGAAGATTACAGGGAGTTTTTAGAACTGACCATCATATTCTTGGGTGGCATACCTCCTTGAGTTTTCTTTCGTTCGCCTGGAGCAATTCACCATGTAAGGTGGATGGGAAAAGCAAGCTACTATTTAAAATATTTCTCTTTCGCCAACAATTTCGTTTAACGAAGCAAATAGAAACGGGTCTTCGGAAAGTCCGATCCGACTATATGTTCACAGTTGGCTTAAATGTGATCAAACATCCCATTCACCATTACAAGATCTACAATTGAGGGGCTTAGTGGAAAAGGGGCGTATCCCACAAAATTTGGAAAATCGAGATATCTACAAATTTGGATACAGGGAACTATCCGGTATATTGAGCAGAAATGTTAGGATTCAACTCCGTATAGTATGGATCCTATAAGCGTAGGACGAAAATTAAGAAAATTTTGTATCAAAAATGTTAGTGGAAAAATGACGTATCCCCTTTCAGCTGCAACTCGTGAGTGGAAAAATGACGTATCCCGCTTCCATCTATAGTATTGTGAGTTTGTGGTGATATAACAGTATCTGTCATTGGTTGTCAGTCTAGAAATCGGCCAAGCGTGACCGAAGATACACATCGCTGTTGAAAGTAATAATGGCCGCTAAGCAGGACGTTGAAAGTAATTCCAGTCTGGGAAATTCACCTGTTAAACAACGAAACGAAGACAAATGGAAGGATAATGAATGTAAGCTTAATAGCAACACAGGGAAGATTTACATTGGCTCCATAGGTAAGGAAGTACCGGATAAAATACGAAGTGATGTTAGGTATTTTAAAACTGAGTGGTGTAGATAGGCTATTTGAAGGATATCGATTCTGAAACCAAAGATAATATTTTAATTTCGTTTTACAACATGCAAGATTTCAACACCCAAAATGCCTATCTATTTGGGCTAATGAGGAGGTCAGAATGTGAACATGTGTACATTAAAGACAGGAAAAATGTGAATGTCTTCGGGTGCGCCAACCCTTTTTATTATGTTCTTCGTCTGTCATCTGGAATGAAAGTTAATGTATGCCAAGCAAGCATTCTGCAATACCCATGGTATCACTGAACGTAGATTGCGTACCGTCCGTGGTGATTAGAGAACACATACGAAAGATATACCTGCGAAACCTTTGCTTTCTCCCAAAGAGGACCGTCCAGGTAAACAGAGGGCCGGATTTAGCATTTTGGCGCCCCTAGGCCCAATAATTTTTTCCGCCCCCTAGTCTCGTTAAAGTTACTTTCCTAAAAACCTTTATTAAAAAATTATATCAGGCCTATATGTTAATTGGTTAAACACCACTCCACGATGCAATTTTATCATTGCAAGTTTTTTGAGGAATTTACTTGGTTCCGGGCTTAACAAAATACCGTTAATATATTAACAAAAGATTGGTGAATAACTTTGGTTTTGCTCAATTTAGCCATTTGGGAAAATAAATAAATAAAAAAAAAAATCTGCAATACATTATAAAATAGTTTTAATCTCAGAAACACAGCTTACATGAAATATTTTGATAACGTGACACAAAAACTGTGTTTTAAAGTAAAATTAGATATTTTGTATGTACAAATAGTAAATTGTACTAGTATGAAAAAAATGACATTTTTCCGTTCGATTACGAGATTGCCGCTCAACGACATCCCTACAGCCAGTTCTCCCGTGTTTGAGATCAATGTTGTAACGAAGTTGATGCATAATGTTGAAAAATAGTTTAACTGTACCAACAATTATTTGTTCCAATGAACTTCAAAATCAGAATGCTCTATTAGCCTGATTTTTTTAATCAATTCAAAAAATATGTTAAGTTATGGCTATTCATTTTTATTTCTAGATATTTATTTTTTCTCTCGGCCGTGCGCCCCCTGGGAGCTTGCGCCCATAGGCCCGGGCCTACCGGGCCTATTGGGAAATCCGGCCCTGGGTAAACATCAACACCGCCGCCATGCCATTTCTGAAGAAAAACTAGATATTGTCAGGAATCACTTTAGGTCGTTTCCAAGATATAGTTCTCACTACAGCAGAGCTGCAAACCCTGAACGCTAATATAGACATGCTGTAGTTTCGGTGCATTCTTTACAACAAATGTACGAGTTATATGTAGAACAATGTGAACAAAGGGAAGTCGGTCCAATGAAATTACATACATATCGATATGTGTTCAATAATGAATTAAAATGTCTAGCACCGACACTTGTAAAACCTGTGATTCGATGGTACACATAGAACCTAGACCACCTGAAGGTCATATACATATTCATAAAGCCGAAGCAGCCTACCAATCTTTGAGAAATGCAAAATAGGAATGCAAATACATTAACAGCAGCGCCATAGTTGCTGCTATGGATCTGAATCAAGCACTTCCAACACCGATGATAAGCACGCAAACTGTTTTCTATTTGCGGCAGTTGTGGACATATTGTTTCGGGTTCCATTTCTGTCATGATGATTCTGCTGTTATGTGTGTCTGGTCAGAATCTGTTGCTTCTCGTGATAGTGATGAAATTGCAACCTGCATTCTTCGAGTGATTAGACACCTACCAGAGATATTCGCAACAGACGTACTAGTGTGCAGTGATTCGTGCGTTGGACAAAATAAATATTTGCTCATTATAGGACTCTGACTGTACTTGTTAAATGTCACCGACCTCCAGACAATAGAACATAGTTTTGGTTCTTGGTCATATATTCCTCCCCTGAGATGCTGATTTCGGTATCATTGAGAGAGCCAAGAGGAAAACAATCTGAGTACACCTCCGCACAAGTCACTCTGATAAAGACAGCGCTTAAAAAGAAGCCATTTCAAGTCATCGAAATGACAACAGGAGTCATGAAGGTTGTATCAGCGTTGCGGTATGTTCTGATATTTAGCAAGAAAACAGAAGATGGGAAAGTCTTCAATACGAGAGCAGCGACTGGCATGAAATTTATGAAAGGCAGCCAACTAGTCCAGGTGAAATATACATACTCCACATGTGAGCCTTTGAGTACGTTTGCAGCGAGGAAGAGGACAACCGCGCTCTCTGCAAGATATGGTTTTCCTGAAGGAAGACCTATTCAGAAGCCTAAGTATGATAATCTAATGAGCATGTTAAACTACATTCCACCAATCCGCCACTAATGTTACAGATCTCTAAAATGCAATAATGACGACAGGAACTACATACGGGTAGAGGGTATTGACAGTAGCGATCTCGAGTGTTAGTGTGAAGTGTCTCTTCAGGGACGTGAGTACTGTGCCCTGGGTAATGGTTTATTGTGCAGTATAATGTGTATGATACTCGTCTGCAGTGTTGTGTTTATAGTGTGTACGGTTCTAGCATATTAGGGTCCTGCCGTACAAAGGAAATATTTTTGTTCTCTAAAACATGTTATTTGCGTGGCTACACGAACATGTGTGGATTTCTTTCTCACTGAGTAGAGTACGTAAACGTTATTTGCCGAGACGAACATGGTCTACTCTGTTTTGTTATTCTGTACGTTACATATTAGCGTATTGGAACTTTCATTTTGATCCGTTAATATTGAAAGCTCGTATTGGTTTGGCAACCATGATCATATGCATATCTTATGTTTATTTCTTCTTAAAGATGCATGATGATTTTTTCTGAAACATATCAGACCTTCCTCTAATATATGTGGTTGTAATTATGTACTTTTCTTCCATAGTAAAACTTTTGTCAGTTGCAACGCAAAACCTTCTGTTTCTCGAAAGCATTAAAATGTGGGATACGCCCCTTTTCCACTAAGCCCCTCAATTTTTGAAAGATTTGTACAGTTAAAGACAAATAGATGCTGAATTATCTGAAGTGGCTCTTTCTAAATTTTCACGCCGACTCTGATACTAGACGGAGGAACACGTAGCATTGGGGTTTTTTGATGATGGAGTTACCATAATGGAAAAGCAAAAAATGGTTGAAAGAATTAAAACTACAATGCGACCCACTAGCTTTCGAATCCGAAAAAACGTTATAATTTCCGAACAAATGTACATAAGAAAATGAAATTCACAATACACGTACCTTGTTTCATGCTAAACACGAGAAAGGGTTGAACAGAAGCGCACACGTCAAAACAAAGACGATAGGTGGCGCCAGGGGAAGTGCTGCTTGGCGTGGTGTGCGTGCGTTAGTGTGACTCGAGTCGCTGCATCGCTAGGATGGTTCTGTACACCGTACAGGAACGCGTGTTCATTGTTAAAAAATACTGGATATCGGGATCGTATCAGACCGTTCAACGTTAATTTTACCGTGAATTTGGATGCCGTAAAGGACCATCGAAATCATCAATACATCATTTGGTGAACAAGTTTGAAACAACAGGAACGTTGCTTACGGGAGATGGAGGCGCGCGTCCACGGATGTCCGAGGAGACAGTACAGAATGTGCGGCAACGTCTTTTGCAGTCCCCTAAGAAGAGCCTGCGTCGATTATCACAAGAGGTAGGGATGTCAAAGTCAACTATGCAAAGAGCCGCCAAACGAGCCAAGCTGTTTCCATATCGCGTTACAGTCGTCCAGGAGTTGAAGACTACAGATTGGGAAAAGCGCGTGATGTATTGTCGTTGGTTGCAAGTTTTGTTGCATGACAATCCAGGAATCCTAGACTATACTTGGTTCACAGATGAAGCTTGGTTCCATCTCTCCAGTTATGTGAACTCGCAGAATACTCGGGTGTGGGCCGCCGGAAATCCGCATGTGTACCATGAGATTCCACTTCATCCCTTGAAGGTGGGAGTTTGGTGTGCAATTTCCTGACATCGTATCATTGGACCCATCTTCTTTGAAGATACAGTAAACACACAAGTTTACTTACACATCTTCAGTGAATTTGTGAATCAGCTGGACGATCAAGAACTGCGTCGCGGTTATTTTCAACAAGACGGAGCAACATGCCATACTTCCAACGTGGCCATGGCAGAAATTGAGTCCTTTTTTTGGTGACAGGATAATCTCCAAAGGATTGTGGCCGCCAAGATCCCCGGATTTGACACCACCTGATTTCTTCTTATGGGGTTTTCTTAAAGGTTGTGTCTACAGAAACAACCCACGATCACTGCAAGAGTTGCGAAACAACATTGAGAATGCGATTCATGATATCACACCGGAGACTCTACATCGGACTTTTCACAATATGGAACGCCGTGTACAAACATGTCTTGACGTCCAGGGAGGACACTTTCAGCACCTGCTGTGACGGTCATGTATTCAGCATGAAGCAAGGTACGTGCATTGTGAATTTCATTTTCCTATGTATATTTGTTCGGAAATTATAACGTTTTTTTCGGGTTCGAAAGCTAGTGGAACGCACTGTATAAGGGGAAACCGTGAAGCAGCAAAGAGGCTTGACGCAAGAGATGGTACCATAAAAATTCTTGTGAAAAGAGAAATCAGTGATTTTGTTACAACAAAGAAATTTTCCTCGAGACATTTAAAATACCCAAAGGGTTTCTTGAGTGTGATCTGACTTCATGGCCAAATAACTGACTATCTTCAAGGAAAGACAATAGTTTAATTTATCCATGTAACAAACGGTATGCAGAAAGGGGAATGTAACTAATAGAAGATTACAACAACGTTCTTACGAAAAATGAGGAGCATAAACAGTTTCTTTTGCAGATAATAAAGGCCCACAGACAATCTTTTCCTATATGCGACAAAGTGAACTATGTAGCAAATAAGATTCATAACTTACCAAAAAGATACTACATAAATAAGGGATATTTCAGTTTCTTCCAAGTTATAATTTTTCTTTTTCCTCATAATAGTCTATGAGTCATCTTGGTGGAAAAAACTTACTTGTAGTTCAAAGCGAAACAAGCAGTTTGTTTCAGTTTATGTAAGACTTCCAAAATTCTTACATATCTTGTGTTCCATAACCAATAAAATAGCATTACATGAAGCATTTTGTTTTTCATACGTAATAACTCTTACATGAATATAGGTAACTTGAAAATAATACCAGATTTGTGCATCTGGTGAAATGTTACCTCAAAAAGATATGTCACATGACCCTCTTCCTATTTAAAAATTCAAGATGGCGGACTTTAAGACGACCGCCATGATAACGTATACAAGATTAGGTTGGTCTCTTCCTCTAGTTCCATTATCCAAGACATCTTTTCATTCCCTTCAGTCGTTTCTAAATTAGGAGAGTTTATTCCAGGTTTTCCCCATACACTATGTATTGTAAACGCATTCAAAATTTTAGGTCGTTTGGGGCACCATTTAAAATTATTCAATGGATCTAATTTTTCTCCTGGCTTAATTTGGTTCCGTATGGTACCATTTTAGGGGGTGAGTCCAAAGAAATTCCTAAATTTATTTTTCCCCATATAAATTTGGACCACCCTAAATATATATATATATATATACTGCCGGTCAAAAGTTTCCGGACAGATCAAAAAATAGGGAAATATTAAGTTAGGCTTGTAATACGATGCAATTTTGGACAGGATACTTGGTAGTTTAGAAACACAGTGATAGTTATAACATCAGAATAATATAACGTTATCCAACAACGAAAATTGGCAAATTCTTTAAATGTTCTTCTCGTCAAAGAAACCGCCCTTCGCCGTTATCACTCATTTCAGCAATTGGGGCATGCGGCTTCCAAGTTTTTGAAGATTTTCATCCGAATTATTATTCCAGGCGTCCTGCAGAATATCAAAAACAGCAGCAGCAGATGTTAGACAGTCTTTTCCTACACTTCTGCCAAGCTTTCCCAGAGAAGTTCGATGGGACTAAGTTATGGAGACTGGGGAGGCCATTCCATGATATAAATATCTCCTTTGGCTTGTTTCTTCTTAAAATAATTAGAACAAAGTTTTGACTTGTACTTCGGATCAGTATCGTGCAGAAAAGTGATTCTGCGACCAATTAAATCAAATCCTGAGGGAATAGTATGTTTGCTTAAAATTGAATGATTACCATTTTTGTCGTGATTTCCTTGTATTCTGTGAATACAACCAACTCCAGAATTTGCGAAACACCTCGAAAGTATCACAGAACCTCCGCCATGTTTAACAATCGGAGTTACATAGTTAGGACGCATCTTTTCTGTAACAGATCTTCGAACATAAACTCGGTGTCGCTGTCCAAAATCTTGAAATATTGACTCATCAGTCCATAATACGCGTTTCTACTGCTTTTTTGTCCAATTTTTTTTCTTCAGACTCCATTGGAGCCTCTGTTACTTGTTTCCACTGAACTTGCGATGGTTTCTGCACAGCAACTCTTACCCAGAGTGCAGCTAGTCTCAAATGTCGATTCACAGTAATAACTTGAATGTTCGTAGGGTGACTACGATTAAATTCTGATTGGAGTTCCGCTGCAACAAGTTTCAAATTTCTTCTGCTAAACAATACAATAATAGGATCTTTCGTACGTGACGTAATACATGACCTTCCAGTTTGATTTTTGTCCACGTTCTTTCGTCTTCACTGAAAACGCTTGATGGAATCACCAAAAGTAGATGGAGTCTATTTCAGTTTGAAAGGAATTTGACGAATAGAAAAGCCAACACTATGACGCGCAATGATTCCAACCTGTGCTTTTTCATTTAAGATCTTACCTTTGTCCGTGTGTTCTAAAAATAACGGCAACAAACCCTCAGAACAGCCCCCCCCCAAAAAAAAAATCCACACAAACATTGTTCAAAACGTCAATGTACTCTATCTAATAATATTGTTCACTAATAATGTAAACTTCTGACATTATTTGTGTCTGATAAGGCCTGTAAACTAAGGAATTATATTTCAGATGTAACTATAAAAAAGAATTATCTGCTAACATTTAACCGTACTTCGATCAGGCAAAGTTATTGCATGATCCTGATCACGCTATTTCTAATTAAAATAATCGCCGACTTTACAATAATTCAATAATCTTTCTTTTTTACTACATGTAAACATGTTACAAAAACGAAAAACGTCTATTATCCTCCTGAGACATTATAGAGACTTACACAAACAAAATATTTCGAATTGGTGGCTTTCCCTATCGAATATAAATTGATTAGCTCATAAAAATGTAAGTTGAAACGCCTGTCCGGAAACTTTTGACCGGCAGTATATATATATATATATATATATATATATATATATATATATATATATATATATATATATATATATATATATATATATATGTGTGTGTGTGTGTGTGTGTGTGTGTGTGTGCGTACAGGGTGGCCCATTTTAATCTTTCCACGGAAGTATCTCGAAAACAGTTGAACATAAATGAACTGAACAAAAACTCAAATAGGAAATACCATGAGGCAAATCGAATGGTGATGTCGTGGTTCCCTCCAGGGCCGCTCTTCAAGGGGGCCCTGGGCCCAACTTTAAAATTTTAAATGGAAACATGGGGCGAGTGACCTCGTTCGACAGATCCTTAAAAACTGAAAAGCGATGTTGCAGAAGATTTTTCATATCGGTCACCGTATTCAAAATGGCCGCCAAGATGTTTCCTGCATGAGATAAACGTCCAGTACTACTAATGTGAAAATGGTTGGACATAAATGAACCAAACAAAAACTCAAATAGGAAAGCCATGGGGCAAATCGAATGATGATGTCGTGGTGCCCTCCAGGGCCGCCTTTCATGGGGACCCAGGCCCAACTTAGAAATTTTAAAAGGAAAATTTGGGTCATGTGATACATCGTTCGATAGATCCTCATACACTAAACAGCGTTGTGGCAAAAGATTGTTCATGTGGGTCACCGTTTTCAAAATGGACGCTAAGACATGGTGTCTGTATCGCATGAAACGTCCAGTACCACTAATATGAAAACGATCGAAGATGATAACGGATGAACAGAATAAAACTCTTATAGAAAATCACAGAGGGTATTTATCATTCCAGGACTCAAAAATGTTGCAACAGAGGAGATGATTAGAGTAAAAGTGCCATAATGCAAAGGAGGAAATTAGTTCATAGAAATTCATCGTTCCAATGTCCTCCGTAAGTGGTTGAAGCGGGACGGGAAGGAATGGTGAAATTGCAAATGAGAAGCTTAGTGTTTGCAAATTGTATCTACACAACAAAATTGTGTGAAATATATTTTTGTAACAAATAGATGTCTGTAATGGAAAAAAGTAGGTAAAATTCTTGTTAAATGGTACCTTCCATTTTGATTGTAGGCAATGATTTGTGCAAAAATGAATAAACTGAAATGCGAAATCAATTTGTCGAACAATGCAATTTTAGAACAACGTATACAAACGTTGGTTTTGCTCAAAAGTCCTCTGCACAATATTGGTTCATTACAGTAACAGTCACTTGTACACCCAAGTGTTTCAGACAAACCATACCTATTGCAAGTAAAAGTGGGGTTCTCATTTGAGATTTTACCATTCATTTCCGCTTCACTCACTTACGGAGGAAGATCGGAAAGATACTTTTCTAAGAATTAGATTTCCTGTTTCACACTATGTCACTCATACTTTAATAATCTTTTTCTCCGTTGGACTATTCTCGAGGCGTGGAATGATAAATACTCTCTGTGACTTCCTATACGAGTTTTATCCTGTTCATTTATCTCCAACCGTTTTCATATTAGTGGTACTTGACGTTTTATGTGATACAATAACCATGTCTAGGCGGCTATTTTGAACACGGTGACCGATATGAAAAATCTTTTGCCACATCACTTTTTAGTTTTTAAAGATCTATCGAACTAGATATCACTTGACCTATGTTTTTTTCGGTTGACAATTCTGAAGTTGGGCCCTGGGCCCCCATGAAAGGCGGCCGTGGGGGTCACCACGACATCATTCGACGTGCTTTATGTAATTTTTATGTTTCACGTTTTGTTCTCTTCATTTATCTCCAACCGCTTTCATACTAGTGGTACTAGACACTTAATCTCATATAGGCGTCATGTCTTAGCGGCCATTTTGAACATGGCAACCGATATGAAAAATCTTTTGTCACAACTCTGTTTAGTGTTTGAAGATCTATCGAACGATGTATCAATGGCCCCATGTATCCATTTAAAATTTTGATGTTGGGCCATGGGGGGCACCGCGACGAACACCATTCGATGTGCCCCATGGCTTTCCTATTTAAGCTTTTGGTTGGTTCATTTATGTTCAACCGTTTTCATATTAATACTACTGGACGTTTTATCTGATACAGGTAACATCTTGGCGGCCATTTTGAATACGGTGACCGATATGAAAAATAATTTGCCACATCGCTTTTTAGTTTTTAAATATTATCGAACGAGGTGTTTCCGTTTAAAATTTTAAAGTTGGGCCCCGGGCCCCCTTGAAGAGCGGCCTTGGGGGCACCGCGACATCACCATTTAATTTGCCCCATGGTATTTCCTATTTGAGTTTTAGTTCAGTTCATTTATGTTCAACCGTTTTTGAGATATTTCCGTGGAAAAATTAAAATGGGCCACCCTGTATATATATATATATATATATATATATATATATATATATATATATATATATATATATATATATATATATATATAGGGTGTCTGAGAAGTTCCCTAACATAGGGTAACTTTATTATTATCAGTGTTACAACAAACCGTAAGAGGGGGAAACCGTCTCTAAGTATGATGTTTTCAATCTAAAGTGAATGATTTTTTTAAATCGGACGTTTTACGTGCCCAATGTTAAATGAAAATGCAACGTTGCATTTTCATTTAATATTGAGCGCATAAAGAGTGTACAGCACAAACGGCTCGTCTTTTTTTTTTTTATCACTAGATTGAGAACATCATATTTGGAGACTGTTTCCCCGCTTACATTTTGTTTATCCTATGTCCACTGGCGCAAGTCCCGGGGGGACGAGGGGGACATGTCCCCCAATCTTGGACCTGGGGGGACTGTCGCCCCCAATAATTGACGTGAAAAGTGCTTTTTGGAATAAGTGTGATGATCTGAGTTCGACTGCCACAAAGGAATATAAGATAAAATTGATTTCTCTTGGCTTTTCCATCTTTCAAAGTGAACTTTGTGCTGTAGTGCGTTTCGTAGTCTCATCAATATGTATTAATTCCACTTCCGTTACTTGGGCATAAATTGCAATAAATGCCAGAGGAGGATATGCCCCTTATGCTGGAAAGTTGTCTCAGCTGTAGGTACGGGCACAAATTCCGGGGAAATGGGGGGACATGTCACCCCAACATTGGAACTGGAGGCTCTCCCAATAATCCGATTTGAAAAGTACTTTTTGCAGATAAGTGTGATGATTTGTGTCCGACTGCCACAAAGGAAAGAGAGATGAAATTGGTTTCTCTTGGTTTTTTCCATTTTTAATGAAAATGAAGGTATGTTAGTGTGCGTGACGTAATCTCCGAATTCCACCCCGGTCTTGGTCTTGGTCTTGCGTTTGCTCATCACTATTCAAGACTCGAAGGTTTGATCTCAAACCATATGAGTTCCTGGGCGACATTGAGAGAGAAAGGGAGAGATTCAAGTATGGAGACAGAGAGGGATGATTTGTATACACAGATTTAGAATTGAGAAAAATAATCGGACAGCACTTGTATTATGACGAAAATTGTGATTTTGTGAAACAGAAAAAGGGAAGGTTTCGAACTGAAAAGATCACATTAGGCAATTGTCGAACTAAGGTGGAGAACTCTTTTTAGAGCATCAGATGATTACGAAGGCAGAGAAAGAACTTGAACACTGAGGTTTTAAGAATTTGTAAAATCTGAAGCTACCGAGACGGGTTTCGAACCACAAACCTTATAGTTATCGAACCATGACTTTATCCATTCTGCTACGGAGAACTCTATGTAGGCCTACTCGTTCACATACGTTTCCTTTAGCTACGGTGAAAGCTAACTTAATGGGATATTCCAAAAGTTGACTCGGTGGATGCGCCGTTCAATTAAATTATCATGGTCTAATTATTTCCTTGTTGAATTATCGATACTTTTCAGTGGAAAATCGGATGAAATTTTTAAAGTCCCAATTCAAGGTCAGTAGACCAACGTACAGAAGCTTATATTACAAATTTTATGTCTATTTTTCTCACAACTTTATGGGATGATTGCCTTGTGCTTTAAGCGCTCCATATAATAAACAAGCTTCAGCAATTATTATAGTAGAAAGCGCATAGTAAGCAGGGGCTGATTCAGGGGGGCGATCGTCCCTCAAAAGAGGAACCTTTCTTATTTTGTATATAAATAAAACCCAGAGTTCGGAGCTCTTAAAAGTAGCTTCAAGTAGCAGTATTACAACCCACCGCCCCCACAGAAGTGCGTCCTGAATCCGCCTCTAATGGTAAGCATATATGAACATATGATGCGAAGCACTGTATTGTTTGTGTCTCATCTAATATCGATTGTTTTCGATTATTTTTACAAACTAACCCACTATCAATTTACCATATATAGAAAGTGCCGCCCCTCCCCATAAAGGAGAAGTTTAAAAATGCTAGGAGACGTTCTGTTCATTTTCATTAAAGAGATAATATACTGAATTTAAACTCCGTAAGTTGAACGGCTTACAAGATACTCATTTTTTAAAATAAAAATTCGGATCTTCACTATATCTTAGTATATTATTATAATGAAGGCAATATGGTAACATCCAAGTTTGAATTAAGGCCTAACTATATACCAAAATTCATTTCATTCTACTGCAATTTGGCCGTAATGACTAGGCACACATAGTTACTTCATTTTTTAATATAATAATTTATATATTACAGTGATTAAAAAATGTATATTTTCCTGTAGTTAGCTCCTCTAAAAACTCGTGGTCCCGAAAGCCAAGTAGTAGTATAAGTCCTATTGCTATTATTACAATTACAAATATCAATATCCAAGAATGGTTCAAGTTCTTTTTTCACCTAGAGATACTCATCTCAGTAAGTAAACAGAAACAAATGAAAAAGGGAAATGGAGGCCTTGAAAGTAAAACGTAGACAAATTCATAGGAGACCCTACTCATAGGAGGTGGTAAGTTGCAGTTATCAGTTTATCGCCACGTAGCATATATAAATACAGCAGAAACCAAATAACTGTTACTGGCGGTTTTCGTGGCCGTGCGTACTAGCGCAGTGTACTAGTAATTAAAATTGCTTTTGGCGTGGGTTCAAACCAGGTCCAAGGATTTTTTCTATTTTTATAAAAAAATAATACTCAAAAAAATATTTACTTACATTACGTGTGTAGTTCTGCTATACGATTCCAGTGTATAAGAATAATAACAATAACAAAAAGTTGTTGTAGGAACGGATTAGAAGCCTTGCAAGGCTCGTTTTGTTCCACCTTGACTGCTATGATATAAATTTAACCTAAACTACTTTTTCAATTTTCTTCTTCAACCCCAACAAAGTGATAATTTTCTTCTATTACAACACAATACATACACCAGGTTTGGACCAGGCCCGCAACCAGCCACAGAGGTTTAAAGGGCCATGAATGTTAGGGGGAACAAGTGATTAACAATTCTGTTACACATATCTAAATTGTGTTTTCTGTGTTGAGGTCTATAGATACCACGAAAAGTTTAGGGGCCAGGCTCTCAGCCCCCCTCTGGTTGCGGGCCTGGTTTGGATAATCGCAAATTGCAACCAATAAGAAACGTGTTTTTAGTTTCTATGGCTAGGGTCGAGTGTTAAAAGAAACATACTGTTCAGAAGATGCTGTCTACAATGCAGTGAGTAGAGTGGGTCGTTGCGTTGTGGGTCGCAGTGGGTCATGGTGAGTGGTGGATCGCAGTGGGTCATGCTGTGTGGTGGGTCGCAGTGGGTAACATGCTGTTGACCCACGACCCACTGACATACAGAAAACTCGACCCACTTGACCCACCGACTCACTGACCCTCTGCAACTCTAATTGGCACTTTTCAGAATATCCGAACATGTTTGGGAAAAATTTCAAACGATATGTAGTTGTTTCGTTTTAGGTTAAGGTATTATGAGTCTGCTGTTTCACTTTTGAATGGAGTTACGATTCCCCATGTTTTTTCTACGTGTGTTTTTTTTTGTGAAAAAACGTTAATGAGCAAAAGAAAATACAACTGTTTTTCGATTCGGATTGGTTTGGGTTAGCTTGAAAATTAAATCTTTACGACTAATGTCCAACGATTATGCCTGTTAGGTTGAGGAAGACTATGGTTGAAGCAAGTGAATTATGATGGACGAAATGGTGGAATGAGAAAGTGGGAATATCCCGAGAAAACCCACGAACACGATGTGTCCGTCTCAAGCTTACTTGCCTTGGAACGAATCAGACACCCCACCCATCAGATAATTCAGTATGCGGGGTCTCAGTTTCGATTCCCGGTGGAAGAACCTTTGAAATATTACATGTTCTCGATGTATCTGTATTCGTGTCCCTGTCGTTCAAGGTTACTGGAAATACCTGTAAAACGAGAATAACCGAATATAATAGAGATAAGTTACAGAGATACTTTCGGTCTTTTTTCAAAAATTTAAACTTGAATTCTCTGGACTATAGTATTTTGTCATGACCGAAATCAGTACTTCATCGTTAATAAAATATTGGAATCGTAAAGTTTGCAATTTGCTACATAGGCGAGTGTTTCTTGACCCTTACTTAAAAGAGCGGTCTTAGGGTAGTAGCTTGAGCATTCATTTCGTGAGTTAGGAATCCGCGGTTCGAGTCCCTCCGAGGATATTCAGAAAAAAATATAATTTAGAAGGTTGATATTTCTGGTGTATAATAACATGAAAAATAGTCAATTTCTCTCGTTCATATAATTTAAAATTGAAACGAATTCCTTCACAAGGGAAAAACTAACAACATGACGTCACAGTCTACAATCTCGATTTCTACTGTCTGAAAACTTCGCGTGTTTCGCAAATAATTCATAAATACAAACGGGCCATCCTTCAGGCCTAGTATGAGTCATAAATTTGTCAAAAACGTCATTGTGGAATTGTTATTAAGTTCTTCCACTCTTACTAGAAATAATAATAATAATTTCGTTCGCCATTTTCAACACGTTCCATATATTCGTTCAACAAAAATTGGTAAATAGGAACTATTCTTTTTTATATTTTTTATATTTTGTTAAAATATCAATATACGCATACATAATCCAATGTCTTATACTCAAAGAAAGGGTGTTACTATGTATCATGGTGAAGACGAATGCTACTTAGTTTCTGTTAAGGCATCAGAAGGTCCGATTTTCATATTGTCCAGTAACTGACACCTTCTTTTCCCCCTCTTTTCTTTTTAAAGTATCTCTTATAAGGCAGTTCATCTTTATAGAGGATCCAAAAAAAATCTTTTTATTTTTCTTAACTTCACTATGCTTATTTGCATTGGAATAGGACGTAATATTGAGGTCTCAATATACAGTAATAATAATAATAATAATAATAATAATAATAATAATAATAATAATAATAATAATAATAATAATAATAATAATAATAATAATAATAATAATATAGAAGACAAATTCTGTATAAGGACACATTGTATTAAAATCTGTAAAATCGCCCGTAGCGTTAGGCAGAATTTACAAAATAGTCGGGATTGGAAAGAAGTGTCAGGACCATCAGGGCATATCCTCTGCATACGTCCCTACAACTAGTTAAATGTTAAAACGGAAAGTTTCGAGGAAAATTTCATGTAGAAAGTAGGGATACAGAACTCACAAGAGCCGTAAGAATTTTTTTAAAAGTAATGTTTATGCCGGCTGTTACAGAAGACGTCGATGATGAGAATGAAAGAAATATTGGAATAAAGAAAGTGGGAGGAAGCGGAACCCGGAGAAAACCTACACACAGGGTGTTTGTTCAGCACAATGCTCACTAGGTGGGGGCTGGGTGGAACAGGGTGAAAAATTAAATTTACAACACTTCAGTAATAATAATAATAATAATAATAATAATAATAATAATAATAATAATAATAATAATAATAATAATAATAATAATAATAATAATAATAATAATGATAACTAATGGTATTAAAAGTTTTAAAGTTGCTCTAAAATTTGTCAAAACTTGCTTAAACGTGGAGATTTCCGAGAAGGGGTTCCGTACCTTCAAGACACCTCTGCAGCTACCCACATTTTAAACAAAAGCTTTCCACTAAAGTTTCATGTAGAAAGTACTCTACTGTATGTTTTAAGGAAAGCAACTAATAAAAATAACTAAATATCACTCAACAGTAAGGCATATAATAAACTAATTTTTAGGATATGCAGAGGTAATTATAGAAGCTTTGCTACAAAAATACCTAAACAGACCATAATTCTATGAGCTCTGAATTACAAAGTAACAAAAAGCCTATAAGATTCAGTCTACAGAGCAATTGTTACTTAAAGAATGGACATACACTATTTCGAGAATCGAGACAAGACGAGAAATATTTACGATAGTTTTTGTCTCGTTTCGATTCTCATCTCCAAAGCGAGACGATAATTTAAGTTAGCTGTGTCCCGTCTCGAATGTAAAATGTTAATTCTATTTTTTTTTTTTTTTTGCTTGTTTTAGACACGAGATGAAAAATTCCTCTTCTCGTGGGCAACATTAAACAAAACCAAAATATTGTTGCCAAATGTCACGTTTCTGTTTGAAATGGTATGACCTGAGCGATAATTAGCTCGTAGCTTTCAATCTTCTACGAAATAATAATAATTATTATTTGTTTATTATTATTACTATTGTTATTCACGAAGATTTGATAGTTCAAGTATTGAAACTACCGAGTATTCAAATATCTAAACAGAATAAAACGTGTCATCGTCGATCAATCGCCATCAGAAATCCTAAAGTAAAAAAATGCCCGATGTGGATTCGAACCACGAACCTCCAGATTACTAATCCAGCGCCCTGAACACTAAATCACGATCACTACGCGGTAAACGATTCGCCTTTAGTCTCGTTACTGTAGGTTTCTTTGCCTCCGCTTGCAAACTTGTATGTTATATTTTTTCGTTTCAGAACGTCTTTCGTATTTCTTTCATGAT
Source organism: Thermobia domestica (assembly GCF_964235325.1). Taxonomy (NCBI): domain Eukaryota; kingdom Metazoa; phylum Arthropoda; class Insecta; order Zygentoma; family Lepismatidae; genus Thermobia; species Thermobia domestica. The sequence goes on along the minus strand of NC_137465.1, from coordinate 139,722,773 downwards.
GATATAAATGAATAATCTTCGGCAAAGTTTATATTAATAACTTGAGTTGATCTTAAACCTTTGGTTCACAAGTTTGTTTCTTCTCCACACGAAACCGCAGATATGACTGATTTAATTCTCATCCTCTGCATTTGTTTCAAAGCAGTCGCCATTACTTGATCAATGATTTATGTCCACCACGATACATTGTAACTAAGCTACAAGAGGTTTACGTCCTATCTGAACGGCGCATCCACCGAGTCAACTTTTGGAATATCCCATTAAGTTAGCTTTCAACGTAGCTAAAGGAAACGTATGTGAGAGAGTACATAGACTTCACCGTAGCAGAATGGATAAAGTCATGGTTTGATAACTATAAGGTTTGTGGTTCGAAACTTGTCTCGGTAGCTTCATATTTTTTTAATTTCTTAATTCCTCAGTTCTCAAGATCTTTTTCTCCATTCGTAATCATATGATGCTCTAAAAAGGGTTCTCCACCTTAGTTCTCCACCTGCCTAATATGATCCTTGCAGTTCGAAACCTTTCCTTCTTCTGTTTCACAAAATCACAATTTTTGTCATAATACGAGTGCTGTCCGATTATTTTCCTCCAATTCTAAATCTGTGTATATAAATCATCCCTCTCTGTCTCCATACTTGAATCTCTCCCACTCTCTCAATGTCGGCCAGGAACTCATATGGTTTGAGATCAAACCTTCGACTCTTGAAACCAAATGTAAGCTCTCTAGCAATATGCTATCGTAACTATAGTTTTTTTTTTTTTTTTTTTGCTAAAAGCAGTGTCTTTTAGATTTTATTCAGGGGAGGGGGGAGATTCTCCACCGACGTAAAATTTTCACTTTTTATTAGTGTATTACTATACATTTGATCAAACAATACATATTTATGAAGCTCAAGGGAGGGGGAATTACACCCTCCTGTCCTGCCCAAATGACGCCCCTGGAACATTTGCTAATTACTGAAAAGAAATGAAATGAATCATTGAATAACACTCATTTATGTCGAAGTAGATATTCTCGAGCTCTGTGCGTGCATTACAGATTTCAGGAAGCACAAAACCTACTGCCGTTATTGGTAATTTCCATGGATTTCTTAGGGAGCATCTTACTATCTTGCAGTCTTTCAAGAAGGGAAAGAATGAAACTAAAGAGCTTTGTGAGCATTGTGTGACTTTTTTTTTTAATTTAGGCTCTTAAAATATTTCAGAACAAACGAATGGAAAAGACTGTTTTAACCTATTAGTGCACTGCGTCCGATAAATCGGACGCGTGCTTTTATTCATTTTTCGAAGAAACTGTATGTTTTCAGCCCTTCAATTCTTCGTAGTTCGTGATTCTACTATCTATTCTTCCTAGAATCACGAACTACAAAGAATTAAAGGGCTGAAAACATACAGTTTCTTCGAAAAATGAATAAAAGCACGCGTCCGATTTATCGGACGCTGTGCACTAATGGGTTAAAGCTATAACGTTGTAAACTTGACAGCTGAATGGAAAGAGTGTACTATGTCGCATACGCTGCTTTAGACTAGGAGAGGTGGAGGAGGGGGAAGAGTTGGATTGAATACTAGAAGCAACTGATCGATTGACACATGTAAGAAAACGGGGCAAGAGTTTGTTATTAATTTGGACTTGTGGACTTTTATTAATTTGTGTAATAATTTCTATGCCGCGAACTTTTCCTGTATTAAAATAGCTCCGATTTGGCAGTTAAATTCCCTCATCTCTTTCGAACGGCATAATCCAAGATGCCAATTAGCAGTAGGTAAATTTAATTCAATTCTGTTTTGTACCTGTCATCTTGCCCTTGATGATGATATAAGCCCTGTGGAGGGTGAACATTGAATTTGCGTTTGATTCTTAATTCTTTATATGCTGTTTCTACTATTCTTTATATAGTAATTAAAACTATATACAGGATTTGCTTCGGAGCTCTTTCGTGGCTAAGTGTTAGCGTACAAATCTTTGGCGTGGGAGACCCGGGTTTGATTCCCGGTAGGAGCTCATGTAGTTCGGATTCCACGTTAATCAGTAGGTCCCAATTCATATAGCCTCGCTGCCAGTGGCGTGTCGTGACACTTTGACGATTGTTACCGGTTGTTGATATTACAAGTACGTATCTACAGTTTTTCAATATCAGAAATTCTAGTATTTTTTTTTTCAGCGTATCAATCATTTTAAACTATAGGCATTGGCAACTATTTTTAGGGGGAGGGGGGTCAAATCCCACTTCAATTACCTTGATCTTTCTGAAATGTGTGGCTCTTCAGGTTCTTCCATTTTTTTAAAATTTATTTTTACTAAATATAATCGAAACTCTCTCTCAATGATCTTAGATATTCTTCAAAGTAATCTATTTTCTTTCTGCAGTAACTTACACCGTGAGTTTTCTTTTGTAAGATATTGAATAAGATTTCTTATCTTGATCCTATAGAATAAAACAGTTCAAATAAAAAATTGAAGTCAAAACTTTGAAGGGTTTGATAGTATTTTGCTGCACGAACTCTGGTTTGAGAATCTCATTCGTCGATATTTTCGTCATAGATTTAAAGTCCTAACAGTTCATTAAGGCTATGCATCACATCATTTATCCTACTTCTATAGTTACACCTTGTGTTTGAGGCTGTTCGGATACTTTTGTTGACTACATAGTCCAAAGCATCTGTTCTTTTTGAAGACTTTGACAAAAAAGAAGCAAATCACAACATAGTTTTATAAAAACTTACACCCTTTTGTGTAGTCAACGGAAAAATTAAATTAAGCGTATGGGCATAACAATGAAAAAATTAGTCTTCTTTATATCTCTGTTTAACAAGAGGCTGCAGCTTCCTACCTCACCTACCATAACTGAAGCTCCATCGTGCGTTTGAGCAACAAGTTTTCCGTATTGAAAATTAATCAGACGGTCAAATACAACTTAAGACAGTCAATCTACGGTATGGTGAAAACGATTGCACAGTTCTTTTTCAACACTTCAAACTGCATCAAAGTATAAAGTCAACTACTAGGCTAGAGGCTACAGCTGGAAATTTGCTGAATCGAAAGTATTCTATTCTAAATTAAAAACAGAATATTTTCAACTTGATTAGCATAAATCTTAAATAATAATAAGTATTCGAATTAGAAGGAGCACCGGGAAACATTTTTACTTCTCCCTAATTATCATTACTATTCCCCACTTGCTCTTGAAACAGTTCACATATAGCACAACGTGTTTCATCGATGGGCATTCCTGTGTATTTAATGACACACTTCAGAGATTTACTCTTTGCTCTTTCAGGCGCGAAACAACTGCCATCTAATTTTTTCTACCATTTAAAACAGAAATAAAATCTCAATAATAATAATAATAATAATAATAATAATAATAATAATAATAATAATAATAATAATAATAATAATAATAATAATAATAATAATAAATTTCCATAGATCAAATTAACAGTCAATAAGAAACTATTGAATCAAAGCAAACCTACTGTATATTAAATTTGTTTGTTAGAATATCCTATTGAATATGTTCTTGTTCTCTGTTGGTATATTATTCAAATTTAAAGATAACGTATTAACATACAGTCATGCGAAGACGATATTTTAACACATAAATAATGCATTTCGGAACATACAGTCTCACAGTAGATGTTTAATTCTATTACTATGAAAAACCTGCTACTTTTATTTGAAATTGTATACGGTACTGTCAAGACAATGAAACAACCTTACGAAAACGGAAATTACAGCCAAGTTTCCATGTCAGCTCAGCTCGATCCTCAATAGCGAGAGGAGAGCGAGTAGAATAAACATGCTGATGATATTCTAGATTCTCCTTGTTTTGACAGGGAACGTTCCTATTTTTTCCTGATCCACTCAGCCGAACGGTAACATAAAGGGCCATTCTGAAAGTCCAAATACGAGCGCGCAGGATGCTTCTGGCTGGCACGCTGAAAGGTGCTACTGGAGTGACTGACCGCTATCGGGGTTCTCGTTACCTCGGAAATCTGCGGTATCAAAAACAGTATGTTCCTGTTTGGCGCTAGCATGTTGTGTTCATTCACATTGTAAATGCGGCATAGGGCGTCCGAACTTAAAAAAAAAAAAAAAAGGAAAATATGTAAACATCTTCGCATGTTGATGATGAAATTTAAAGACATACGAAAACAACGGAAAACTGTCATATTTTTACCGTTACCGCCGGTAACAGCGGTAATATGCACTACACGCCCCTGCTCGCTGCTGAAAGGGACATTAAACTTAAAATCAACTCAACTCAAGGATTTGCTTCGTTTTGGATATATGACGTAAAGTAATAATGAAAGCAAAATTAGTTCTATAGGAAATTTAGTTTTAATTAAATTCTCCATCACAAGTTATCACAACTCACAGTTCTAGGGGGTCAATTGACCTTGAGGGAGGGTTCACTCCTTGACCCCATCTGACAACGGGTCTGATGCTCCTCCGAAATATAAATCCGGAACCTCGTGAACGATGTTCTTGTTTCCTAGTCTTCACGACTACTGAGGTTGGTAATAATAATAATAATAATAATAATAATAATAATAATAATAATAATAATAATAATAATAATAATAATAATAATAAATTTTAGTAGTAGTATCATTGATAATAATTATATTGTCTATGTATGATACTTGAAGAGAGTATTTGAAACAACACGCAGTATTTGCCTTGATATGGCTCGTTTCGGCTCGACTCGTCTCGAAACTCGACCCAAATTCGAGTCGAGTTGGAGCAAATTTTTCGAGTCGAGTTGTCGAGTCGAGCTCAAAGATGTCTGTTTCGAGCCGAGTCGAGTTTCAAAGAAAACTCGCTCGAACTCGCTCGTGACCATCCCTACTCTTAAACTATTTTTCTGAATCCGCCACTGTTTATAATTTATTTCCAACAAGAAATTCATTCCGGCATTTACCTAAATAGGAAATTCACCTAAATTTAGAATGCTGGAGGTTCCAGTAGTAATAATTACCTATCTAAGGGGTATTTGGACCGGTGCAAAGTAACTCCGATTAGAGGCTGAAACCGCCTTCTGCCAGTTTTACTTTTTTATAACTTCAAAACGTTTCACATTTTAATTTCAACTATTGCATCAAAGTTCCATTACACACAGTAGTATTCTACGAAACTAACATAACTTTGGCGTAAATTCTTATACGTGATATATTTCAAATTTTGGCGGGCTTTACAGTGACTGCTTTGCATACCTCTACTACAACAAACCCTTCGGGTAATTAGAACTAGAACTGATGTTAACCGCCAACGTTATAGCCAAAATACAGTTAGATGTTCTATTTTATGGTGGCAGTTGAAGTTTCCTCTTTACAGTTCATCGTTTTACTGACAGAGGACTGTGAAACTCTTTTCATATTTTGTGCGAAGTAACCCGTGATGTGCAAAGTAACCCCGTCTTACGGTACACTAAAACATATGACCTCCTTCCCATTAAAAATTTTGAATCTGAATCCAAGATGGCGGACTTCAAGATAGCCACCATAATGGTATTATAAAGTAATAGATGCAGTTCTATCTAAATTATCCCTATCCAAGATATAGTCTCTCTCCATCTAATTACAACATACCTACAAATTTACCAAATTTACAATTTACCTTTGCCTCATATTGTATACTGAAAATGTATTCAAAAGTTGAGATCATTTAATATTCAATTGAGCTAATTTTTATCATGCGTTACTTTGGTCTGATATGGAACCATTTTAGGGGGTAAGACCAGTGGTCGAAGTGAGACGGTATGCGGTGGTATGCCATACTGCCTCTGGTTTTTCAGTGATAAAGGCATATTGTCTCTGGTTTTTCAATGATTAAAACATACCGTCACTGGAAAGTAGATGCTAACCCAGATAGCAAAAATGACTTGCAACAAACTTGCAGCAAATTTACAATTCAAGTCTGGCAAACTTGCAACAGACTTGTGATGCAAGTCTGCAAGTTAGATGCAAAGTTTAATGCAAACTTCCTAGTTGACGCTCTTCAACTTGCAGCACGCCTGCAGTGCAAGTGTATGATAAGTTTGCAAAGGGTTTACTTACACAGCAAGCCTACTGCAAGTTTCCACTTGCGCTGCAAGTGCACAACAAGTTAGTGCAGGTTTGACGCAAGTCTCTGCAAGGATACCACTTGCACTGCAAGTCTACAGCAAGTTTGTAGTAAGTCTTCTGCAAGTATATATCTGCATTGCAAGTCTATAACAGGTCTTCAGCAAGTGAGTGTAGTAAGTCTTCTGCAGGTATATACTTACATTGTATTGCATGCTTTTTACAAACCGAACATTTACTGTATACGAACAATCACACAGTATATTTTTCTGAACAACTTTGTCAAACAATACACGTTTAAAATATAAATTATCTCCACATACTGGATACTTACGTAATTATCTTAATTATTCACTTGTTTTAATGCTTCACACACTTCGCACCTACTACAAATGGCGGCCTGGCGGGGAGATTTCTGAGATTAGACTTTTGTGCCACCTGTTGGTAGAAACTAGAACTGACACACTTGCTACAAAGTTGCAGCAAGCCTCCGAGGGAAGCAAAATCTAGCAAGTGATAATCAAATTACGACATTTACGTTTAACTCTTTCAAAACGCCTGCAGCAGGTGTACAGTGCACGGAAAGTCTAGCAAGTTAAAATCAAATATAGTGAAAGACTTGCTGCAAACCAACATGCTATTAAGGAAATACCTATAATAAATCCATTTTCATACACAATAATTGACAAATAGCTTTGCACGTAAAAGATTTTATTTCTTATGGAGAAATAATTTCTAGATTGACAACAGCAGTTTTCTTAGCTTTCTCCTACCTTTTGTTTTTAAAATGAGGTGTCTTCAAAGGAGTTCACCTAGCTTATATTTTGATGTGCCATATTGAATTGTTTCTTTGTTATGTTTGTGTGTATCTTCTTGTCTTAATGCATACAAATGCCGTATTCTGAGCATGGGCAGACTTAGGGGTTGTCTGCTGTGGGGGCCGACCTTCCGGGTGTTTGGAATACCTTATAGTCGAGTGGGGACCGGGATTTTTCCCGAAGGGAATCGTTAATATTCTCATTCAGTTTTTGAGCATTTTTGTGTATAATTCTCTATAGTACAACATAAGGGGATATTTTTAAAAATTTTCAGAAACTTGTTGGAGGGGCGCAATGGCTCTCTATATCTCCCGCGTTACTACAGAGAAACACTCCAATGATTTTGTCATTATGTAAATAGAAATGCAATCTTTTTTAGGCAACATACCCTCAGTACATTTCAACATTTAGATAGCCGGCATATCAAGTCAAAATCGTAATAAAACATACAGCCTCTGCTTTTTTTCTCACGTCGAACAGTGGGTGAGACTCAATAAAACTCGGAAGCCGAAACGTAAGGTCCACTCTAGTTATTCATACAACTACAACATATTACTAGCAGGATATACCCTCTATAGACACTACGATCAGCCAATTTAAGGTGACTGGTGTGTCCGAACCTTCAAACAAACATCAGATTGTCCTCTGCAAAAGAGGTTTGTGGTGCGAATTTAATTCGAGTCACAATGTAATATATGTATAGTAAGATATCTAAAATTATTTTCCACCAATGTCTTAGTTTCACATCGCAGTCAGGAAAATGAATCTTTTGATTCTTTTCTTTCTTTAAGCAGTTCCAGGTAAACAAAAACATTGTCTATATAAATTATAAGTTACGATGTAACTGTAAATAGTTCTGGTTATTATTCACATTATTTATCGCTTAAACTTTACTGAAGTTTGTGATGGATATTTTCCCTCATTATCCTCTATTTTATAAAGGATATAAAGTTTTCTTACTTTATATCACGACTAACGTTAGTAAAATTATAGATTTATATCTTATAAATACTTTCATCTTCCTCTTGTAAGAAATTAAACTGCAGTCAATCATATCATCTCTTTACCTACTTCCAGAATGTGTGCAATTTTGCTCAAACAATAACACTTTAAAAATTTACCTGATACTTGAGCAGAAGCTTACTATGAAATGCTACAGAAGTAAAATCAATTATGAATATTTTTCTGGTTTCTGAAAATTTTTCTTCTTTTCTACTAGTGTAATGTTATTTATCACTAAAAAAATCCAGAATTGTCTCAGTTGTGTGGAGTGAAGCATTCGTATATAGACTTTGTGGCAAGTTTTAAATCGTAATAATCGGGATAATTATATTGACCATGCGGAACTGTGATTTGCATGGGAAAAATATTAGGCTTTCTAGTAACAGATCAACAGAACCAAGTATATGAACTGTTAATTTATTCGCTTTTCTGTAATGTTTTTTTTGTAAAATATGTTGGATAAAATCCTGCTAGAGCTATTTCTAAATTGGTTTTCTTTTTGCTTTCAAATGGTTAATGTAGATACATGTTTAATACACATGAATAATCATTTAAATTAAATATTTTTATTTTATTATATAATAAATAAAATGAATAATTGGGGTATTAAAGTGAACAGAAAAACAACAAAGAAAAAGAAAATGGAATGTTATTATATGATGACGTAAGATCTTTAATTTTAGGACCAAGTGGTTGCGGAAATACTACCTTCATGATTGATAATTTTTATTAGCACCATTCTGATTAAAATATGAAAATGTTTATATCTATTCATAAAGTTAGACCTAAATATAACAACTAATAAACTTTTTCGAGATATAGAACGATATAATAATGATACAATAGCAATAATAAAAGTAGATAATGAAGAAATTATTCCGTTAAGTGAATTTAAGAATAATTCTGATGTAGTGTTTGATTATTTCATTTTAGAAGAAAAACAGTGTAAGACTCACTGTCGTTATAAATATTAAATTGTTCCTCTCTTGGACGAGCATATTGTAAAGTACTAAAGTAATTAATTAGAGACAACTTGAACATCTTCAGTATCTTTAGACAGGACAATATATACTTAAAACATGCTTATGGTGAATTTGTTGAATCAAATAATGGTTTGAAAAAATTGCATTAAATCATTTTGCAATAAATGTTGGGATGAAGAACATGGTTTCTTAACAATAGATATGAATAGAAAATCGAATAATGGTAAATATAGAAATAAAGTTAAAGAGTGTTTACAAGTGTGGTGTAAACATAAATAAACGTATATAACAAATATTACACTACGTTGTTTTTTATATAATAAATGGGTAATATAATAATATTTTTTACAATGAGAAACTGGGTATAATTTATATGGTCAATTCGAAACTCACAATTTATTTCTAGTGATTGAAAAGGTGTAGGTTATTTGATAAAGATATTCAACACATTACCACCACGATTTAGGAATAATGAGAGATATGGAAAAGGATTAGTAAATGATTTAATTAATAAATTTCCATTTGAGTTGCATATTCCAGGGTTTAAATTTTGCGGTCAGTTGTGGGCCACTGTCATATTCCAGAAGAGAGCAATACACACATTTTCTGTAGGAAAGTCCTTAGAGCCTAACCTACCTCCTCTATTAACCTCTTAACTGTGTGAACCGCGTTTAAGCGTCACGGAGAATCTAACCTTTGTTGGGCAACCGCTTTTTGGCGTCGCAAAAAGATTTTATCTTTTTCTAGCTGTTTATGCCGCGTATGAGCGTTGCATTTTGGGGAAACTTCTTGCCATGCATTGACCATATTCTCCTCTGGGTTTTCCTGCCATCTATTGAGCATATTTTCAGTGGGCAACTTGTTAGTCATTTGGGGCCGCGGTGGCTCAGTGGTAGAGCGTTCACCTCTGGTGCTTGGAGTCCCGGGTTCAAACCCTGCTCCCGCCAAGTGAACTTTGTGGTGGACAAACACCGTGTGCGTGGGTTTTCTCGGGGTTCTCCCGTTTCCTCCCAATTTCTTCATTCCACCATTTCATTCATTTATCATCTTCACCGTCTCCTTTAGCCTAACCGGCATAACCGTGGGACGTAAAACTCAAAAATTTCATTTTTCATTTTTGTTAGTCATTTGTCGAGAAAAATGGCTGCCTCTACATATTCTGTTACTGGTTCTTCTCGTAGAAAACGAGTTTGTGATGATGATATTGCACCTCTTCTAGATGAATTATCACAAGTGAAAGTTCAAGTGATTCCGAATAATGTCAGTCTACTGACAGTAAGAGTGAAACAGAATTCTACAACGATGTGCCGGATAGTTATGTACAAGTACCAACACAATGGATAGAATTCGGTAGTGCGAGGCCACCGTTTGTTTGCAACGATCGAGGAGTTGTGGAAACCCGTTTTGATGAGAATATTTCACAGAAATGGTTTGAGCATTTCTTTAGTGAAGAGCTTGCAGAAATGATAGCAAGAGAAACCAATAGATATGCTGAGCAGTGTATTCAATCTAAGACTATACTGGGGCAAATGAAGTTGAAAAGTAGAGATCACAAGTAGGTTGAAATAAATTCTGGTGAAATAAAACTGCTCGTTGGGCTCCTGATATTGCAAGGTATCATTCAAAAGCCAACTTCAGCAATGTTTTTAGCAAGAAGAAAATATTAAGAATTCCTTTTTTCAATGAAATAATGACACAGCAGCATTTCCATCTTTTGTTTAAGTATTTGCATTTCACAAACAATGAAGCATATTATCCCGAGACGGAACCAAATCCTAAACTGTACAAGATAAGATCAGTTCTTGCTGAGCTCATATCGAAATGGAAGAGTACATATACACCTGAAAAAATGTCTGCGTAGATGAGAGTTTACTTCTCTGGAAAGAAAGGTTAGGTTGGAAGGTATATATTCCCAAGAAGAGATCCCGATTTGGCATGAAAGCGTTTCAGTTATGTGAGTCTTCGACTGGTTACGTGTATGATACGCTCGTATACACAGGTAAAACAACAAATATACCTGACACAGTGCTTGGTATTCCAACAGAGGGTGTTGACCATCCATCTCAAGTGGTTCTTACGTTAATGGAAGTCTTCTAAACAAGGGTCATATGGTATTCATGGATAACAACTACCCTTCGCCCAAGCTTTTCAATCTCTTGGTCCAACACAAAACAGATGCAGTTGGAACTCTTCGCATAAACAGGCGCGACTTATCAAAAGACATGGCAAAGAAAAAGTTAGAAAAAGGGTGAATTCTGCACATGGTTTTACTGTAAATTGATGGCTCTGAAGTGGCGAGATAAGAAGGACGTATTCATGCTTTCGACAGTGCATGACAATGATGTTACCGTTGTGAAGAAACGAGGTAATGAGAAATGTAAGCCTACGGTAGTTGTCGATTATGGTAAAGGTATGGGCGGGGTAGACCTTGCTGATCAGTGTATTGTGGCATACTCCACGGCACGGAAACGTCTGGAAAAGTACTACATGAAAATGTTTTGGCATTTCCTCGACATTACGGTATTCAATTCGTATATCATTTTCAAGAAGAGTGGTTAACACATGTCTCACCTGAACTTCAGATTGCGTTTTGTTAGTGCCCTCAGAAAAATATGCAGGTAGTACTGTAGCCGGAAGAAAAGTTGGACGTCCAAGCTCTGAAACTCCTCTTCGACTTACAGCCAGACATTTCATTGAATACGACACAGCAACAGACAATCACATTTCAGACTGCATTGTGTAGTGTGCTCAAGCAGAACAGTGCGGAAAGAAACTGTGTATTGTTGCAAGAACTTTGATGTTCCTTTGTGTGCAATCCCGTGTTTTAAGATATATCACACGCAAAGCAACTACTGAAAATTGGCAAACTGACATGGTTGTGATGATGATGATGATGGTTATAACTGTGGAATCTCTATTGGTTCAGTGGTTTGTATTAGAGTAGGTTATATTAAAATAATATATAGTTAAAATTTACTATGGGAAGGCGTTGTACCTGTGAACACTTTTAGAGTCTTCGAAATTTTGGTGCTAATATTCAGCACTTTTTCCCCAATTTTTGTCGTACATTTGAAGTGTCATCTCTTTGCTATCAGATAGGATAATTTTTAAACGTGTTACATAATTACAATAGCATTTATAAGATAAAATAAGAACAAATACGTTTTGTTCACAGGTACATTATGGTCGTGTACCTTTGAACAGACCCTCTTGTACCATTGAACAGTGATAATTACAATGTTTCTGCGGCAATAATATAAAAAGAAACCACAAATATTAACAGTTATAAATTGCAATAAAAGGTTTAGCTATAAAAAGCTCCCCAGAATTAAAATTTTATCAATTAAATTAAAAATTGAAGAGAAGTTCTAACAAAAACTTGTGAACAATAAAGTTGAGCATATACAACTCTTAACATTATGTTATATAATAAGCGAATATATAGAAACTACTTAAAATTATAATTAATAACTTTATATCCTAACCTAACCTATATAAAATATATCAATTGTTTTAACTACTTACATTGTGTAGCTTTAAACAGTATTATTTATCGTTCAAAGGTACACGATGCATTAATGTTCATAGGTACAAGAGGGTCACTATTACGAAAAAAAAGTTCTCCACTAGCTTAAATATTGAGCAGAAGTTAAAACTAAAAATATTACTGTATTCACCAATGATTCTACCTCAAGTTTGGACAAATAAATATCACAAGTTGTGAAAACCGAAGAGTACAAAACTCAGAAGGTAACGAGAAAAAAATCTTCGTTTTGTGGGTGAAAAAATTAAAAGGAACATTACTTGACACAACATTCAGTAAACAACAGCCAAACACGTTTGTAGTGCTTTTTTCATTTAATCTTTCAAATGAATTTTAATCACTGCACCTAGATAGCTCTGAATTCGAGAAAAGCACAGGTGTTCAAAAGTACATTGTTTCAAAGGTACAACGCCTTCCCCTACTATTATTTGTTTCAAAGACTTTATAAAGCAATATTATAATGTAAATCTTCTATCTTAAATTAAACTTAAAAATTCCCCAACAGGCTATTGGCCTTGGGTGACAAACTACTCGCTTAAGAGGTTAAGAAACTTTTAAAGAGAACTCCGATAATCACCAAAGACAGTAGTAATAACGGTTACGATTGGATAATCCGTAGGCGAGGTCATAAGTTAGCAAAATAAAAATAATTAATATAAAAATATTAATATTAATATTAACATTAAAAATAAATATGAAAGGTGTTACTATAAACTTGTAAATAGTGTCAGTGACAAAATTAATATTGGAAACTCTTATATCCGATTATGTAAAAGAATGGGTAGTCACAGAAGCGACGGAAGAAAAAATAATTCAAAACTGATTCACATTCATATGAAAAATACTGGAGTAGGCAAATTTTCTATTGAGCTAATTAAGATGGTAATTGTTTCTTCAAGATTAGAATTGAAAATTAGAGAACAGCAACAACTTGAGAAATTCGATAAAAATTTTGTACTTAATGTTCATTGCGCATATTCATTTAACAGAGTAAAACAAGAAATCAGAATAAGAGAGCAATAAGAAGAGCTTGTTATCATCAACATAAACAACATCCTGAGTGGCATGAATGGCAGAAAGAAATAAATAAAATTAAAGATAAGAAAAATATTTTAAAACTGCATGCAAAGAATTGTGTAACATAAAAACATAAAAGTCAGTCTAATATGGAGCCGTTTCAGAGTCTGAACGGGCATGATGGTTAGAAGTCTGACCAACTTCAGTGATCCATTAAGATACAGTCCAGCCTTTACAGAAGCTTAGAGGATTTACTGCCAGGTACAAAAATACGAGAAAGATTGAAAAGAGATAAAGTTACGAATCCATTATACGAAGTTTGTGAAGAACGTGATATATGCTCAGAGATAATAAAGATACAGCTTCTAGACATATTGCAAAGAATTAGAAAATAAAGCCTGAAAACGAGCTTTGGCTAAAGATGCAAACTTATTAACAGAACGTTTACCATCACTTGGAACTACTTTACATATGAACACAAAAGATTCGGTTCATGTTTATTAGTATTTAGATTTTTTGTATGTATAGTTTGATTTTTATGGAGTGTTTTTCATAAGAGGTTTTAGTTTTATAAGAATTATAAGTATGAAATTAAGTTGTTTTACATTTACAGTTCCTCACGAAAAACTTAAGCAATTAAACATTGATCACATTTTAACAAAGAAACAAAAAATAAGCAAAACTAAGCAAAGTGAAAGGATTGTCTTTATCTGTTTTTATACCTCAAGTCGGAAAATTAACATTGAAATGAAGGCAAATGATGAAGTTCATTAAGGAGGTTTCATATTTACTATTTAAACTAATTTAGCTTTAATAGGAGCTCTAGGTTCTGCTGATGAGTTACTGCTGCAATTGCTAAAGCTGTAGATGATGGGAAAAAGAATAAGGAATTAGAAGAACAAAAGAGATATAATTTAGCAATGGAAGAAAGGCAAGGTGGTAAGCTTCCGAGAAACTTAAAGCTAAAAGAGTAAAGAAATAAAACCCATAAGTAACTTTGATTTCATACATCTTATAAATCACCTCAAGAAACTTTAGAAGTGTATTTATGAATGATGAATTACCTAAACAACCAAAGAATAACGAGTGCGGTATTGCTAATTTTGATAAGCCTACAAATTTAGAAACACATGGATTGCTATTGGAAATAGAGAATAGAAAGTTGTGCTTGATTCATTTGGAGGCAATCCACCAAAAACTATCGTAAAATGTATTGGTTATAAGTATTCATAATATAGTAGCAGGGCTGTACAACAATTTGATAAGATAATATATGAACATTATGTATTATAGTATTAAAATGATTATTGATGGATATAGTTTTTCAGAAATCATTAGCCAGCTAAACTGAAATAAATATATTTAGAGAAATTATATTTAAGTTACTAACTTGTTCTATAGGTTTAATCCATAAAACAATAAAGAGAAAATATTTTTCTTATAATAAATATGGATAAAATGAAAATATGAATTACAATCTTTTAAGGCTAATCAAAGAACAATCGAGAATTTAAATAAACAGAACAGATTTATTGAATTTGATATTGATGTTGCTTATGGTTTTATACATCTTTATTATGCTGATATAGAGATTAGAGGAAGAGATGTTGATGGGGAATATTGGTATTTCAAATATTAAACTTGTGAATAATTTTTCCATATCTGTATTCTCAAACAAAAATCAAGCATGGATAAATATTAAATATTATAGGCTATCTTGGTTTAGCTTCGACATCTGTAAATACATGCACTGTTTCATGGACAGAAACAAATCATTATGATGAATCAGGATGAGAAGAAATTGTTTGGCGATGAATAGATGAAGAAATAGTATTTTATTAAGAATGTTATCAGGATTTTCTGGTTTTAAAGATGTTATGGGGAAGGAAAGGTTAAAATCTTCATTTCAATGAAGTCATTCTGATGATAATGCGGTTTTTGGAAAACAAAGAAAAGTGATGGAACCTTTGAAAATGATTTACCAAATCCTGGCAGTGTTAAAATTTAAAATATGGACTTGAGAATTCGTATTATTAATTGTGAACCTAACTACACATACCTATTAAGATGTAACATGTTAAAAGAAAATAAGATTCCCATTTCCTTCAACACATATGAATGTTTATAGAAATTAGTTACTGGTAAATACTTTAAATTTTATTTAAGTACACAATTTAAATCTAATGAATGCGATATGCCACATTTCGTAATCGCCTTTTTTTCAAACTAACAGACGTGTGTTCTAACTCATTGTGTTAATAATTTGAAGAATACTGTACTTTAATGGATTCGGATTGGTGTGTCGGATTAAGTGAAATACATATCCCTTTAACGTGCCTAGTGTCACCGAAGATGAATATATCATTTGGTACATATTAGAAGATCATGAGATTACGAGAGATCAAATTACTCCTGGATATTACGCGAACATTAAACACGTATTAGAACAATTAAATAAAGTTTAAAATTACGATTCAGCGCCTCCAATATTATCTATGTTACTTCTGATCCAAACTTGGAATTCATTACACTTTCTTTTGCGTTAGCAGTACAATTAGGATTTCATGAAAAAATGATCTTGTTATTTAAGAACAAGGATTTAAATAACCATACTTAGATATTGATATCTTATTGAATATCAATTAGTTTTAGAACGCACGCTCCCTTACTACGTATTGCACTATTGGCAATATGAATTATGGAAGAATTCAAACGTTATAATATCAATGTATTCATTATATGTCGCTTTTTAACTTTCAATATTGTTGAAATACTACTAAAGTACCATACAGAACGAAATCTACACGGGGACATTGGCAATGACACTTCATTTTAAACATTTTCCTGGTCAAAATAAGAAATGAAAAAACAACATACGTATTATCAGCGGTCACGCGGACTTCCGTATATTTCTGGCATTGTTTGTCAACGAGGTCACGAAATTGGTAGTTTCTTTAAAAGTTTATTTAATTTCGCATCATCTTTGTTAAATCAGGTTCCAAAGCTGTAGGTCGGCCAGTATTACGAACTGGAATACAAATTGCGGGTGATGTATTACAAGACCGTCCGTTTAAAGAATCCGTTAGTGCTCGCGTAGAGGTTGATGAGACAATGAAAACTAAAGTTGCAAATAAACTTAGTTGTTAACCGATAGTGGTAACACGTTCAAGAAAACGTAAGGTCCCTGCTATTGTACAATTCGGTCATCCGGTCAAACGTAATCGAAAACATTCGGGTGATATATTTAGTGAACTGCAATAATGGCTTTACTCACTGGAACTAGTCCTGAATGTTGTATAAATGAACTTGATTTCTTTACTATTCCAATGACTCAAATTGCGATTGAGTCATCTTCCACTGTTGAATGTCAACTGGTTTCTACTTTATCATCTGAAGAATCTATTGCATTTGCTGTTCCTGGTAAAACGTGATTTTATTCACACTACATATTTGTATCTTTATGTAAAATGTAAAATTCCAAAAAATGATAATACAAATTTAGTTGCGACGGTTAAGGCTGCACCTGTAAATGATTTTCTTCATTCGTTATTTAGTGAAGTTGATATTTTACTAAACGATAAATTAATTAGTTCATCATTTGGTTCATATCCTTACCGTGCTTATATTGAAACATTATTAAATTATGGTAGAGATGCCTGTCGAACACATTTAACTGGATCACTATGGTATAAAGGTACTGCAGATCAATTTAATATATTAGGCAATACAAACGCTGGATTTACAGATCGTGCTCAGTATTTTATAGACAGTGCATCATACGATATGTATGAGCATATCCATGCTGATATTGCCGGTGTAGGATGTATAGTTCCTTAAAAACGTAAGCTTACCCTGTAAAATTACACCGTACAAAAGATACTTTTTAATGTCTGCTGAAAGTATAGCATATAAAGCCAAACTTGAAGATGTATTACTTCACATGCAGCGTCTAGATGTTTCTGCCGATTTAGCTACGTAGATCAATGCTGGCATGGAATACATTCTGGCCAACATACTTCTAACCGTGTGGAAACTCGTACATATACAATTCCCGCAGAAGTTCATATAATCTCTATACTATATTTCTCGGTAAAATGCCAAAAGATGTTATAGGTTTTGTATCAAACACTGAATTTAATGGGCAACCACATCTAAATCCTTTTGATTTTCAACACTTTTGCGTTAACAAGTTGCAGATACAAGTGGGATCACAATCATTTGCACCCACATCTCACTCCTGATTTTACAAATGTATAATGTGTTCAAACATATTCCACCCTGTTTTCCGTTATTGGCATATATGATCAAGATCACTCGCATACTATTGCCCGTGATAATTTCGACATGGCTACACTTTGTACCCGTTCATTCTATATCCGACAGGTACATTAGGTGATTCTACGTGGGATGTCATACGTGATTCTTCGTCAATTTAAAATATAATTTTCTGAACCTCTACAAACTTTCATTGCGTGTATCGTGTATCGCCAATTTGATTCTCTCATTCAAATCGATAAAGATAGGGTATACTGATCATACAATGTAAAATTTCGTCATTTGAGTGCCATGAGGGTTACTCACTTCTCCTCATTCAACGATGAAGATGATCATATTATGACGGAACTTGCAATTGTAAATCCCCATACCCCTCTTGTACAAAGCTGGATTTTTAATCCGCCATATCCATTACCTGATTTGCGTGTGCCGCGAATACTTTCTAATAGACATCAAGTACAATATGACAATGGTATTGAATGGTACGATGGCGATGTAGATTACTCATTCTTACCTACTACATTGAAATAATATTGTGCTAATAAATGTACAATACATATGGTAAGACACGTCAAGATTATCTTCGACAACTATTGGAATGGACTGTAGTGAATTTAGAAGATTTACAATGTCCAAAAGATTCTTGTTTAGGATTTTGTGTATACTCTTGGGCTTATCTAAAACACAGATTTGGACAGCTTAAGTGTTGTGTACGTGAAGTTTTATTATATGCCGAATACATAAAAGTCTGTGTGTATGTTTTATATATAAATCGAAACAGTGCAGCGTATGTCCCATCAAAAATAAAAAAGAGGTAGAAAGTAAGGACGAAACATAAGGAATAAACATGTATAGTCATTAATGATTACGGAAGTAAGGGATAAACATGTATAGTTATTAATTATTACAAATTTACTAAATGACTGTATTAGTGGTGCAAATGTGACTAGGACTTATCCTATTAAGAGTTTACCTATAATTATGCAACACCTTCTAGGGTAGATTATTAATTTATAATCGCCTGGGTATTGGGTCACTGTTCGGGTACCACTTATTTATATAACTGTTTTCCGGAGTCTGTCCTCCTTGATCCTGCCAATGAGTATGTTCCGGATACCTGGACTTACCTGGGTAAGGAGTTGAAGGACATCTCCTAAAAGGGATTACAAAATTATCTCTAAATTGCCTGCTGGTCTCAATAATGAGATGGGTATTAGGCACCGAGAGGTTCAAATGTCTCGTCTCGAAAACCTCACGGACGATCAGAAAGTCACTCAGACCACAACACACACAAACACTAGTCATATACACAACAAAACACACGGGATTAAACGACACTATGATTATTTTTTAAAATATTATTTAAAAAAGAAAAATAACGGATTAGAAAAATAATCACAACACTCAACACTGCATATGTATAATTATTTTCTTTAATAAAATCACACTTTATTTTCTAATTATACTTTAGCCCTTTGTCACTTTATATATTAGGATTGACGATTAAGATCATGATTCCACTAGATATACTTTCCTCACACCACTAATGCACTTGGGGGATTAGCACTGAGGAGAAGTCGCCGGGATAATCCCACGAAGTAACATAGTTGCTGCTCCAAACAATTCTCGAATATTGACGTTTATCCTCACTAAAAATAGGTAGTCTCCAAAGTGGAATGATAATGTTGGAGGGCGCGTTTATAACTTTGACGCACAAGGTATGTGAACCTGGGACTTACTGATTGGAACTAGCCACGATTAGTTCATTGGTTAATAACGTATACCACTTAGCATAACATTATACTTGATGCTCGACGCGACGTACGTGGTTGCTGCCTCGATATGTGGAGTAACACTCCTCGAATCAAGAGGTTCGAGATACGAGCTGCATTGATCCACTGATCAATGTTGGCAGTTTATTCTCAAAAGCACTCAGGTTAAATTACCTGTATGTACATGCAAATAGGACATTAAAAAGAGTTAATGTTAATGTTAGTCCTCTGGCCACGACGCACAATACATTGCGATAACTTGACTGTGGGAACGTTTAGATAACGAGCTGCTAAAGCGAAGTGGCTGGTGCCATTCAGTCGTTTCTACACCTGATGTGCTCTAGATCGCAGTATTTCCATAAATGATTGGAGAATACACTTAATTTAGTTCCAAATGACCATAGAACATAGTATTTTGCATATTAATAAGTCAGGGAGAAACACTGAGAAGCTTCGTCGCTCACTGAAATGTTCTCACCACAAAATAATCTTATATATATATATATGAAAAAACGATGAAAGACTTCTTTGTCCTGTTGCGTGGGAAGAAAACAGTTCCCATCGAAGAAAGAACTTATTGGCGTCGCAGAATATAGTATACATCGAAAAAATTATTACTGTTTTACCAAAATATACAGAGCGTCCACAAAAATACTTCTATAACCTGGTGACGGTTATAGATTGACGTCCGACGAGAGAACCAACCTGTCAAGTACATACGACTTATAGGTTGAGGACTCTTGGCCGTTTAATAAGATTGGAATAAAATTAGGTTTTTCACCAAAAATTTAAAGTAATAAAGTAATAAGATCCTTTTAAACAGGGTTGCCACACACGAGACTCGCGATTATGCCGAACACAGGTCTGAATTATGCTAGATTTTTGTAAATTATGCCAGATTTTCAAATTATCTTTCCTAACTAATTTTAAAGACCCACCCCTATTTATCTTCATTATTTTAATGAAGTGTATTAACTGTATTCATGTACAGCTAAGATGATGCTGTCAGGAATGATAGTAAATGGCACGTTATAGGGGAGGATGGTCGAATTTATATTTTATGAATGGAGAACATTTTAAGAAATATATACACAATATGCTGCTTCCGACATAGCCCTGAAGCATTTCTTTTAGTGTATTACTAGCTGTCCCCTGACGTTCATATCCCTCCCCTTCCAAGTTGTAAATTGAAAGGGACAGAAACATCACAGATAACCACACATTCAGGTTTCAGTTGACAGTAATAAAGCTATGGGTGAGTAAATATGTTTTGCAGAGTCACGTTTGCTATTTTTGAACATTTGCGTTTGCTCTGAATTCAACAAAAAATTAGAACCGCAGAAATACTGACAGGTTCCATTGCTCCAACCATCGCTTCACTTAAAAGGAATAATTCCCGTCAGTCCTTGATTCATCTAAATTTTCGTTCTTTTTCTGTTCACCAGAGAGAAGAATGAAATTATGCTAGATTTGGCCAGGATGCTAAAGTCAAGATGCTAGATGCTAAATGCATGTGGATTATGCTAGATCTAGCACCAAGATGCTAGATATGGCTTCACTGCTTTTAAATGTCTGCTGTAGTTGAGTTTCCTTATCTTCCATTTCTTCATTTGTTGAAATCCATGCTATCTTCCTGTGATGAACGTCATTCGTTGTTCTCCAACGTTAAGTTGATGAGGAGGGAAGAGAATATTTTTTATACACGGGTGTGAGAAGCAAGGTATGGGTTAAGCACCTGTGTGATAATTTTTTTCACTGAAAGTGTGCAAAAATGTTTATAGGGCTATTTAAATTGTTGTTTACCTTTTTCCTTTTTTAAAAAATACTTTTCGTAAAATGTTTTTAAGTGTTCCGTGTCGATTGCTCTATATTTTATAATATGAAGTAAATATATACACTCAATAGCTATTCATGAAAATATTGACTGAAAGAATTATCAAACATCTCAATAAAAGTTAATAAAATCTCCTTTAGAATATACTTATATCTATACCTAAACATTAAAATGTGAATAAACAGGCAAGTAGCAAAAATCTAAAATGTATTAAAATATTAAAATTATTTTCGAAGTTTCAATATTACGGCAATATATTTAAAAAATATGAAAATCACCGAAAAAGCAAAATGAATGAAAACATAAACACACAATATAAACTGACAATATACAAACAAAATAAGGTTTTCACCTGTACGTTTTTTCTTTTAATGAATGAAATGGTGGAATGAAGAAAGTGGGAGGAAACGGGAGAACCCCGAGGAAACCCGCGCACACGGTGTTTGTCCACCACAAAGTTCACTTGGCGGGGGCTGGCGTTTTTAATTAGGTTTTGATAGAAAGCAAGTAGGTAACTATGAGAAAGTGTACCTAGGCTATGAGGTACTGGATGAAAAACATGAGTTAGAATGTAAATATTTATAATTATTATGTATTGTTTTGGCAATCAGGCAACTCTAGGAACGGAACAGATATTATTATTATTATTATTATTATTATTATTATTATTATTAATAATAATAATAATAATAATAATAATAATAATAATAATAATAATAATAATAATAATAGTTAAAGAGCAGTTGCAACCATGGAATTAAAAACATGTAGAAACGTGACATTGTGCGAAATAATTTAAATTATCAAATCAATTAGATATTGATATCCCTGATTTTCTCATAGTTACCTTAGATTAAAACGTAACCTATGATCAGGGTAAAAAGTACTCATTACCTGTCCTTTAAAGTTTAGAGAAATAATTCAGGCCAGTCATAAATTCTTAACCTTTCTTCCCCCCCCCCCCACAGTTCAAGGAAAATACAAGAATTGAAATGTCTGGTATTATAACTGTATTATGCTTGCATGATGCAATTAGTGACTTCATTACAGCTACTTTTTTCATTAAATCGTTAGAAAAGTCTTCTACATATTAGTTACATGCCTCAGTTGTAGAAATGTGCATTTAAATTGAATGAATGATAGGTGGCTGACTACTGGAGTATACGTATCCAGTAGTCGTTCGTTGATAGTAATGGGGGGCTGACCACTGAAAAATGAAGTCAAGGGTCATTTCCAGTAGTCAGCCCCTAATGGCTGACTACCCGGAAACGTTATCAAAAATGCAACCTGTAGTCAACCCCCGTATTTCTACGCAATATCTTGCTTTGTATTAAAAAAAAAAAAAAAAAAAAACACGAATTTTAAACAAACTACATACATTCATGCATTGAAGAAAGCAATAACTCGTACTATTTTACAATAATATAGTTTTAACTTAACTTTGAAGTAAAGCTTCTTCCTTATTAACAAAATGCTCACTTTGCTCACTTGCATCAGCAGACCTCAAATGATAATTTTTCTTTTCTGGTACGAGAAGTCACACCATACCAGAACAAATGAGGTTGACTACTGGAGCTCTGATTTAGGTTTTAGTTGACTATTTGTTTAACAACAGGCTACCGCATGCTTATTTAATTGCTTGTTACTGAAAAGTGGCTGACTACTGGAGACGGCTGACCTTAGGTACACTCACCCTATATTCATAAATACAGTAGGGGCCCCCAGGATCGGCGCCCTTGGTCACATCCTCCAAAAGTTAATTAAACCTGTCACTTAGGGATGGTATCGAGACGAGACGAGACGAGACTTTGTACAGTCTCGGTCTCGTCTCGGTTGATAAATAACGGTCTCGGTCTCGTCTCAGTCAACAGATGCTTGTCTCGGTCTCGAGTACAAAGTCTCGGTCTCGTCTCGAAAGTCTCGAAATAAATAGTGTGAAATTAAAATAGTGAAAGTATTATTCTCGTACAGTCTGTCTCGACTTAGAAATATGGTATGGTGTACCTCTTCATAGCTAATTTCCTAGTGCTAATGTTTTCCATGCGTGTATTCCAGGTTCAATGATCAGTGGGCATATCACCCTAAAACCATAATAGTAACCTATATTTCACTTTCAGAAATAGACTTTGTCTCATATAGCCTCAGTACTGCCTATACAATTAAACTATATTAAATTAACTCCAGTACTATTCATAGTTTATTTCCTTCCTTTGAATCAGAATTGTTCAATACCTCCTAACGGATAACGCAACACACACCAGTACAAATATATTTAATTGTACCGAAATTGAAATTTTACAATTTCTCATTTATTATCCAATACATTCTGATTTGACTGTCATTTTCAAAACAGAATATAACGTTCATATCGTTAACAAATAGGGTAAATTATTACTACAATATACGTATCTTGTTTCAAATTGATGAAATGATTTATTTCCGTTTTACATCTCCGTGTTTAATTGACACTTTATATCACGAACATCCTGAACCTTATGGTGGGAGCTACTACACTCATCTTTGCTATGTGAGGTCTCGAGTTGGATCACAAAACAAGTTAGATTCAAAGTCCGATGTTTCGCATAGTTCGCGTCTCATTTTAAGTGCATTCTGTTTCTTATACAAGTTCATAAGGTCGTAATGCAATACATAAGCACATATCCAGTGCAGTAACATAGATTAATCATATTCCTGAGCTCTCAGCGGTGCATGCGATCTTTATTCGATAAAACTGATCGTGTGTTCATTACGTTGAAATTTTATATTGATTGAAAATTACTTGCGAAACATGGACATACATATTATATAAGTATATCGGTAATTCGAGTTATCTGTATGTATTTTTCTCTCACTCGCCAAAAGAAGTGATTCTTAACTTTCTACTTTTATTTTGTATTAATTTTCGTAGTTTTGCTGCAACATGAGGGACTGAATAGTCAAAAATATATTTTCGCTCTACGACTCAAAAATATATTTTCGCGTTTTCGAAGTAAAGTCTTTAGAAACATTTAAATTTTCCATTTCTTATAAATTTGTTCCTTCATTCATTCGAAATATACTATACCATGATCATAGTATTTGACGCTAAGATATAGTTGATGCGCATTGCACTATCCATGACATTTGAATTATTAGAGATCTCCAAAATGTTGATGTTAGTGATACTGTGTTGTCCTTTGTTACACTAAATAATATATGAGCTATTGTGGTTTTGTTAAATAACTAAATTAGAAATATGTAATACCTTACGTAGCGCAATTTGACAAAATACAACTTTATTTTGCTTTAGCAACATTGGTTGTTTATATCTCGAAAACGATTGAACATAAATGAACCGAACAAAAACTCGAATATGAAATGGCATGGGGCACACCGAACGGTGTTGTTGCGGTGCCTCCCAGACCCGCCCTTCACGGGGTCCCAGGACCAACTTTAAAATTTTAAATGGAAACATGGGGCGGGTAATACCTCGTTCCATAGATCTTTAAAAAGTAAAAAGCGTTGTGGCAAAAGATTTTTCATATCGGTCACCGTATTTAAGATGGCCGCCAAGACGTGGTGCCTATATCTGATAAAACGTCCAGTACCATAATATGAAAGCAGTAGGAGATAAACGAACAGTCAAAAAGTGAAACAGGAAAGGCATGGGGCGCGTCTAGTAATGTTCTCGCAGTGCTCCCAGGGCTGCCTTTCAAGGGGGCCAAACTTAAAATTTGAAACCGAAATATGGGTCAAGTGATACGTCTTTGGATAAATCTTTAAACACTAAACAGTGTTGTGGCAAAAGATTTTTCATATGGGTCACCGTTTTCAAAATGGCCGCCAAGACATGGTGCCTGTATCAGATAAAACGTCCAGTACTACTAGACCCCTAATATGAAAATAGTTGTAAATAAACGAACAGAATAAAACTCATATAGGAAAGCACAAAGGGTATTTATCATTCCACAGCTCAAGTTAAATGCAACAGAGAAAAAGATTATTAAAGTATTTGACATGATGCAAAAGAGGAAATGATAGAAAATTATCTTTCCGATCTCTGTCCTTAAGTAGGTGAAGCGGGAATGAATGGTAAAATCTCAAATAAGAACCTCACTTTTATTTGCAATAGATATGGTTTGTCTGAAGCACTTGTGTGTACAAATGACTGGTACTATAATGAATAAAAATAAAGTGAAATAAGGTGAATAAAAATAAAGTGAAATTCAAGTTTAACAACATTTTGCCCGCCCCTGATGATTTAACGCAATGCGTGGAAGATTTTTGGGACATATCTGCATCAGTATGTACCATTTCGTTACTAAGGATCACAACTGAAATTACCAAGTTATTCGGAATGTAACTGTGGACAACGTCTCAGTGAAACTCATATTCTATCACATGCAAGAAGACATAGAAGAAAAAGAAACGAACCAATATCATGCAGACGACTGTTGAACAAAACCAACGTTTGTAAATATTGTTCTAAAATTGCATCATTGTTCGACAAATTTGTTTCGCATTTCAGTTGATTCATTTTTGCATCAAATCATTGCCTGCAATCAAAATAGAAGGTACCATTTAACAAGAATTTTACATACTTTATCCCATTACAGAGACATTTATCTCTTATAAAAACACATTTCAAATAACTTTGTTTTGTAGATACAATTTGCAAAAACTAAGGCTCTCATTTGCAATTCCACCGATCCTTCCCGCTTCACTCACTTACGGAGTGATGTTAGAATAAATTTCTAGGAGTTAGATTTCTTCCTTTCCATTATGGTACTTTCACTCTAATCATCTTTTCGACCGTTGCAACATTCCCGAGCTATAGAATGATAAATACCCTCTGTAGTTTCCTATTCGAATATTTGTTTTGGTGTTTTAATATTAGTGATACTGGACGTATTATCTGGTGCAGGTACCATGTCTTGGTGGTCATTTTGAAAACGGTGACCCATATGAACAATCTTATGCAACAGCATTCTTTAGTTTTTAAAGATATGTCGGACGAGGTATCACACACCCCATGTTTCCATTTACAATTTTGAAGTTGCGCCCTGGCCCCCATGAAGGGTGGCCCTGGGAGCCTCCGCGACAATATCAATCGATGTGCCATATGACATTTTCTATTTGAGTTGTTCCGTTCATTTATGTTCAACCGTTTTCATGTTAGTGGTACTGCACGTTTTACTGTATCTGGTGGAGGCAACATGTCTTGGTGGCCATTTTGAATACAGTAACCGATATGAAAGATCTTTTGCCAGAACGATTTTTAGTTTTTAAAGATATATCGAACGAGGTACCACTCACCCCTTGCTTCCATTTAAAATTAAAGTTGGGCCCCGGTAACCCATGCAGAACGTCCTGGGTAGCACCGCGACCATATATATATATATATATATATATATATATATATATATATATATATATATATATATATATGATTCTATTTGCATCAGCAGTGGATTTTGTTTCGGGAGGGGCTTGAGGAATGAGTAAGAAACATTTGCGTTATACGTGCAATGCAAAAAATGATCACAAATTTATTTCGGGAGGGGTTTGAGCCTGATAACCACCCCCTAAATACGCCACTGTACATCAGTCAACCGTTCTCATATTAACTAACACAGCAACGAAACAAATTTTGAGTGAAGGTAATTTTGGTATATATCAATATCAATATTCGAGACGAGACCGAGACTTTCGAGACGTACCTAAGTCTCGTCTCGTTCTCTTCTCGATTTATAGAGGCCTGTCTCGGTCTCGGTCTCGTCTCGGTATTTAAAAGTCCGTCTCGGTCTCGATTTCGTCTCGGGATATAAAAGTCCGTCTCGGTCTCGGTACCATCCCTACTGTCACTTTATCACACTCAACAAAGAAAGGATGTATCATATCTACATTTTAAAATATTAAAAGACCAGGTGTAAACGATAGACTAGTTCAATAATATGATTGGTTAGAAGATGTCCCAATTCTACTCACATACACTGAAACTCCTAATGCAAATCTGCACAAACTATCTTCACATCGCAAAAATGATTTATATACAAAAAGTCGATTTACTGAGACAGAAGTATATGTACAAATGCAATGAATTTATGTATGGACCCGTACAATAAATCTGCGTCAAATTAATTTCAACACTTACTTAAAACACGCAATTTTACTTAAAGTTGCGGATATAAAACTATAAAAAAAAATATTTTCGCAAACTGATATTTTTCTACGCGAACTGGTTCTTTAACTGCTCGACTTATGTGTGATTTAATACGGGAAGAATGAACAAAGGTTTTACGAAATTTGGAAGCAAGGAAATATTTCTGCATCTCGCAAAAATGGCTGCTGTGTATATAATCTACAATCAGTACTCATATAACATCCATTTATGTTGTTGTGTCTCGTTATCGAGCTGCCATCATTTCCCTTCTGTCATGATTTGGCATTGGCAACACTGCGGTACTGTAATGGTTGCTTCGGTAGGGGTGCGTTCTGTATCTGAGAGCAAAGATGTGGGATGTGTTGAAATAAAGGTAAATATTCGCGTACATGTAGACTCGGCTTTATTTGAGTTTATTTCATCCTTTAAAAATATCAAAATGTACATATTAAGTTGTGTTTTGTATGATGGTAGCGAAACTATTGTCTGTTGTTTTTGGTGAGCTTTTATTTACATTGTGATTGACAGACGATACAATGTTTAGTGTCTGTAGCTGAGAATTGTGATTAAGACACTCCTAGAGTTGTACTTGGTATAAAATTTCGAATGTGGTGTGTAAAATATAAGAAAAGTCCACAACAGAAAAATGAAAATTCTTTGGAAATTGATTGATTATGGAACTAGAAAGTTAATATATAAACAAATTAGATCAAAGTTCCAAGGAATTGCTCATCTTGCGGAAGGCCACTTTTCGTATAATGAGCATATTTTGGTTTTGTGGGCCAGAATTTTTCGAGTTAAAATTTCTTGGATATAGTATACATGAAGCTGCATCAGTTCCCGAAGGAGCAGGACGCTTATACTTTTAGGGATTATTCATTGAGTATGTACGAACTTACAAAGGGGTAACAAAGCGACTTTTCGACTGATACGAAAAGAAAAACGAACGTACCTGTATTTTATATCTGCATGTGTAGTGCCCTTGTACTTTTATCTATGACAATGTGTGTGTGTGTGTGTGTGTGGGATTTAATGCATATCGCATGTCTTGTGCACATGGATACTTCTTACTATTGCACTACGTAGAAAATTTATGGTATTTCACGTAGAAGTGGTATTGCACTACGTAGAAAATTTATGGTATTTCACGTAGAAGTGGTAATATAACACAGAAGAAACGCAGATCAGGGTGTTCTCATGTATACTATTACCCGTCGACATTTTTTTACAGAAAGATAAACAGCAAATTCTGAACAGTTAGTTATAAAAGGAAAACTTCTTCAAATAATTTTCCAGGAGGTAATGTACCTAAAATGAAAGCCACATTTCCTCGCTGAACTGCTATGCTGATACGCTGTATCAGAAAAGTAGTAGCCCGCTTGTCACCAGTAAGGTGTGCAATACGTTGGCCTACTTCTTTGATGAAATCGAGCCCTTCGAGGCCCCAAATGCCGCTCGATTCAATGGCTACGGGCACGAACATGTATCTATCGTGCAGATCTTTATATTTTCTTCTTTTCTCGCATTTTCTGCGGGCTGCAATAGTTCCTTCTCGAGATGAAGAAAGAGTGAGATTAGATGACACGAAAGTGTCAGAGCAGGTGAAATCCCAGAGAAGAATCCTCCCCCACTTCCATGGTACCAGCGTCATGCCATCTGGTCTTTTGTCATCAGATCTGTTACACCCCCAGGTTCACGAACAGATGGAACTTCCGCCGATGTGAGTGCTCTTCAGATAATGTAATTCACGTTCGAATGTCTCACATGTCTTCCGGAGCTATTTATACTTATACAAACCGTGTAGACCATTCTGCTTGACTGATGCACTACATTTAGAGCAGTTGTGTGATTCACAGATGTCTACTCCTAGGCGAAGTGCAACTGCAATAGGAAAACTGTCGTTTGGAAGGTGCAGTCCTAGAATGTGTGAAGGTAATGCCTGTAGCCAAGCACCTGAAATTAGTGATGAGGAGGCAAAAAGTCTAGCCTTATCCCCTTGACTGTCTGCTTCTTGTAATAACACTGATTGAAATAATTTGATGATTGGCTTGTCCCAAATTGATTGCGAACTTCTGCCCGTTATTTCAGAAGGACTTAAGCCAACTAGGTTAGACCAGTCTGATATGCAGTCTTGGACATCAGATTCTATGTGAGGCTCATGCAGTTGGTTGAGGAGTATCTCAATGGTATGCCGGGAGCCATAGAACGACGCTAAAAATGAACGATACGCCAAATCGACAGCCCGACGAATACCAAGACCTTCAGAATCAACTGGAAGGGAGGCTTGTATCCATGCGTTGCTATTTAGATTACAGTTGAGTATAAATTCAAGGGCTCGGAAAAAACCGGCTTTTTTGAAAAGAAAGAAAAAAAACTCGTTTTTTTCTCCTTCGCTTTTTTGCTTGGGAAATTTTGGTCTTTTTTGAAAATTTTGCTTTAAACTGATAAAGCAGACTTTGTTTCGCTTCTCTACAACAACAGCAATAGAAAACTCATTTAATTAGTGGTTGATGCAGATAATTATGTGAAACCTCGAAAATAAACCATGAATTTCAAAAAGATTTTCTAAAATTCTTAACATATTTACACTATGAAGTCCAAAGGATTAACCAATATATGTAATAATATTTTAACCTCTTATTTACAATAAGTACTTTTAAAAAATGATACACAAATAACTAGCAAAATTGTATGTAGTATTTTTACTTGAAAATGTTACACACACCCTCTTTTTGAAGCAAAATAAAGAAAAACACGAGAGAAATCTGCATATCAAGAGCTTCGTTTCGGGTGGTTCTGTACATTCTTGAAATTTTTCAGTTAAGTTTTAACTTTCATATACATTGTGTGAATATTTCGAACATTTTTTTTACTGATTGATCACATACGTAATAGTAATAATCTGTTACCACGTATCAGGTGCTTCGGATCTGCAAAATCGGTAAAACTCCAAATTCTGTAATGCACTGACTGTTCCCTAAGCTCGTTCAGAATCAGGAAAGTATCGAATTTTCTATTCATGGATCATATACGTAATAGACGGTTCATCTGAGCGTATGGTTTCCTAGGCTGTAGAATATATAACCACCATCACGGTTTACCCAGTCCTGAAGGTTTCTGAATTTTCAACAACAAAATTCAACATATCGTCACGAAACTTTAAAAAAAAAAAAAAAAAGGAAGAATCAACCATTGTTCCAATTCCCAAGAAAGACGACGAAATTGATTGTAATAATTATCGGAGCATTTCTCTTAACATTCTATTAATAAGATTGACCCCATACGCAGATGAAATTATTGGAGATTATCAGTGTGGATTTAGTCGAAATCGACCAGATATTTACCATTCGACAAATACTCGAAAAAAAATGGGAATATATTACCCAGTACATCAACTGTTTATTGATTTTAGAAAGGCTTACAACTCGGTTAGGAGGGAAACATTGTACAACATTCTTACAGAATTTGGAATACCGAAAAAGCTAGATTTATTAAGTGTTTAAATGAATCCCAGAGTAAAGTCCGAGTAGAAAAATGCGAGCTTCCACGTCGAGATTGTCCTGAAACAAGGATATGCGTTATCGCCGTTATTATTCAGCTTTGTTCCAGAGTACGTTATACGAAAAATCAAAGATAGGAACCAGGGCCTAGAGTTGAATAGTATTCACCAGGTTATGGCCGACTTACTTTCTAATCGTTTTTAAATCTTTATTATTACTAATTATCAGCAGTGATGGATTTGCGAAGAGGGTTAGGGTGGGGATGTCTTTCGGATTGAAGCCTCTACCCCGAAATTACGGAATTTCTAAAACAAACTAAATATTAGTTTTGCCTTTACCAGGGTTGGCTGGTTTAAACCAAGGTGGTTTAAACCATGGTTTAAACCAAGGTTTAAACCAGCTGGATTTTTCAAAAAAACCAACTGGTTTAAACCAAAAAACAAAAAAATGTTCGTAAAAGTGTAAGTGTTTGTAAAATCTTGATGAACACACATTTGTGGGTTATCACGTTTCACTCCCGTATATTATTGGTATTATATTCAGACCTAAATTCCCCATTCATTACTCAAAAAGATTATACTACAAAAACAACTTTTTTTACAAGTTTATAAATGTTTATTTTGTGATTTTTTTGTAGTTGTTATTATTGTTATGTAATTGCAATCGAAGAAAAATTCTAAATATTGTTTCGTTTCAATGTTTACTATTGATAAAATACATCGAAAATGCCGTACTTTGTGTGTGTGTGTGGGGGGGGGGTCATACAGACCCCACGAGAGGCATTTAGTGAAATAAGTATCTTTGGTATCTATTTATGTATAAATGAGTCTGAGCCAAAGTGGACTCAAATAATTCGTATCTTTATTCCCTTTTCTTATTGATATGCAGATTAAGTCGGTGTATTTCTTTAATTTGGACCAATAAAAGTCGTTGTTAACTAACTTGAACTAGATTAGTTCTTCTGTACTCCGTCGTACTTTGAAATTGATCATATGTAATTAATTCTGTGTAATGGTTTCACTTGTGCAACTGTTTATCTTTTTGTCCTTCTGAAATGACTCTTGACAGTTATATTAAGAAGCATGTAAAGATCAGTACAACGTATTTTTTTATCAGGATTCCTTCGTGAGTGAGTCGGCAGACGTATCGCATTTGTGGCCAATTAGTCCTGGTTCCGAGTTCAAATGGAGGACAATTTCTCTCGGATGTAACTCGAGAAGCGGTTTTTATTCCGCTTTAAGCTTATGTGACCCCTTCGAGCATAACCCGGTTGTTGCATAATAACATCAAGGCGAAACAAACTTATTTCTGTCCATATATGATATGAATATATAGAGCAAATCATTTAAACCATAAAAACCTGGTTTAAACCAAAAAAACCTGGTTTAAACCAAAAAAAACCGGTTTTTTTGGTTTTTTTAATAAAAACCATGGTTTTTGCCAACCCTGGCCTTTACTCATAAACTTCAAGCTGTCCTTAAATGAAAAATTAGAATTTTTAGAAAAACTAAGCATTAATAAGAAAAGCCCCTCCCAAAATACTTTTCTAAATCCGTTACTGATTAACAGTATATACTGATCTTCAAGGTTGTATCTGGAAGATTTTAGATGAATATACAAACAAAACGAAATATTTATTATGCCTGTACTCATAAACTTAAGTTCCTCTTAAATAAAAGAAAAAACAAACATTATTCAGAAAAACCCCTCCCAAATATTTTTCTAAATCCGATACTGATTATTTCTATCAAATGGTATTCAAGGGTGTGTCCAGAAGATTATTGTTAAATCATTGCACAGCTACAGTATAACGGAAATGTGGAAGTACGCTCTGACAGATATATTGAAAAACGTACGCTCTGATGGATATATTAAAAAACATAAATTTAATTATGTGCTAGAAGCTAGAGTACTAAACTCTAAGAAGTGAAACACGGATGACTAAAAAGAAATGGTCTAGAGAAGAAAAAATGTCGATAATTCAGAAGTTAAAATAAAGTTAAATAGCTTCTAAAATTGTCCTCAAATACTGCGTACTTTATGTTTACTTTAATTCATAAACCATGTGCTCCATCCATCATGATGGTGAATTCCAGAGCGAAATATGGCATTTAGGTCATGAAATCTTATTTAACTTTAGAATATACTATAAGAAAGCTATTTAAACAGAAAAATAATGAAAATAAAAAAAGCCAAAATTTCCAAAATTCTCGTTTTTTTCCCCCCAAAAGCCGGCTTTTTATGTGCAAAAAACCATCGATTCAAAGAAGCCGGCTTTTTTGCATCTCTACAGTTGAGTAACGATTCCAGTCCACATTTCAGAACGGTGTCAAACTTCTCTAGTAAATCAACTTCACGCAAGAAGTAGAACCGCGTAAAAAATAGATTATTCTTGGTATGAAGAACGACGCACGAAGAAGATAGAAAGCTGAATGTGCTGAGACTAGGGCCAGATGTGACAAGATAAGATCTAACTTTTTAATTTTCTCGACTAACAAATTGCGTCGTGCCTCAGGGGAAAGGGCTGCACCAAGAAGAAAGGCTAAAGAGGTTGTGATAAGTTGTATTCCCGGTGCTGAATTTTTAAATTGTGAATATAACACTTCCATTTGATATTGCGAAATTCCTAAAAATCCTACTTCACACTTCATAAAATTTAAATGTAACCCGATCTGCTGCCATAATTTGAATATTGTATAGTTCACTTAAAACTGTGTCAGGATCTCCTGCTTTCTAAGTACCAGATATTTAATTCACTGTTAATCCTAGACACTATGGACTGAATTGTCATGGCGAACAAAGCGGGACCTAAAGAATCGCCTTGTTGTACTGCACGTTGCGAAAGTATAATCTTATCACCTAGAGATAGGTTACTTGGTTGTGCATAACATTCATATACATAGTGATGGGAAATTAGTTTTAATTCTGAGTAGCATTGCGTCTCGGTTCAGTTCATTAAAAGCGTTACGAAAGTCTAATTTCAGAAAAGCCTTTTGTTGTGAATGGGGAATTGAAAAGTAAATGCGAGTTGCATGTGCTGCGGCTTCGGCTCCATTGGGAATGCATACTCCCAATTGGTGAGAGTAAAGGGAGCTTATATTATATTATATTATATTAGAAAGAAATATAAACTTTACATTACTTGCTTCAGTTGCACATCGATAAGTAGGACTGCTTTGAAAATGTATAGTAGAGTAAAATAGGAATAAGTAGGATAGGGCTAGGAACTGGTTAGCTGAAGGTTAGGGAAGTTTTGGCCTTTTTTTTTTTTTTTTTTAAATATACATAGCTTTTTGTTCATTTTTGATCACTGTAATGGCATCGCACTTATTGAGAATTTGTCTGGAGCATTCCAGATCATCATTGAAGTAATAGTTCAGGCTGTCTATAGATCATCAGAATTTATTGGATGGCCGTTTCTAGTGAACTTAAAATTTGTGTGTTCCGTAATCGTAATTTCCACCTCAGATTACTTCGGTTTAAGAGAACAGGGAAGGAGGTCTCATTTTACTATTTCAGAGTGTCTTTTTGATCAAAATAATAAAAAGCAGTCAGGGAAAGAACTTTTGTTCGTTATTTAATGAATGTGAACCACAAATAACATGAAATTGGTGCATTTTTATTGTTCTCAGTGTTGCCAACAGTGACATCAAAGTTAACAAAACGTCGCTAACTTCAAAAGGCTGTATAATCCAGGCTCTGTGCATAAGAGCTGTAGAAAAGTCGGGGATGACAGCAGATCTCTTCAGAACCTGTTAGAGGGTGATCAATTAATGAAAAAAATCGAAGGTAACACTTCATTGTGAAATTCAATATTCAAAATGGCGCCCGCGCGCAAGTACCAAATTATATTTGAACTGAAATATCTTCTCACAGAAACAAGTTAGAAACTTCATTTTTGTACCAAATTAAAGATAATTGATAGTAGAAGTAAGAAAACTGGATATATTGTTTACATGCTGCCGACATATTTAAAAATAACGGTTATTTGGGCCAAAAATTAGTTTTTCTCGTTTCTTATTTCATTTCATGACAAATAACTATGAAGTTATTAAAAATATGAAAACGCAGCCCAAACTAATTAAAGGAGCATAATCTTAGCTTTCTATCGTTACCAATATCTTTAGTAGATCTTAAAAATGACGGAGCTATTTAAATTTAAGTGGCGCAGGGTGTAGCGTTTTTTGGACTGGAAAAACACTCACTACGCGCAAAACTTTCAAAACTATTATTTGTCAACAAATTAAAATAGTCTATTCATTTTATCGATAAATTAAAGGCAATAGGTTGCTGTGTCGTAGGAAGTGAAATAATAATGTTATTGCATTTGTCAAATATTATTACAGTATTATCACGTTTGTTCATATAATATGTAGCTAATGTAATTATTATATTGTTTTATTTTGCAGACTTTGATGTCATGAGAATTTACTTTGTCAGAGGTAGTAATATTTAACTAAGGTTTTCTACAGTTTCAAAATTTTTACAAATATATGACTTTAGCTGTGCTTTATAGAATATTTACATATTTCTTTTCAGAGCATAATGTAAAATTACTGATACCAAACATGAAACACTCATGTAATTTTTGGAACAATTGAAGAGGCAGTGACAGATATAACAGGAATTGCACCATTTTCAAGCAATAATTCACTCAGATACATTTCAAAGACGATAAACTTTGCTTTTGTGCATAGGTAGTCTTTTAAGACATCTTGAATTTCAATTTTGTTTACCCCGAGAAAGCCCAAAATCTCTCCATTTGCACCGGTAGGAATATGTACATGACAGATTAGTTAGTAGTATAGGTAAGGCGGTTACCCTTTGCTGTCTTTCCACATTTTTGACCAAGGTGATTAGATAGTCACATAAAATCCCTGTGGGTGCGTGTTTAAACATTGTTGAAGCTCCTGAAGAATACATCAAACAGATCAGCAAATATTTGCAAACCTTTCATTCGAGTTTTACGAAGTTTGTTGATAACATCAGCAATAATTGCTGTATTCATTGACGAATGTCCTTCGAAAACGTACTCAGACGGTCCCAACAACTTTTGCAAAGTAGACAAAGTAGACTACTTTATTTGCTTGACGAAATAGTGGAAGTTTTCGTCTGTGAATGGTCTTCGACAACGGAGTTGTTTTGAGCAAAAATCGCTCGTTTCGGAATGCCACATAAGCTTCATGGCTACGTGTCAGGTAATTCAAGATTTCTTCTGCATTAGAATCTGGCATATCTTCATGCGACATGAAATGGTACAACTTCACAGGACTGTGAACTTTGTATGGGATTTCCCTGCGCTCCATAAAATTCTACCATTCTGTTAACAGAGTTACGAACTTCATCAAGTACATTACCAAGGAACTCATGGTCTGTTTGCGATATACCAAGAATCTGACTGAAGATTTGGCATGTCGAAAGAACTTCGAGGTACGACAGTTTCCACTCCGTAGTATAATTAACTTTTTCTGCGCGTCTGACCCATAATTCCTTCCGATGATTTCTTAGATCTATTTATAATCTGTTCACGTATCATGTCAGCACCAACTGCGCTAAATATATTGTTCGTTCTTCTGACTACGAAGTGACCATTCATGAACTGAGCATTTATTTCCGGGTGTTGAGTCTCCAAAATTTCTAATTTGTTCAAGACAGAGGGACGCGCACCACAGGAAATTGATTCGATTGAATGCCATGAATACCGGAAGCAACTGCTGTACAATATACAGATGCAGCGGCCAGTATCCTTCTCGGTCAGCTCTTATAAGGCTTTTCAGCAGAAATAAAAGATGTAAAAACTGTTCAAGGCAGCGGCACTGCTCTAAGATTGAGCTGAGTTTCTCTGAAATGTTCTGCAAAGCTTCGATATTTCATCTGAATGAATGACCAACTCCATGAACTGATAAGAGCACATTAAGCTTGTCTTCCTTTCATAATAGTCATAGTGTCGAATGCTAGATGACAGACATATAATATTCACCTTCTTCTTCCAGGAAAGCCTTCCCTTTAGCATAAACACACCTGTAATCATAAACATACTTCTCACTGCCCTAATGTAGATAGTTTCCTTTAGAATACTCTCGGTTACTTTGGACCCAAAAATTTTCTATGAAAAGAGACTCCAAACCACTACCAGAAATGTACTTTCCTGTGCAGACAAGAAGGTCATGTGGAATGATCCTAGCATGAGGACAATGTTCGAAAAGGTGAATTTCGGCAGCAATGTGATACACCCCTTCGTCACATACTACAAGCATTGAAAATTGGTTTAAGTGTATAGGTAGGCTCTGGAAGTTTTTTCATTGCTGTGTATACACTATTATATTCCGTTACTGGATACGGCAGTTCTGGAAGAAAGCCAACTTGTTTCTTGGAAAGATCTGAATCCGTTATTATCGCATTCACAGTACCCCGCGTTAGAGTGGATTCTTTAGTTTCTAGCTCGTATGCAGCATGCATTATGTCTCGAGTAAACTTCCTCTGACGCAGATTATCGATGTCCAAACCATACAGTTCGGGAGAAATTGTCAGCGTGTTTTGAATCGATATAGGTTATACTTTCCTTTCTTATTTCTTCAATTTCTGAGATGGAAGCAAGAATCGAAGATGACTGGAGGTCTTGCTAATACCGACTTCGACAATTTCGGTTTCGATAGGACTTTTGTTGGCACTTCCCGGAAAAGCACCATGACTGTATCGTGGCTATCACGGATTCCTGACAGAGTAGCCTCTTCATGGTCGAAATTGTCCATAGCTCCTACCGTGAAATTATCACCCTGAAAGTAGCTTGAAAAAGACAAGCTGGAGAAACAGGTCTTTATTGTATATTGTGCAAGGTTGCTTCGTGTTTGCATGATATCTTTATAGCCAACTGACACACCTAATTTATTCATAGTTGAAATCAGCTATCTGATTTTGCATTTCTAATGAATTGAATGTGCCACCATCAAACGCATGGGGGTTGCTTTCCTACTACGATATATATTATAGAAAAAAGTATGGAAGATTGACTTCAATAGGTTGTGAAAATTTAGATTTTGTTGGTCGGAAAATTCTTCAATATCATTTTCACTGTCTTCGTCAGTGATACGTAGATCTTCGCTTGCATCCCAGATGTTCAGCTTGACCATTTGTAGCTCTTCTGCTAGGAAATCCAAAAGAGGTTGAGAAATTCTAGTTGTTGACCAGGACTTATGAAGTTGCTGACTGTCCCCAAATTCTCTTTCAATACCGAAATCTGTGTGAAGGAGAGCCGTTCGTACTTCTTTCGCTGCACTCGTAAGTATGTTAATCGATCTCAGTTTGTCAGCTACTTCGGCACTAAATAATGAGTTGAAACCTAGAATCGGTTTATTTCCTTTCGAAGGCTTCGAAAACCTTATTTTTTCTCCAAAGTTTAACTTCGTTGTTATTAAAAGTCAGTTCACTGTTTCCATTAATGAAGTCTCTAATTTCCGACAATGTCAATCCACACCTTCATCCAATAGTTTCTCGATAATTGGCGCCACTTTTATTAACCAGTGCACTTTTATTAGATTTCTTAGACTCGGTAGTTGTACTATCTGATTTCTGAGAATATTTATTGAACTTCAGAAGATAGTGCTCAAGACAGGCCTTATGATAATAGAGATCTGTACCGAAAACAGGTAATTCATCCTTCAAGTCACAAGTTCTCGTAAATCAATCATCTTTAAAGAACATGGTTGCGGATAAAAATGTAGTTGCACGATTTAATTCACATAATCTGTACTTTTGTTTAATTCCGTTGTGTTTCTCTTTCCCACATTCTACACATAAAACATTTCTTGCTTTCTTGTTTGAAGATGGTGATTGTCGAACTGGAATATCTACTCTCATTTTCTTTGCCATTGGCTCAGATTGAGATTTTATTGAACGTTGATCCAGCTCCTCAGTTTCACTACGTTCTCTTTTCTTTTTCTTCCGTAACAACACATTCTTGTTTGAATATAACATATAGAATGCGTCATTACAATTATTCACAAATTCTGCACCTCGCTGAAGATCCTTAAGTCTTTTCAGAACACCATCCTTGCGAATTTCAGCCGCAGCTATGACATCTTCTCTCCCTCGAAAAGACAACATTGTTTTACCTAAAGATTTGTCACAATTCTGGCAAATGATGCAGGCATTTACGTCTAATACGGATGCAGAGGAAGAGGTGTCTCGTGATAGGGAGATGCCAAACAGGTTTTCTATGGTCATTGTCTAGAATATTGGTGCCAACTATGGATTTTTATTATTACATTGTCCACATTAGAGTCTGCAACATTAGCTACATATTATATGAATGAACATGTAATAATAATATTTGACTAATGCAATAACATTATTATTTAATTTCCTACGACACAGCAACCTATTACCTTTAATTTATCGATAAAATGAATAGACTATTTTAATTTGTTGACAAATAATAGCTTTGAAAGTTTTGCACGTAGTGAGTGTTTTTCCGGTAATTTATTAAACAGTCCAAAAAACGCTACACACTGCACCACTTAAATTTAAATAGCTCCGTCATTTTTAAGATCTACTAAAGATATTGGTAATGATAGAAAGCTAAGATTATGCTCCTTTAATTAGTTTGGGCTGCGTTTTCATATTTTTAATAACTTCATAGTTATTTGTCATGAAATGAAAAGAGAAAGGAGAAAAACTAATTTTTGGCCCAAATAACCGTTATTTTTAAATATGTCGGCAGTATGTAAACAATATATCCAGTTTTCTTACTTCTACTATCAATTATCTTTAATTTGGTACAAAAATGAAGTTTCTAACTTGTTTCTGTGAGAAGATATTTCAGTTCAAATATAATTTGGTACTTGCGCGCGGGCGCCATTTTGAATATTGAATTTCACAATGAAGGCCCCGGTTGCGGAAGTGTTACCTTCGATTTTTTTCATTAATTGATCACCCTCTAACAGGTTCTGAAGAGATCTGCTGTCATCCCCGACTTTTCTACAGCTCTTATGGACAGAGCCTAGACTAGTAGTTAATTCATGAAGCGTTGGTTGAGAGTACTATTTGGTGTGTTTATTATTCATGTAAAGTTGAACCATCTGACAAAATTTCAGAATTTTAAAATATGATGTGTTCGAGAAAATGGCGTCCAAAATTGGCTATTTTTGAAAATTTGAGAATTTCTCAAATTTTTTGCGAGAAACCGGTTGCACACAAACGATACATTTTTTTTTTTTTTCGAAAGCGGGTAACTAGCTCTTTCCAACCGTGGAAACAGAATTTTAAAATTCAAACCGGAAATGCTCGAAAAAAATTCACAAACATCGACTTTTCAGATAAACTGATGTCATTTGTTAATTTATGTACAAAAAGCAAAAAAACATGCATGCGTAAACCAAGCCATAATAAAATACAATTTATTGAGCTGAGCGAAGCGAAGCTCTTATACTCGGGTTAGCCGTTTGGTTGTCCGCGAACTCCTCCTAGACCGTTTGGCCGATCTCAACCAAACTTAGCACGCTGATAGAGTATGTCGTGCTGAGTGACAACATAGGTCGAAATAAAAAATCCGATGTACCATCGAGGAATAATCACCGAAAAACGTTTCCTGATTACGTAGTTTAAGCTCGCTCAGCTCATTTCATTGCAATCGGGTATATCCATTGCATTCCTAGTTTATATCCTTACGTACATACCACAACAAGAATTATAACTGTACCTGTCTCCATAGCTGAATGGTGGGGCTCCGAAATTGATTATTTTCCATGTTGTCTACAATTCATAAATTATACTCCGCGTCTTTGATGGTCCATTACTTGGCAGGAAAGTTTTTTTTCGAAAAAAAAAAAGTCCCTTAAAAACATGTCTAGTAGCAATAAAAAAATGGTTTCAACAATATCTGAGATGGTGATGGTACTTTTTATTGACAGTTGAAATGGAAGGCACGTCAGGTATCTCATTGGCTTTCAATTTTAACTGTATTTCAATATGCAGTTCTCATTATTTTCATTTCGTACCTCTTTCATTTAAATTGCTTTTTAAACAATTCTTCACCTGTTGAAAATGTTAGTAAACTTTTTTTTTTTTTTTTTTTTTTTTTTTAACTGAAGTAGAAATATGCATATCAAAACAAAATTCAAAATAATATTTAAAAATATTTTCTGATATTAAATCCTAATTATATTTATCTCTTCCGCGTATCTTCGCGATCCCTAGGTTGAGTAATCCTGCCGTACAACATCCTTGTAAATTTCATAATAATAATAATAGTGAAATAACAGAACAAAAAATGAGTCTCATCATGTAATTCGCTGTACCAGCAATTATAGATTATTTCATGTATTAGTATTCAAATCACAGTAATCGGGGGAGTGAATGGCACAACATAATCCAATGCACATTTAGCTACTTACTGTTAGATTTATAAAATATGCATATCCTGCAATTGAAATTGGATTGGTTGTAAACCCACTTTTCCTTTCCAAATTGGTTGTAATAGGTCTTTTGTAGGAATTTATATTCGTTTTTCTTTTCTTACCAGCTCGTCGTGGCTGTGGTTAGTTTCTGGGCCTTTGGCGCGCGGAATCCGGTGTCGATTCTTGGTACGAGTTCATGTAATTCGGGCCCCACGTAAAGTTATAGATCCACATCTCTTATAACCCTGGTACTAAACCAGATGTTGAAGGATATCCACTGTTTATATTTTATGTTTCCTATTCATATTTCACTATCTTTAAATCTATCATTAATCTTATCTCACAGACCATCCATATGTGCAAATCTTTGTGTATTTAATCAAATAATTATATTGCAGCTCTGCCAGAGAAAGGGATTTTACTGGCTGGATTTGCAAATGATTTATATAAAAAATCTATCACCCAGTTTACAGTACTAGCTCTAAATAAATAAATTTAAAAAATAATATCCGACCACATTACTATAAAAAGACCACCAAAACTATTACCGACCGACTTACAGATTTTTTTTAGATCCTTTCCTTCCTAATTCGTACTTTTCCAAGAAGACTTCATCGTAAGAACTAACCAAATCGTTTCTAGAATTCAAACGCTAGTCGAATATTGACAGCTGAAGCATTACAGTTGTCCCAGTTAAAGGACTGGAGAGATAACACGGCATCCTGATATGCTAAAGATCCTTTGTCTCGACAAGATCTAAAATGGTGTAAAAGTTATTAATTGAAAGCACTTTTATTTTTATTTTATTTTATTTATTTTTTTTTTATTTATTTATAGGGTAGGTTGCCTAGAGAAGGCCAACTTCTTGCCATACCTATTTCAACTTTGTGTGAGGTACCAATTCGAGGAAAGCTTCGTGATTCATAGAACTCGGAATTATCAAATGATGTACAGTTTTCCTTATTATTCTTGTTTGCTCTAATACACTACATAAGATCGATATTTTTTTTTCTTTAAATTGATTTTGGACGATTATAAGTCAATCCCAACAAATTGCCATTTTCTCGAATACCGATGTTTCTTATACCGAGTATGAAAATTTTGTTTTTTTTTCTTAAGTTCGAAGACCGAGTTGTTGCCGCACCAATTTTTCCTGTGTACGTTAAAGGCTTGTTCACCTTTTCGCTGCTTTTTGACTCCATAAGTGTATTTCGATTTGTTCAAAGATGCAGATAAATACTTTAGTCAGTCGGTATGTTTGTTATTTTTTCTGTGATTTCGAACTTTTCATACGAACAAGGCAACTGTGCTGCTAACTCCTATCAAGACGGTTATTTTGTTTCTATTGATATTACATGTTGCTTGCAACCGGAAGCAAACAAACTTGTGACAAGAAAATAAAGGTCTCTGGAGAGCACATAGTTGAGCTGCCTCATAAAATTATTATAATCATTCTCCAACGAGATATGGAATATTACACCCTGATTTTCAGAGAATGCAATGACGGTTCACATACCGATAGCAATTAAATGGAAGTACTTTGTCTGTGAGGAGAAAATAATGTACAACAGTCTTATCATTTGAAGTGAGATGTCGGAATGACTGATCATACTGCAGTTATTGAGGTTTAACATAAATTAATCCAGTTCAGGATAGTTTGCTTTGATGAGAAAATTTTCGAAGAAACTTCGTTGCAAGGTGAAGAAATGTTCGACTGATCTCGTTCACTCTACTCTTAGTCGCAACACTTGGATAATATCGCTGCTTGTTGCTGACTGACAACTTGGTCTAACAGTGTTGCAAAGAGAGTGAATGTGACAGACAAAGAAATATATGTATTGAAATTATAGTGAGTTAAAATTGGGATTGCTTGTTGATTTCTCGATCATGCTGTCTGTAAGATCATTCCGTTTTAAACAAGTTTCCGAGTTAATGTACAGCCTGCGAACACAATATTCAGTATATACATCAGGGTTGGCTGTTTTAAACGAAGGTGGTTTAAACATAAACAACAACAACAAAAAAAGCTTTAAATCGTATGAACTTTATGGTGACGTTTCCACATATCATACCACTGCATTAGTATTATTTTCTTTTCCGCTTCTAATCAAGGCGTCCCATGTTCATTTCTCGGTCGAACTACAACCCTTGTTTCAAGTGTAAACCAAGTAGCGGTTCGGATGTCACTTTAAGTGAAAGTCTTC
Organism: Thermobia domestica; assembly: GCF_964235325.1. Lineage (NCBI taxonomy): Eukaryota > Metazoa > Arthropoda > Insecta > Zygentoma > Lepismatidae > Thermobia > Thermobia domestica. The sequence goes on along the minus strand of NC_137465.1, from coordinate 139,679,222 downwards.
TTCTTACCTCGGTATTACATACGGATGTTAAGCCCAAACACACGAAACAAAACGAAATTGTATGCCTGAATGCCTGTTGTTTTATTAAGAAACCATGGTTGCTTAAATATATTAATAGAAATTGGCAGAATTTATCGACTGCCTATGTAGCTTTCAACATTAGCTCGGATTGGACTTTCAGTTTTAATTTAATTGAATGATATCTACATACTAAATTTGTAATTTAATATCTGAGTTTTAGCGTACAGATTATGATACGTTGACCATAAAATTTTACATGCCAAGCAATAACGGGATTTTCCCGTTATTGTTTTGCATTTAAAGTAATAACAGGATTTTCCCAATGGCTAAGGCGGGAGTTTCCTGATTTATATATAATTCTGTATAATGGTTTTATTTGCGCAACTGTTTATTTTTTTGTACTTTTGAAATGACTCTTGCCAATTATATTAACAAAAATGTCAAGATCAGTGCAACGTATTTTTATGAGGAGTCGGCAGACTCATCGCATTTGTGGCCAATTAGTTTCGCTTTCGAGTCCAAATGGAGAACAATTTCTCTCGGATGTAAGCCGAGAAGCGGTTTGGATTCCTCTTTAAGCTTATGTGAACCCTCCCAGCACAATCCCTTTGCTGCATAATAACACGAAGGCGAAACAAACTTCTTTGTGTCCATATGTAATATAAATACATAGAGCAAGTTATTTAAACAAAAAAAAAAAAAAAAAAACTGGTTTAAACCAAAAAACCGGGTTAAAAAAAATCAATAAAAACCATGGTTTTTGCCAACCCTGATATACATGATTCCAGGTATTGTTTCATAGTTGCAGCTGCTAAACTGCGTTTTTCGTTAGAATTTTAATAAGTTCAAGAAATTATAATTGTAGTTGAATTTTAGTTATAGAATAAACATAAGAGTGAAAATAAGTAATTATTCTCTATTTTGTGATTTACAGGAGTGTATGAGCAATGGGGAAGTCAAGTGATGAAGTAGGAGAATCATCGAGGAGAACTTCATGCAAGACGGATGACACAGAAGATGAGCAGCCTCTTAAGAAAGCTCGCTACATTTGGCAGATTAAAGGTAAATATCACCTGAAAGAAAAAGATAGGAAGTTCTTTGTGTCGGAAAGCAATAGCTCTGAGCATTTACTCCCAGTGGATATGAAAACGTGTGAAGAAGATTATTTTGATGAAGGAGAACGGAACGTATGTGAGTGTGGAGAGGGCCGACTAGTGGTATCTCCGCGGGCAACATTAGTGTTGGAAGCTTGTGAAGATAAAAGTGATAGTCAGAAGAGCGTCAATAATATGGATGCAGTTGATGAAATAGACGGTGATAATGATGACGATAATGATGAGGGTGATGATCTTGATGATGATGAAGATGATGATATATCGGATTCGAGAGACGACGAAGGAAACCACGATTATTATTGCCGTCGTCTAATTACCAACGTGAATGAAGGTATAACTCAGAGTTTTCCAACATTCCTTAACTCTGTTAATCATTCCAGTTGCCGCTTAAGAAAGTGGCAAACGAAGCAATTGGCTAAAGGGATTGTTGATAATACAATTAACAAAGTGTTAGAAGACATGGGTTTTGTCCCCTTACAGACTGATTCTGATGATATATTAGAGGACCAAGAAAGCAGCAATCATTCGCGGCAAAATGTTGAGAATGAGGCTGTGTTAATGGCTATTCAGAGTCATGGGTTACAGAGAAAAGAGTACGAAACTACGTCAGCAGTCACGAACTCAACTACTTCCAGTGAAGATCCCAATAAAAAGAGAAAGATGCAACCATCACCGTCGCCGAGTAGCCTGCATCAATGTTCATGCACATGTTCCGCGCAGCAGCATAATAACAATAATAATAGTAATAGTAATAATAATAATAATAACAGTAATAAAGAACTCGAACGGGAGAAACAAGAACATTTAGATCCTTTTCATCATCGACCGATTGTTTTTGAGCAAGAGGGAGATGGTTCAATCCCAACGACTGTGTACACAAATATTCACGGATTGAGTCGCTTTCGAGTGAAGCGGAAGAAACCTGTGAAAGCCAAGATCTTACCAGTGGCAGCTAGTGCTAGTTGTAGCAGTAGTAGTGGTAGTGGCGATGAAAGCATTGATAACGATCAGAGTGAAATGAATGTGACTGAAAAGAAGACACCAGAGCTGAAGGATGCTCCAGGTTCTGAGGGTGCTCGCAGCACTTCGCAGAACGAAGCATCATTGTCGAGACTTGAACACGATAATTTTCTTGACCAAGCAGTGGCTGTTGCAATTGAGAAAAAAGGTTTAGGAGTATTGTGCTGTATCGATCAAGGGTAGTTACGTCAGTAATCGTAAAAATGGAGAAACTAGTATGTGAAAGTTCTAGTTTCATAGCCATCTGTGTTACGTTAGAAAATAAAGAATCATGTAATTAAATGTACAGTAATTTGTAGAATGGGAAACATATATCAGGTCAAAGGACTGACCATGGCTTTATGCGTGCTTATTAATCGTTCTGCTTAACAATGTCCCAGTGATTTCTTTTCAAGTGTAACGTATCCGAGTATCTACAGAAAACGCAGAAACTCGCCTGTACATACTAATCTTGTGAGTTGCAAGTTAATGCTTAAAGCTTGAGTCAATTTTGAATATTGAAATTCAAAGGCTAACAACAACGTTTAGAACGTAACCACTTGTATAAATTACGTACCTTATCAGCCAGTTCCATTATTTGCTATGGTAATTTTTCTTCAAAGGCAATTCGAGGGGAGCTGGAAAAGTTTCTGCAAACTACTATTAACAGTGGCAGTAGTGCTCCTCTATTATAAAATTTAAGAATAGACCTTTCTATGTTTAAATTATCTGTATTTATTTTTCACAGCAGTTTCAAGAAGTAATTTTGTATGAGAACTGAAAATTTCTGGTGAATACTTTCCGTAGGTTTATATATATATATTATTTTAAATGTTAGTTAACACCGAAACAATGCATCGAGCGACTTCATTTGGTATTGAGAAATGAAACACTATCCAGTAGGTGTTTACAATTGCTATATCATAAAAGTCACCATAATGCAAATTCCATTGGTTTACCAAATTCCAGCTTGGTCGCACATTTCTGAGTGATGAATTTCGTAAAGATCGTCCATTCATGTTTGTTGTTGTCAGTAATGTTGATGCTGTGCATGAAATGATTGAGAAAGATGCATGTGACATATCATAAGATTCAGGCAACCTTGAACATTCACGTGAAAGTAATACGTAGTACGATTTTGCGTGACCACCTGAACTTACGGAAACTTGCAAACCGGTGGATCTCACATAGCTTAGCTCAGAAACAGGCTTGTGTCAATTGTTGTAAAGAAATTCTCAAAAGATTCAGCTGATGTTGATTCGTACGAACCCAAAACTAAACAACAACAAGCCATTGAGCCGAAACCAAAAGTTAATCGTTCGAGGAGTGCTGCAAGAGAATCATTACTTGTTTCTTTGGGTATACCGGCCATGTAGCAACCATAAGTGTAGAAAAATGAAGGACTATAAATGTTTAGTGGTATATAACTTATAGTATATAAATTGTGTAAAAGAAACCTAGCTTGTCACATCATTCTTCTCCATCAAAATGGCAGTTACCACTCAGGATACCAAACCGTTGATTTAAAAGTAAAAATATCGAATTAATGACTCATTGTTTGTAATCATCTGATTGAACATCTAGTGACTTTTGTTCCCACTTGCAAAATAATATGCGTGGTGAGTAATTTGTGTCGCCCGAAGCAGCTGTTCACGTATTCCGAACAGCGATTTCTGAGGTGCTTTTTCAAACTACTGTTAAAAATAAAAGAATAGGCTTAAACAAAGAAAGATAATTTAAAGATGGAGAGGTCTATTCTTCCGAAGTTTATAATAGTGGAATGCTTGTGCTGTTATTAGTAATTTGTAGAAAAAAAATTCATCAGCTCTTGTATTAAAGATAACTGGTTATACTGGAATAAACTCGGCTCGTAACCGAGAGTTCCCATATTCGATCAACTGAATTGATCCAGGTTGCCAAGAGCGAACCTTTTCCTAATTATCATTGCTCGAATGATTCATAAAAATGTGTGATAACAGTGACAAACCAGTTACCAGAAAAAATAATTTTGGCAACAGTATTCAGTTTTACCTTAACTGATTTAAGTAAACGTTAGATATTTGGTGTGGATAATGAAAATATGTAAGATGATTTGTATGAATATGTTAGAAAAGTTGTGTCCGTTGCATTTCTTATCGAAGCCAATCACAATTTTGGTAGAATATGTTGATAGGAGTCATAAAAGTAAATTATGTTATAGGTTCTGCCTACGTCTGAGGATAAAGGGCCTTACGAATAAAATGAGTCTTTTGAACTTAATTTCGTAAGTGGGTGATAAGGAGTCCCTGGGTAGGTAAATATTTGGCACGCACGTCTTGGTTCACGTGATTCCGCCTTCATTCCTATGGCAATCCTATAAGATATCGATCACACACACACACACACACACACACACAAAAAAAAACTTTGTGATGACATATGAATCGTAGAAACCAATGAAATAAATTGATATTTTTCAGATTACACAGTTATAGTGAATCTTAATGAATTTGGTGCCAGAGATTTCAATGAGCTTCCAGATTTGAGTAACTTGTATTGGATGACTTACGAAACTAGAACCTTTTCACCAATATTATTCATATTCTGAGAAAAAAAAAAACGAAATATTAAAGACTTGCAATGTATATCGTGGAGACTCTGTAACGTGTAGAAAAAACTTGAATGGCCGAATTATAATTGGATACTTGTGAGATCTATTATGTAATGTCGATATGTGGATATATTAATATGAGAAAGTTAAGTATTTGTACGTAGATGTAATTTTGCTATTTACCTTATGCTGCCATAGCGATCTGCTTATTGTTAAGACTGACTGAGCGCGTTGATGTAGGGATTTTCTGATTTTTTTAAAATTTTCTAGATGCTTTAAATGATGAATGAAGGTATGAATACACGTCTTGTATTCGTTTATAGTTTTTACTCAATACGGAATATTTTTCTAAGAGTTCGTGGCAATAGTCTTTCTAATATTGTTTGTGCTGAGAAGAGCCTTCCCTGTTTTCTTCTGCTGTTCGTTTTTCAGTCAGTTAATTTATGAAAAATTAAGTTATAATATTCTACTTGTACTTGCTAGAAGTCATAATATTGACTTTGGGCAACATTCGAAATCAATTGTAAATTGTCATTTAAAAACTCTTCAGTGAAATTCTGCTATGTTTCGAAATCAAATCAGCAAAAGAAATGAAGTGCTGTAGGTTTCTGTGTGTTCTTCCTTTTTCCATATTTAGTAGTGTTCTTCGTAATTTCTGTGGTTTCAAGAGTTTATAAATATTGTTGAAGAGGATTTTCCATGAAGTGTCATTTATTATTATTATTATATTATTATTATTATTATTATTATTATTATTATTATTGTTTATTAGAAATGTATCAAGCGAATAAAAATAGAAAATTAAAATATTAGAGAGGATGCCGACATCTATGATAAAGAAGTAGTAGTAATTGTTAAGAAATAGCAATATATTTTTCAAGTTTAATTTTCCAAATTGATCCCATGCTTTTTAATGATTGTGTAATTAAGTTAAGGCTGCACCTTAAATGTTAGTCTTAGTAAGTTATTTCACCAAACGACTTCATTTTGTGTAAAGTAAATTGTTTATATACAGGTTGTATAATTTATTTTGAAACACCCTTATAACTTTTAAACTAATAGACAAATAACACTGAAATTTTTGCACTATGCAAATAAGATTGTTTGACATAGAATACCACCCCGTTAACAGGGTTGACAGCCCAACATGAAGTTTTTTTTTCTTTCTTTAATGGCATTACCTCAGGTTATTACAAATTTCAGATCTGCGTATTAAACGAAAACACACAATTAAAAGTTTGACTTTTTTCGAAATGCTTTATTTCAAAAAGATGCTTCGAAAAGTATTATTTAAGTGGTTTTCAATAGGGGTAAATATCATAATGCTGTTCACATCAATTTGATATCTCACACCCTTCCGGAGATATTAAAAAGCTGGCAGAGATTGCTATACTGCTCAAAATGACTGCTGCTTCTCTTTGTTCCTTTGATATTGCAGCAACACCCCGCTTTTGATAGTTGTATTTACAAGTTCTCGTAGTTAACATGATTTTAAGCAGTGTTGTAATCTTTAACATTCTTTATCATATCTCCGGAGCGGTTTGAGATATCGAATTGCTGCAAACGGCATTATGATCTTTATTTCCATTGAAAACGAAATACTGATTGTATGTAGTATTGATTTATCGAAGCACATCTTCGAAAGAAAATCTTTAGGAGAAAGTTGAATTTTCACTCTTTTTGTAACTCTGTTCCTATATATTCAAAAATTCTCGGATCATGAACAAAGGTACTGTGGGTGTGCATTGTCTCATCCGTCTCACATGCTTTATTACTGTTGTAGAGGCCTCTAAAATTTAAATGTTTGTGATACTGTGGTGTCTTTAGTTTGGGACTGTTTTCGTTTATTTGGTAGATTGAAATTTGTAATAACCTAACGTAGTGCCATTTGGAAAATTACAACTTTATGTTGAGTTCTTAATACTGTTAATCTAATGGTATCGCTGTATAAAATGTCTAAATAGGCAACAGTTGGTTTATATGACGATCGTAGTTCATGTTCCTTACGCATTTACTGGAGAGTTATTTGGGATATGTATAACATTGAAAATTCCTATTTAAGTGATTTTAAGTGTGTTACATATTTTCTATGCAAGATATACTGATAGCGTCAAAAAAACAAACGTGGACAAGCGAGATGATAGAGAAAACGGTAGGTGTATAAGGGAAGGAGGGGAAGAGAGAGAAGCTAGTTGCCAAGGAATTTGATATTATCCTGTAATCAAAATAGTAAGCTGAGTTCCTCCTCATGGCAATATGATTATTGTACGCGGCGATCGGTAAGAATTTATGTGGTTCGGATGCTACATTAAACCGTAGGTCGAAGTCTTCCGTAGCCTCTGAGCTGAAAAGGGAGTTCCGAAACAACCAGTAACAACAAGAAGTAAGAGATTTTTCTGTTTTTGAAACAGGGAAGTGTGGCTAGAAGCTTTAAAGCCATTCTTTTTTCTCCTGTCTTTTGGTGATTGTTAATTTCTGAGGTTAAAAGGCTCATGTATTAACCTTTGTGAGGCGTGAATGAAACACTGAAAGTTTCATAAAAAGTCTGTAACATGATTTTTTTTTTTCCACAGAGTCGTAATTCTGAAAAATTCTTCCTTTGTTGTATCATCCAGTATGAAAAATAAATTTTAAAAAAGTGTACTACCAAAATTTATTACTGTAATGATGCGTTATTTTAAATGATAGTACGCTACTCTCAGATTCTGACTTGTAAAGGCTCAGGGCAACCAGGTTTCGAGAAAATTTGATTCGAAATAGCAAAAGAATCCATAAATCCATATTGGATTAAAGAGCTACTACATATGGTGTTATATTCTTCACACCATATTCAGGAACTTGAAGTATGTAAGTAAGTTGTTTGGATTAGGGTTTAGTGTCCCTTTCATCTCCGAAGCTAAATGAGACGTGGACCTACAACTGAACGTGGAATCCGAACCACACGAGTTCCCGGTGGAAATCGAATTGGGTCTCCCACGCTAAGGATGTATACGCTATCCATATAGCCACGAGGGAGCTCTCTCTCATTATGGAAGTGAGTTAACTGCCTTTATTATTCGAGGGTTTCTTACGCTGTATTTTCCAAGGTTCCACTTTGTAGGTTAATGGAAACGATGGGCGATAAATGAAGGACAGTAAAGGTATTGTTAAAACTATTTTATTTGAAAAGAAACCGGAAAATTTCAAGAAACTTTGTACATCAAACACTTTTTGTATGATCCAAACAATTCACTCGTAACATTCCCAGTTTTAGAAGTTCGGAGAAGTACTAAAAGGAACAATTTATTATAATATGTTATTAATTAAAACAAAGCGATTAGCTTATTCTTATCATAGTTTAGAAAAATTATCAACTGTGAGGGAGAATTTGCCTTCATCGATACCCAACTTGTACGTAATGTTTCACTAATGTGAAGAATAGTTTTCATGAACTTGATGCATAAATAATTTGCAATTACATTAATTATTGTTGAACAAATACTGATAAAAAGTTTTGGAGTAACATTATTGTATATTTTTTATACAGATTGTAACAAAATTACTTTTTTCACACACATCATTATTTTGTGTTTAGTTACTGATTACTTGATTCGGACTAGAAGATTTGTATTTCTTACGTATAATAATATATACACATTTCAGAACGTATATAGAGTTTTTATTGGGTTATTTGTGTTTTACGTGCGTCAGTCTATCTGGACATTATTGTGTATCTAAAAGCAAGTGAATAATTGTTTATTTTACTACCAACAAAAATCTTTTAATGGCGTTGTATTTAATGTCATAATCACAATTCTTCTACTCCATCTATCATTATAGGTGCAAGATCCAGTAAATTTTCATATTTATTATTGTCAGTATTGAAATGTAAGCATTAAATCCTTGAGTGAATGATAATATTTTGTATTTAATCTTTCTCGAACTGTCATCTTATTGTTTATGTGGAGAAATATTTATCTTATATTAAGAGTGATCAAGTGTATGCGAACAGATGGGATGATTATTCGCTAGGTGTCCTAAGGGTGAGAATAGAGAGAAGCTTTATATGTAAATTCATATGTGATGGATAACACACACAAGCATAAATGAAATGAAACAAAATATTTAATGTCTTACGGTTGTGCTTTTTAGTTAATAATAATAATAATAATAATAATAATAATAATAATAATAATAATAATAATAATAATAGACGAATTGGTGAAATAAAAATGTGGATGGAATGGAAGAACCCACAGGAAATGTTATATTCGTATATCACAAGCTCACATATAAACATTTAATAGATATGCGATTGATAAATGCTGCAAAAGATAGTGAAAAAGTTTAAAAAAAAAACAAAAAAAACGTTAAAATAATTGTAGAATCGGGTATAGTATCTCCATGAATATGTGCGGTGTAAATATGATCACAGTGTGTAAGGAAACCAACTATGCTGTTCAAGGTGTATTGCGAGTTGAATGTGAAAATGAACGGCAAGTTGAAATTCGCCAGTCTCCTATCGTAAGATGTAACTTACTGGCTTTTACGCTGTTTTTAAAGATGAATTTTTGACCCATGTTGAAGATATTTCTCTAATCTGATAATCTTAAATAAATGTAAAATATACGTTAAAAGTAGTGATAGGAAATCGCATAAATTGTATGTTAAATGTGTTATTTTCAACAGGATTTGAAAATTCATGTTTAAAAACAATGAAAAACGAGCAAGGAAGGCGTTACTTTCTGTGCATTTCTAGTGTTTCGCTAATATTAGGTGTTTCGCTCAAAAATAATGATTGTGCGTGTCAATTTCAAAGTACGAGAGCTATCTAGAAAGTAACACGTTACGGAGTAAAAAGAAAGAAAAGTGAATGTAAATATTTTTTTATCATATTTATTTTGAAACGACACCCTTAAACTAGTTTTCGACATAATCGCCAAGTTTAAGCATTTACACAGCGATAAAAGCTTACGAAGTCCATTGTCATAAAAAGTTGCCGCCTGTGACTTCAACCATTCGTGCACGTCACCTGAAGATCTGCGTCGTCATCAAAGCGCTGCTTTGCTAGCCAGGTCTTCATGCAGGGAAATAAGTAGTAGTCACTTGGTGTGAGATTCAGGCTACATGGCGGATGATGGACGTTGTCATGAAACAGCAGAACTTTTGCACTCAGTTTTCGTAGGGATTTTAAATTGCTTTTCGCAAGTCTTGTAATGTTTCACAATGTTTTTCGGCGGTATTTATTGCACTGCGCTCCAATGTTTTTTGCAGCAATTTCTTTCACCAGTGTTTTTATTTTTATTATTATTATTATTATTATTATTATTATTATTAATGTGCTTAACCCAAGTCTCGTCCTCATCTCGCCGTCTTTATTATAGCCCTCAAGAAATTACAAGACGGTGGCCATTCGTTGAGTTTTGTTTTCCTTGTCAAAATTTTCGGAACTCATCTTGCGCAAAACTTGTTGTTGCCTAACCTTTGGGTCACAACTTTATGCAACAAGCTCCGTGAAAATTGCGGAAACTCAAACGAGAGCTCTGGTATCGTAAAACGGCGATTTTCAAGATTCATTGATTTTTGTGACCAGTTCGTCTGTCGCAATGCTCGGTCGCCCGCTTCGGTCTTCATCGTGAACGTTTGTGCGGTCATCTTTAAATATGAGGTATCAACGCCTAACTCTACTTTTATTCATCACATCTTTACCGTAAACCCTACACAGTCATAGATGAATGTCAGTTGGTTGTGTTTTTTGCCAACAAAAATCGTATGACCCACCTCACTTAACAATTGGAGAGATTTTAAATCGGGGCACTCATGTTAATAATGTATTATGAACACAATAGAAGCAACACGAACTTCACACGTCCACAGCTGGATGCACACTGAATCGGTGGAAGTCCCTGCACAAAATGGCGATGCTTGCTCCACCCCTAGCGGCACCCGCCGAAACGTGAGTGACTTTCCGGATATTTCTCGTATATATTAAGTACAGAATCGTCCGTTATTTAATTTTTACTTTGTGTATAACTTAGGGACCAGAGATCTGCACACCATAATACTTTACAAGCTTGTATAGCAGGTCAGGGTCTCCTACTATGCCAAGCTAGATCCATAATTGATTTTTGAAGGAAAAATCAAATGGAGGACGAAAATCTTTAATTGGATGATGATAAAACTCTCATCAATTGCTTAGTTATTTTTAATAATCCGAGCTTATGATAAGAAAAATTAGTTCTGTACATTGTAAATCTTACGCTACCTTTATCACTATTACCTGAGGTAGGGAAAGATTAGGCAAAATGATATGACTGAATAAGAATGCCGTAATTATAGGTTCTTCTACTAGAGTTTTACAATATAATCTTACGTAAATAAGATCATAACCAATTACTGCGGAATATATTGAAATATATGCAAAATCTGAGAAAAGACAAGATAAAAATCGGGAAAAACAGCTAGAACATCATACTGTGTAACTTAATACGTCATCTTGGATGCTGTGACAGATTTTATAATATTATTATCTGTGCTGTAGTGGTGATCCTTAAGTGACCGAAAGCTTTAGTACGTTAAGGTTATTGTTTATGTGACAATCATATTCGGTACATATCGTATGATGCTGTTAAAGAACAAGGGATGATATTTCTGACGAAATATGACATTTTAATTAAACTTATAGTTACACTCATAGACCTTTGTCTTAAAATTTAAACTCCCCCTCCTTTTATTATAATTTGTGATAAAATTTCCTGAGAGGGGAAAATAAGTTCACTTAGATTTAAGATTGAGTTAATGTAAAAACAAGGGGAAGGCTCTTATTTCTATGAAATGCATTGTACTCTGCTGTAAACTTCATATTAGAAATAACATCTAGCAGTTTGATCTGGTAACTTATTACTTGCGCATTCTATTGCATTTGTGTAGATCCATATCATGAATTTTGTAACATTTAAATGAAGTAAAATTTGTATTATAATGGAATTATTTTTTGTTGTTTGCTTCTTCAACTTCTTCCTTCATTCTAAGCGTAACCCTTCGTTATTGTCGTGTAGAATTCTTAACACGAATCTGGCCTTTATTTTAGGGGAAATAAAACATACATCAGCTAATAACTGTAGTTCCCATTGGTTGGAAAATTATTGAAAGTCAGTGCCTAATTTAAAACAGCATTTCAATTCATTCTAAATGTAGTTTCAGTTCCAGCTATTTGGTGGTATTTCAGAGAATTCTGTTGAAGAGTAGCTCGCGAAGATAACTCGTAAGATTTCAACAGGTATCTACGCGGGCACAGGACTTCATTCCTCGAATTATTGTAAAATTATATTCTTCTGAATAATGACATACTCACGAAAGGCTGTATTAATATTGACTGGTATTAAAAATATACATCAACGTACGCATGTGGGTGACACTTTGATGTTAATCACGTATACATACGGAGTGGCCGAACTTCTGTAGGCTGCAGATCACGTATAAGTACGCGTTACCATTTAAAATTTATTTTCTTTTGTCGGTTTAAATTCACACTTGTACGGACTTAGTAATCTCGAATTAATCCTTGGATTCATACATGCTAATTTTGTTACAAGATGATGATCAAATACTCCTTACTTTTCTGTTGATGGCTTTGTCCGAAAGCGATGTTCATGTTATTTTACTGCAAAAATGGCGAGAAAAAATGTCAGTCTGACGAGGTCAGACGTCTAAGTTTAGAAGAGGAATTTAGCAAAAGGTACGGCACCCTCTTTGTGAGAGGCATTTCACATATTTCCAATGGTTTTGATTAATTCTTGCATACTGTACTTGCATTTATATATTTCATCAACTTTTATGTATTTATTTATTTATTTTTGAATTTTATGTAAGACAATGCACTTTCTAATATTGCCTTATTGGAGTGTGAAATATGATACATCAAAATAAAGAGGAAACTTCAAACTTTCCAACGGTGTATAATACATAACGGTCAGCCATTTTCAGGGTAAGGTTGAAAAATATAATTTTTCTGTTCTGAATCTGATCAATTCACGACTAATTCAATCATTTCTATTTCATTAGGATTTCTTTCATATCGTAAAAATGAGAATTTTCGATGCAGGAAATTTCAGATTGTGAAATTACGATAAAAGGCGTAATGGAATGAAGCTTCTTGCTAGCATCTTCTATTTCTAAATTAGTTTAACAAAATTTCTTAGTTCCTAAATTCCCGAAACCTTAGATTTATTTCAATTCTTCTAAAAATCACATGAAAACAGTTTAGTTCTCCATTATAATTCTGTAAAAACTATTAGTGTTTCAGATTTTATAATAGCATTTTTTTTTTAATTAAGTTTTCCATAATAAGTAAATAGACTTTCCGCTTTCCAGTTCATAACCCGAAAATAGCTTACTTTATTCACTAGATTAGGCATTTTTTCATGAAAATTTTAGTCTTCAATTACTGCCTGTGAAATACATATAGTTATCTAAATAATGAAAATATCTGTTCTAGTCAGCAACACGTTAACTGTATGAAGTGATAATATTCAGAATGCGTGTGCAGCGTGTGGCTTTAGTAGTGTGTTAGATTATTATCTGTAGTACAACAAACGGGGTGAACAGGTGTGTGTTGCAGCGGGCAGTCCGAAAACGGTTCTTAATGATTCTGTTTATATTTCTTACATGAATATTTCATTAACAGACCTACATTGTAATATAAGTCATTTCTCTGAGAAAAATCCAAAAAGAGGTAGTTTACTCTTGAAGTGAGTTCTTTTCGGAGGTTTCCTCAAAAACACTTGGGCGATTTTTTTTTTTTTTTTTAATTATTAGTATTACGTAAATCACTTCTCATGAAAATATCCACAAGAGGTGGTTTACTCTTGGAGTGAGTTTCTTTTCAGACTATTTCCTCAGAAACAACTCGGGGAATTTTGTTTACATTTCATAAATAACTATTTTATTAATCCTTTCAGTCTTTTTGTTCATTCAAATAAAGTGTATTTTAACCCGTTATTTCTCATGCCTTGGCAGTTGAATAACTTGTCATTTGACGACACTCCAGTGGACTAGTAGGGCTTTAAAATGAAGCAGAATGGCTACCATTGAAAGAAAGCGGAAAAGGTGAGTTGAAGTTTATTTTCTTCTAGTGTTCTTCATAGCAATTATGAAATCACTTGGTTTTACATGGCTAAGTAATCAAAGATCAGCATCCTGTGAAAGTTTGCTTCAAATAATATTGTAGTACGCCATACTTCTCTTGAAAACTTTTGCCTAACATAATAGATAGACAGGCGGTACTTTTTCAATGGTATATTTTTCACAGTTGCTAAAGCCTAATCTTTCGTTCACAGTGTTTACATTTGTTGGATGTATTTACTAAAAGTTTATACACAGCTATATATATACAGGATGTTTTAAAACAACACCGACAACGTTTGGGAGGTGATTCTTGACACTAAGATAAAAAGTATAGACCAACTCGGGTGCACAAATGTTTCCTTTCGGAGGTTTAGGCTGCTGGAAACATGAAGAAAAAAAAATAATAAAAAATAAAAGCCATAGCTTCAAAACTACGGCACCTACCGTAGTTGGGTCAAGATTTCACTTAGGAACTATTATGGGCTCTATCCAAAAATCCGTGTTTCAGAATCCTATGGTATTCACGCAACAATTTTTATAGAGGGAGTTTGGCTACGAGCATATAATTTGAAGTACTCACTACCTACCTCTATAAAAATTGTTGCGGAAGTACCGCAGGATTCTGAAACTTGGATATTTGGATACGGCACACACTAGTTCCTAAGCGAAGTCTTGACCCGACTACGGTAGGTTCCAAAGTTTTGGAACTATAGACCTTTAAAGTTCATTTTTATGTTTTCGGCACCCTATAATGCCGAAAGAAAGTATTTGTGCACCCTGGTTGGTCTATACTTTTGCCTTATCATGAATCACCTTCCAAACGTTGTTGTTGTTTTGAAACACTATATATATATATATATATATATATATATATATATATATATATATATAATATAAGCATTATTTATAAGAACTAAATAATCCAGATTTCAGTTGCTTTATGTAATTCAGTCATTGTAGGATTTTTGGATTCTGAGAAGGATAGATACACATTTTAGATCTATTTACGTCAGTAAATTTATCTGATATATATTAATTCGAGAGTGGGTATTAAACTTAGCCGGTGTTCAAAACATATTTGGATAAGTACGTTCAAGAAATATTCTATACAGTTCTTTAGTTGAGAAAATATTTAGTGAGGATGATAAAAATTTGGAAAACGCATCTCATGATCCAGATGTAGTTTCCACCCAATGACTCAACTTTTCCCAGATGATAATTCATCAATTTACACTAGTGAAGCTGTTGAGGCGTGGCTTCATGAATATCGGGATGAACTACGTACAACACACAACAGTCTCAACATGACCACGCCATTTCGTAATGGAACACAAGAAACAAAACTACGAGTAGTTCTTTTTTGGCTGCGCAAAAATAGACTATTATTCGACCGACACTGCTAGATTGATATACTAATACGAGGGTCATTCCATAAATAGTACACAATAATATTTGTTTACTTATATGTTTAATTTTTTTAATACTATCTATTTACAAGTCTTAAAAGTAGCCTCCCTGCTTTTTAATGACCAAGCTCTACCATCCAGGAAGCTTCAGTATTGCAGGTAAGATGCTAGTTTTGTCCAACTGTCGAATGGCTCGGATAACGGTGGCAGAAAACTCATCTAGAGATGGAAAACGATGCCGACGTATAAGTTGTTTCAACTTTGGAAATAGATCGAAGTATGTTGGACTTATGCCCAGACTGTAGAGAGCATAAAGTAACACCTTCCAACCGTATTCGCATAGCTTTTCACATAATGGCATTCCCGAAGTGTGAACGAACTTTGTCGTGGAGAATGTGTTCCAGCCTCGAGCAACTGAGTGTGGGTTTTGTTTAATTTTTCTGCGCAGTTTTTTGCGAGAAGTCATGTAATACACTGCTGCGACATTTCTTCCGCATGAAACTGTTATGATGTTCATTGTTGATCATAAGTAAAAATCATCGTGTGTGTGATATTTGATTGAGCTCGTCAACATTTTCTTGGTGGTGAGGAAGATGGAGATCTCCACTCGTTGGATTGATTTTCATCTCCGGCTCGAAGTCTCTGACCCAACGAGAAACTGTACTACCTCAAACTTCATGTAAGGCAGTATGGTTTCTGTCGGGCTTCAATCTTAATGTACGACGTCTGATCGTCAATAAATAGAGTAACCGAAACATCTGTCACAGCCATGATCTCACAAGGACAAGCCCTGCTGCCCCATAAACTGAAGTTTAAATAACGCAAGGTTTAGTGCGATTTCATCACCATTACACAATGTTGGCAACGCGTGTATTATTTATGAAATGACCCTCGTAGTTTGTGTAATATCCAGTAGGAAACTGTTACTTTAGGCCTGTTTTCCTTTCCATGGCTTTTTTTTTTTTTTTTCAAACAATTAATATAACAATATACAGAATGCAATAAAATATTTACCTTTAGTTATATTGATTCTTATGTATTTCACCCACCTATTTTCCTGCGAAAATCTTCAAAAGTTCGACTTTAAATGCGTCTTTTGAACCTAAAATTCTTATACTATAGATGAGATATGAAAACTGAAAATTGTTGATAAATACCACTATGATTGCAAGAATACATTTGCTTCTTGTTTCATGTCTGTTATATCCACACTACTCTCATAATATAGAAGTCTATTGGACATGATCACGTAAGTTGTTGTTGAATGAAGCAGAAAAATAGGTGAATGAAATATATTAGGATCAATTACAGAATCAATGCAACTAAATGTAAAGATTTTATTTTATTTCATTATAAGTTGCGTAAAAATTGAAAAGTGTAACATTTAATATAAGAAATATTTAATTTCAGTAAGATAAATAAAAAAAATTGTGTACATATTCACATTAAAACCACTTTAAGCGAGATCTGACCAGAGCTTGCTCCCATTGTTCCGCCCACTCACTCGAAACACTTTGAGCAAAAGAATTACTGCATTCTTTAGAACAAAAATAGAGAGTTGTTAAAACATGATTTACTGAATTATTGGTATTATTCTGAACTTGTTTTGACACAATCCACACTTCACAGCAGGTAAAAATAGGCATCTGACATGATGCCCACGGGCAAATAGATATTGGTCCTTGGGAAAGATGATTGAATATAGATTTGGGAAGACAACTGAGATTCCATGATCCATATTGACAATTCGATTGGCGAAACATCGCCACATGATGTCCGTGGTTTTCTTTAATTATGAAGACACCTTGATTGTACATTATCTTGTATACAATCCTAATAGATAACTCATACAACGACGGAGCTGTAACCTCTGTCCCACGATTCAATAACGTTAATTCTTGTGGAAGAATTAAATGTTTATTTGTTTCACCTGGAACATGTACCGTGACCTTGTTGAAATTAGTAAGGGCTGCATCACCCTGAAAACACCTAGAAAGAAACAAAATATGACTTAAGTATTAACAATAGTTCTGAGTATACATAGAAAGCCTTTGTGTAACAGGGTCTCCTTTAGAAAATCAAAGGCATTTTTGAATGACTGCAGTAAAAGAAATTTACAAAGGGTGAGTCTATAACTTGAGACAATCATGTAACTTCTAAACTAATAAAAAAAGCTAAAATTTTGCACAAAGCAAACCAACAGCAAGAAATCGTTTCATACTATGGAATATTAGTAGATGAACAGTGTTACCAAGCCAACATAAAGTTACATTTTTCCACTCTACATGTCAAACGAAAATTTAAAATACTACATTTATTATTCAGTGTTGTTAAGTACGCTACAAAATTATAAACATCCATCTTTAGGAAACTTCTACGACAGTAATAATAAATTTTAATGGACGGCATGCAAAATACCGTAGTGTTGATATTATCACGCTAGAACGTAAAAAAAAATTCTTACACAAATACCATATCTAAGTTCTTATACGCTTTCCAATAGTCGAAAACATCATTTTGCGTACTAATTATAACTACCAAAAGGTATTGTAATGTTTTAAAGCAAAGGAAAGCAACAACTAGTTTAAGCAGTTTCCGTAAATACACACAACAATCAGTTTAACATTTAGATGATTTCCAACTTGAATTATTTTTTGAACTAATCCACTGTGAATCATTGCGTCCTGGTATTCCTTCTGAAACCAAATTAATCTCCTGCTGGCTTCTGGTGAAAGCTATCTTGGCTTTCTGTCTCCTATAAATTATTTTGAACAGATTTTTGAAGCATGTCAGTCAATTTATTGTTCTGTGATTCTCAAATTTTTATGCGCTATATGTCGGTACTATCTGACGTTTTCAGAAATCTGAAGGCACCTACCATTCTTTTCACATATTAATTTATTAATTTCTAAGCCTATCCTGAACTTAGTGTTCCGTACTTTGCATGGCTTTGCTGATATCCCATCAATATCTGGCGCTTTCTATGTTTCACGCAGTGGTGCTATTCGGCCGAATCGGTTGTTAAAATATTTCGAGGTCGCAGAACCGTTTGTTAAACCGAGATAACCCCCCATATATATATATATATATAATCACCAAGCCAAGCGTGAAACAAAGAAGCCAAACAAAGCATTGTAACCTGGCAGAACCCATTTTTAGAATTTGAATGTATGCATATCGTTTGTTCACGATTGTTCACATAAAATTTTCGTTTGTTCAGGACATAAACAATTTACATCAAAAAACAAAATGGGCGGTGGCAACTTAACGTAGCAGAACCCATTTTCGGCAGTCGAAAATAAACCATGCAGATAAGATTTCCATATCTTTTTGTATTTCTATTAGCATAGCAAGTGTGTGCATTGCAAATTTCAACTGGAGGGAAAACTTGTAGAATACAAATTTTTCACAGCCAAAAAGAATTGACCTATTTGAAGAACATTACTTTGCTCTGTACAACCGAGAAGATTAATAGAGGGCGGGGGGAACGGTAAATTTTATTTTAAGTTTCTTTGTTAGAAATTCTTATAGGGTTAAACGTAAATCTCTGAGAAGAAGGTATAGACGTTTATTCCTTATCTCAAATGCTCACATATCAAGAATATGAATGAATGAATGAATGAATGAATGAATGAATGAATGAATGAATGAATGAATGAATGAATGAATGAATGAATGAATGAATGAATGAATGAATACATACATACATACATACATACATACATACATACATACATACATACATACATACATACATACATACATACATACATACATACATACATACATACATACATACATACATACATACATACATACATACATACATACATACATACATACATACATACATACATACATACATACATACATACATACATACATACATACATACATACATACATACATACATACATACATACATACATACATACATACATACATACATACATACATACATACATACATACATACATACATACATACATACATACATACATACATACATACATACATACATACATACATACATACATACATACATACATACATACATACATACATACATACATACATACATACATACATACATACATACATACATACATACATACATACATACATACATACATACATACATACATACATACATACATACATACATACATACATACATACATACATACATACATACATACATACATACATACATACATACATACATACATACATACATACATACATACATACATACATACATACATACATACATACATACATACATACATACATACATACATACATACATACATACATACATACATACATACATACATACATACATACATACATACATACATACATACATACATACATACATACATACATACATACATACATACATACATACATACATACATACATACATACATACATACATACATACATACATACATACATACATACATACATACATACATACATACATACATACATACATACATACATACATACATACATACATACATACATACATACATACATACATACATACATACATACATACATACATACATACATACATACATACATACATACATACATACATACATACATACATACATACATACATACATACATACATACATACATACATACATACATACATACATACATACATACATACATACATACATACATACATACATACATACATACATACATACATACATACATACATACATACATACATACATACATACATACATACATACATACATACATACATACATACATACATACATACATACATACATACATACATACATACATACATACATACATACATACATACATACATACATACATACATACATACATACATACATACATACATACATACATACATACATACATACATACATACATACATACATACATACATACATACATACATACATACATACATACATACATACATATATATATATATATATATATATATATATATATATATATATATATTAAATGAAAAAGCAACGTTGCAAGTTAGCAAACTCTTTCCCTTGGGTCTTCATCATATCAACAATACAGCATTGTTGGAAACGTAACAATGTACCTTCCTCTCGACATTTTTTCTTGCCCTTACGTTCCGTTCGAACAGCACGCTGAAGTGGAACGTTGATTTTTCATTTAACATAGGGTGCCGTAAGAGTGTGAAGCCCAAACGGTTGGTGCAATTGAAAACATTCTATCATTTTAGATTGAAAACTACCTATTCTCAACAACCTTCGTTTCTTTCTTTCTTTTTTCTTTTTCGTATCTCTACTTATAACGGAGTTGGTCTATGGCGTCGAATTTTTTTTTTATATATAATTGGTATATATATTTTTTGAACTGTAACTCAGTCTTCACAGCAAGGAGCTCGGTCTACAGCAAAAGTCTAGACGTGCCTGCGGCAGAAGTACGCAACTGCTAAACGAGTATCAACAAAAATAGTGTATCCATAACCGGTGAAACGTAAGTAGAAACGATTGCCATATATTTTCAAAGAAATCGCAATATGACAATGACAATTTCCAAAACGAAATTACCGAATGAATAGAGGAAAAAGCTAAGAATCTCATACTATAAAATGCAACGTGCTTCACAGATTTCGGGGGAAGCAAGAAATCGCTTAGGTCACAATCAGGAAATACACATCGGAAATTGGAATATCAAGGTATCTTGTAGCAGCCAAGTTAGAAAATCTAAAGACAGAAACAGAACGACTCCTCATTGATATAATGGGAGCAAGTGAAGTAAAATGGAAGGAACAAAATGAATTCTGGTTGGGAAAATATAGAATTATTAATTGGAGATTCACTGGAGTAAAATTCATAACAACTCAGAAGATAAGACGATAAATATACTAATGCTAATGCACGATGATGAAGTAGAGCAAGTGCATGAAGGGATTGAAAATGTCATGAAAGTTGTAAAGGGGTATTCTGGTGGGAAGTACAAACTAGGAAAGTGCAGAAAAAGAAAAAGAGAGACTGATCTAATTTTTACATGAATAGAGCAACCCACATTATGCTTTATTTTTTTTCCAAATTATGCTTTATTGTTAATTTCAACCATTGTTTTACATTAATCGTGTATAATGTATAATATTTACTATACATTAAATAATCTAAATATCTTGATGTATTTATTCTATGTAGCCTAAGCAATGTCTTTCATATTTAGTGAACTTAATGCACTGTAAAGAGATACGCTTTGCTCGAGTTAGTTTTTTCTATCACTTGCATGCGCCTTAGAGGTGCATATATATACAGAAGGGAAAGTAAAAGATGCCACCAAAAAGTACAGAAAGTGCTCAAGTTCAAGAGGTATACATAACAATAAAGTGTGGAGTTCTTGTGTACTATTCATTGTTGGCGGAAAGTTTTCTTCTTTTCCTTTTTCTTCTCTCCCCATCAAAGGATAACACCGAAGAGTTTGCAGAAATAAAAATAATTTCTTCATTGTTATGTTCTCAGTGTTTTGCATTGTAAATATTGGTTTAAAAAATATTAATATAGTATTTGTTAAACTTGCAGTTAAATAGAATTTTCCAAAAATTATGCTATATATTTTAAATTATGCTTTATGCTTTATTTTCTAAAATTATGCTTTATTATGCTTTTAAAATTACTTTCTTCTGGACCCTTAGACAACCACAACTATGTTCATGGTACCAACCATATGTCTAAATTGCTATTATGCTTTTGAGTTGCTCTATACATGAAGAATAAGCAAGTGGTGGCAGATACACTATTCAAGAAATTTAAACGTACAATTTATGTATTTAAAATTTCAGATTAAATATATTACATAGGTTCAACACGTATATCAAAATAGCATATATATATATATATATATATATATATATATATATATATATATATATATATATATATATATTTATTATGTACTCGTTACGGAAAGGTACAGAAACCAAATTAAGATCTGTGGAAGGTACAAAGAAGCAGATATGGATAGCAATCACAACAGTTGTGATAAAGAGTAAATTAAAATTTTTAAAAAAGTGAGGAAGAAGATATTTATTTATACATATTTCTGGACATTACCGGCATCTGCGGCCCTCAACCCGTCACAAATGAGGATGACGTCTCTCGGCGAGCACACTATCCGAGAAAGGAAGAAAGCGACCTGGGATCTGTATGTTAGATACCATCCCGGAATTTTCCTGCTGTGAATAAGGAAAATCCAGGAAAAAACCTCACTTGGGATGGCTGGTCTGAAAAAGCTGTTAAAACATTTCGACTGAATGTAAGAAGAAATGTGGCAAACTTGACAAAGAAGCTGGCTGGATAAACAAAGAAATTCAGGATATCTTCAAGCAAAGAACACTTGATAAAACACAAGAAAAAGGATGGAAACCAAGAATTTTCACACATAAAACTGACCTATTTACTAGCGCGAAGGGAGTTGTTAGGTCATGAAGAGAAAATAGCAAGAAAAGAATGAATTACGAAAGAAATACTGGAATTAATAGACGGGAAAGCTGAAGAATATCAACAAAAAGGGGCTAAGGAGCAGTATAAAATAAGAAATCATTTCAATCAGAACTGGAAATTGTAGATCTGGCAAGAAGTAGACAAAACAAAATATGAAGAGGTAGAAAAGAGTGTAACACGAGAAGAGTAGATGTAGCTTATGAGATTAAGAGGAACTTTAAATCTCGAAGACCAAAGAGCAATGCTCATAACATATGAAGGAGGAAAACCCAGCCATAACTAAAACTGAATTGAAAACATGAAAGGAATATATGGAAAAGTGGGCTTCACACTCTTACAGCGCCCTATGTTAAATGAAAAATCAACGTTCCACTGCAGCAGGCTGTTCGAACGGAACGTAAGGGCAAGAAAAAAAATGTCGAGGGGAAGGTACATTGTTACGTGAGAGGAACAGAACACCTCAACATCCACTTTCCAACAATGCTGTATTGTTGATATGATGAAGACCCAAGGGAAAGAGTTTGCTAAACTCGCAATGTTGCTTCTTCATTTAATATAGGCAGTGGTGCTATTCTAATTTTTTAACAATAGGTAGATACATATAATTCCCTCATCCAGCAATGGATTGACAATTGTTAATAATGGTATGTATGAGTTTCAAATATAAATAACTTTCACTACTTCACTCATATGATCCCAGTTCTCATTCTTGATATCTGAGCATTTGAGATAAGGAATAAACGTCTATTCCTTCTTCTGAGGGATTTACGTTTAACCCTATAAGAATTTCTAAGAACAAAGAAACTTAAAATAAAATTTACCGTTCCCCCGCCCTCTATTAATCTTCTTGTATGTACAGAGCAAAGTAATGTTCTTCAAATAGGTCAATTGTTTTTGGTTGTGAAAAATTTGTATTCTACAAGTTTTTCCTTCCAGTTGAAATTTGCAATGCACACACTTGCTATGCTAATAGAAATACAAAAAGATCTAGAAATCTTATCTGCATAGTTTATTCTCGACTACCGAAAATGGGTTCTGCTACGTGAAGTTGCC
Source organism: Thermobia domestica (assembly GCF_964235325.1). Taxonomy (NCBI): domain Eukaryota; kingdom Metazoa; phylum Arthropoda; class Insecta; order Zygentoma; family Lepismatidae; genus Thermobia; species Thermobia domestica. The sequence continues at coordinate 139,655,428 of NC_137465.1, read as the reverse complement.
ACCGCCCATTTTGTTTTTTGATGTAAATTGTTTATAAGTCCTGAACAAACGAAAATTTTATGAGAACAATCGTGAACAAATGATATGCATACATTCAAATTCTAAAAATGGGTTCTGCCAGGTTTAAACACATACTTTGTTTGGCTTCTTTCTTTCACGTTTGGCTTGGTGATGTGTGTGTGTGTGTGTATGTAGATTTATCTCAGTTTAAGAACCGGTTCTGCGAACTCGAAATACTTTAACAACCGGTTCGCCCGAACAGGTGCGAACCGACTGAATAGCACCACTGAATATAGGGCTTTACCAGTGTGAAGCTCAAACGGCTGATGCGATTGGAAAAATAAAGCAATTTAGATTGAAAACCACCTATTTGAACATTTTTTTTTTTTTTTTAATCTTTACTTATAATGGAGTTGGGCTATGGCCCCGGACTTTTGATACATGCAGCATAATTACTTGCTGCAATATACCTGTTCTTTTTAGATTTTCATTTATTTCGTGTTCTTTCATTCAGACACGCATCACACATCACACAGTGTTCAGTGGTCAGTCACAGTGGTACTAGTTACAAAGGTATTCTCTGAAGAACAGAAAATATACAAATGTCTTCTTATAGAGATGTTCTGAAGCTCTTCGTCATTTTTTTTATTTCTCCTTATTATACACAACCGTTACTTGCTAAAATAGATGAGACAAACTTTATAGATTATTTGTGAGAACTAATCTAGCTTATTTATCCACGTTTGCAACTATGAAACTAAAAACCGATACACTTTGCACATTTTCACATACAATAACAATATTTAAAGATCACTTATGCGTTAATATTCTACAATAAACTACCGACAAACGATATTGGTTCCCCAGTAATAAATAAATAAGAAAAAAAGTTAAACAAGATATCTGTTATTCAATTGATTACATGCGAATCAAATTGAATAAAAGTACTATTCGTAATTCTAGTCAAATGAAAGTCTTGTTATTGGCTTATTTTTAAAATTTAAATTTACTTGTATTCATAATTTGACAAGTTCTATACCAATCGTCTATATACTGACCACAACATTATACTCACATACCTAAGATCTAATGTGTTTCCCTTTGGCTCGCACGACAGCAGCAATGTGGTTTGCTACAAAAGCATTGAGACCTTGGTAGGTAGGTGGAAGCATGGAGGACCACATCTGCACATACAAGCCACTTAATTTCTGTAAATTCCGTGGAGGGGATATATAAGCTCGTATGTGACGTTCAATGACATCTCAAATATATTCAATTGAGTTAAGATTGTGTGAGTTTGGGGACTACTGCAACAATTAAAATTTACCATTGTGCTCCTCGAACTACTGCAGCACAACGCTGGTCTTGTTACAAGGAGCTGGAATTATGCTTTTACTAGTTGAAAATATGGCCCACATGGACAGGTGTACATGATCTGATCAAGAACGACCTGCTTATCGCTAGGAGCTGTTATGCAGTCCTTCGCACGCATTACTAGGCCAATAAATGACTATGTGAAGGTTCCCCAAATAATAATAATAGAGCCACAATCAATCAGTTGTCCAACTGTCCACGTTTGGAGCAGCTGTTTCCCTGGAAGAATATGAATTCTGACCCGACCATCAATGTGATGAAGGCAGTACCATGGTTCGTTGGACTATGCAACGTTGTGTCATTGCTCGGGGTTCTAATGACGATGGGCACGTACTCATTCCAGTCGTAATTGACGATGGTGTACGGTTAACTGCTACACGTGTAGGACGTCGGCTGTGGAAGACCATATCTAAGTGTACAGTTAATTATGTGTGTAGACATACTCGTGCTTTGTCCACTGTTGAAAGTCTTCTGCTAATTGTGCCACAGTTTGCATTCTATCCTATTATACCAACCTTGACAGTAAAAGACGTCCGAGATTTTTAATTAGGCGTGTGGTTTTTCATACTGACTGCAGTGTTATTTCCCCACCTTTGAAGACACTAACCACGGCAGCTACCGAACACCTGACAAGTCGCGCTCTTTCCGAGATGCTAATTTCCAGCTGTCTGGCGATAACAATCAGGCCTCAATCGAATTCTGATATATCATCGGCTTTCAGCATTCTACGCACAAGCATCAAACTGACTGGTCGAGTGATATCCCTGTCATCGTCTGGCGAGCGGTTCTGCTGTGCTCTGCGATTCTTACGTCAGCCCAATGACTTCGTTCAAAAAGTAGAGGGTGGTCATGAAGTGTATATTTCAATTATGTATAACGTAATGGTTCTATTTAATGCAATACATTAAAATCAAATTAAACTAAAGGTAGATAATACTATGCTCAAAGTGATGTTCTTCCAATAAAATTGGAAATAATTTCCTTTGGGTGACTACATAGTTGAGAGTAAATAAATGATTAGCTTCTCACTTTGCAATCGGGAGGTTTCGCGTTTGAATCCCTCGGGCGATCATTTTAAGTCAGATTATTTTTCTTTCCTTCGATTTCAATGGCAAATTCTCGGATGGCACCTTTACATATAAGATCTGAGCGACTTCTTTCCTAGTACCATTCCAACACTCATTATTATTTCTAGTTTAAAACGGGAGCAATATCTATATTTAGAACTTCGACGTAAAAATAAAACAACTTGTTCGCAAGTTGTTATGACTTGTTTTTGTAAAATATATTTAAAATAACCAAATGCAATCTTTGTATTTTAATTGCCTGTTACAACTATCACATGAAGAAAGAAAACTCACCCATATATTTTTAAGTTCCACACGCCTCCTGCAAGATTCCCGTTTCTGCTACTGATCTGGCATCCAATTACATAAGGAATATAATTCAAGTTGGGGTTATCATCCAAGTATAAACTTGGGTTCGAAACAAAAGGTAATGAAGGCAAATATAATAAATTATTTCCTGTAAGAGAAAGAACATCCAACTTCGGCAGATATACTATTTCCTGCGGAAGGCATAACAGATGGTTTTGATCTAATCCAAGCTCTTCGAGATTTCTGCATTCACATATTTCAGGAGGTAGTGTAATCAGGTTATTCCTACTCAGCTGCAAGTGTGTTAGGGAAGATAGGAGTCCTAATTCTGAAATATAAAAGATACAAAATTAACCATACAAGTAAAAGAATATTCAGTAGCAAAGAGTACAATTCAGTAAATAAGGTCAGATTATATTTTACGATATGTAAACTTAAATAGATCAATACACGATGCATTTTCCCCATCGTTATACAAACTTCTGCAGTTCAAGATTAAGAGTGAGAAAGAAAGAAGTTTACAGGTGATGCTGGAAATATATCACTTCCCACACTACATGTGCTGCAGTCGATTGTCTTGGTCTTCCTGAAATTCTCCTACTTACTGGTACGCTTTTCTTTAGCTCATCTGGCTTGTACCATTTTTCTTGACATGTTGATGTGTATGCACTGTTGGAGGTGGTTTATTTCTGGCTTCGCATGTAACCTCTAAAACTTTCTCTTCGCTCTCTGGAACTACATAAACTGATTGAATAAGTGGACGCCAGAAAACCATCACGGAATTTTAAAAACTGCCTTATCGAAGCAGCATACACATATACAGATATTTATAAATTTAATACAAACACCTGAAGTTGCAAACATCAGATAGATGTCTGTGATACCAACGGCAGACAGCGACCACAGCACTGGGTGGTTGGTGATGGTGTGTTAGGCCAAATTTCATACTACGTGAGGAGCAGTAGAACGGCACAGAACTTGCCAGACGGTGGTAGTGTACCATGGGCGACGTCTCTGATTTCAAATGAGGGCAATTTGTTGGCACTCGGATATGTGCTGCAAGCGTGACAAAACTGGCAAGTATGTCAGTGCGAGGGAGTGTCCAAGGTGATAATCTACAAACTCAAAGCAAAATCACATTAGCGATGACCAGTGGTCAGCAGAAAACCAAAAGTGACGGATCTCGCTGAGCATTAAAGCAGAACAGTCATATGACTGCGGTGGAGGAACTCAAACATCGCCTCTCACTTTCTGTGTCGATGAGTTACATGAATCTGCATACGGATTCTCTGTAAGGTATCAGTCTCTATACCTTAATTCAAGCTGCTGCGGCGTCTTACATTGCTGGTCTCCACTAATACAACGAAGATGGTTGAGCGAGACAACTTCGTTTTGCCTTCCAGTCGTAATCAAAATTTCCAGGAAATGGCAACTTTTATACTCCTGGAAACCCAGAGTTCTGTGTTTTCCATCGGGAATCTCATATTAATGTGCTAAACAGCAAACGTCAGCAAAATCCACCAGTTGGTCAAACGGTACATGTATACAGAGGATAGCCGAGGCAATGGATTTAGGAAAGAGGTGCTTTGATGTTTGCCATAATTTTTATTATGTAGTAATTACATATTCATCTCTAAACTTAAGTGATATCTTCTATCAGCAGGTTTTGTGAAGAAAGAAAGAAAGAAAAATGAGAATAATGAAATTTGTTTCGGAGGGGTTGGCAGAAATAAAGTTTAGGTAGGAGTCCTTGTTTTGAGTTCAGATGGGAGTCTTTTCCTGGACGAGTTAGAAGCAACAAATTAATCATGAACACCAAAATTACAGCTCTACAAGGGCTGCAGAAACTGAAATGTTTGCGGTCGAATTGCGACATCTGATATCCCAATCAACACGGTAGCACGAAAAGAATGATGTGGAGAACATAAAACATGAACTGTTATGATTGGAAGAAAATAATATGAATCATCTTTTTCGTTGTTTCCAATAGGAAGCTGGGTTTATATATAGCGGACGTCCAAAGGAGCATATGCTTCGGATTGCCCACTCCGTACCGTTAAACATGACAGCGGCTCTATGCTACTGTATGAAGAAATTTCATGATATTCGGCAGATTCTATTATTATTCAAAAGGGTGAATTACTTTATGTAGATTATGTGAGCACTTCAGGTGGCTATCTTATTGTGCAAATGTTGTTCCTTAACAACAACCCAGTCTTTCAAGGTGACAATGCGCCAACATACGCCACTAGATCTGTTCATCTGTGGCTTGAGTATTATCACAATGAATTTAAACACCTCCCCTGGCCCTTTAAACTCCCCTCATTAACATCAACATTATTGAACAAATATGGCAGTTTTGAAATATAGAATCCGGCACAACTTCTCCCTTCATAAACATAATGCAACTAAGTGCTGCACTGTATGAATTGGTCGACTATTCCTATGGAGACAATTCACGCGTATGTGTCTCGGTTCCGAAAAGAAAATGAATAGAAGCTGCACTAGAGGCCAAAAGTGATTCAACGCTGTATTAATTAGGCAAATTGCATTTTATTAAGGTATTTCCATTATTTTGAACTATATGGTACATACATTCCATATTGGTCTAATTGTTATTGAATTAAAACACAATTCATATTAGTACATCTTCAGTCGATATACACATTACAGAAAAGCTACACATTATTTTTAAATATTACCTTACTATAGAACATTTGAAAGTTTTTCGTATTTAAACTAATTTCCCTTCTTTTCCATCGCTCCTTTCTACACATATTGTCGACGAGTTTTCGAGGCTTGAAAGCTAATACGTCTTCATTATGCTTGCGTTTTGAGGACAGCTTCCTTTTAAAAGCCCAGTACTCTTGTTTGCAGATAAGACTATATGATGCACAGATATACTCATATATCTATCTATTAAAATTCTACAAACAAAGCTGCTAAATTACCTTAGTTTTTATTTATTTGTTTTTAAGTATAATGTTCCAGGGACAATTCTATTTTTCTACTCTAATATTACTCAATTGCACTTGTTTGTAAGTTACGAAATTTTTAACACACCTTACTTATTTAACTGAATTCTGTAATTGTTTAACTGCCTTTTATCTAAAACCGATGTCTCTCAAAATTTAATAAACAAAACGAAACGACATGCAAGCAAAATCTATTGGTGAATGATGTTGAAAGAAACATTACACAAATCTGCATTTGAAAGTACATATAATCCGATACAATCGAGAATAAATGATTGTATAAGTAGGTTGGTTTAAGTGTCTTTTCTTTTCTTTTCTTTTCATTTTTCCCGGTTCAAATTATTGACGAAAGCAGTAGGCTTAAAAAGTGTACTTGCCCAATATGTTTATAATTGAATTTGAAGGAATTTATCGATGTGAATTATTAGTTCTGTGAACAAAGTTTTCAAGCATTCCACCACGTAGAAAGGATAAAAATGGACCGAAAAACAGCTCGTTCTCTGTGTAAAATGAATATGTAAAAAAGGAAAAGAAAGAAAACGTTCAATTAGGACTATTTGTCACTGTACACTAACGTATAGAGAATCAATTTATATATTACCATTGAGAACAAACTTTTAGTTATAAGTCAGGGAGGAAGCACGAAAACTTTTCAGAACCTCCTCGTAATTATAGATACAAATATACACTTTACTTAACTGACTTGAAAGAAAGAGGTCCCTTTAAAAGTAACGAATTCTGAGGGAGGCATCCTTCTAAAATCTTTAATTTACTATCGAATGATTGTGCCCGTTAGGCTGAAGGAAACAATTGTCATGAAAGAATTAATTAATGAGTATATGGGAAAAAATAGGAGATCCTCAGAAAACTCACGTACCCATCTTTGAAATATTAGTTATTTTCAGTACCAGATATTGAAAAAGACATCAGAATCAGAATTGCTTTCACGTTGATGTACTTGCCATAAATGAAGGTCATTTGTTTAACTGTAACTTATCACTAAGATTAGTCTTGTGATACTTATCCTAATAATACCACGTATATAATATATTACCTTTCGGAAGATATCGAAGATTATTTGAAACAGCAATAAGTCTTGAGAGTTTCTTTAGTTTGCCGATGGTCTTTGGTAATTCCGTTAATTGGTTCTGTCCAATATCTAACGTTTCCAAAGTACACAACTCTCCAATTTCCTCTGGAAGTCTTCTTAATTGATTTGCAAATAAATACAAGTTGGTAAGAGATTGCAGATTTCCAACCCATCGAGGCTGTGTGAAGTAATATTGGGAAAAAAAAAGGAAAAAAAGAAAGAAAGAAATATTGTGAATCAATAACAAAATTTACAAGTAAACAATATGGACATTACATATGTATATAATATACATAAGCTAATGTTTTCACATTTCATAATCATCACCAACTTACATATCAATCAGAAAAAGGTTTGAGAAGGAGACAGAGACTACAAGAGAAAGAGATGAAGCTAAGATCGAAAGAAGAAAAGGTGGGAAACATGAATAAAGTAGTAATAGTAGGAAACGTGGAACTAAAGGAACAGGGAAAATACCTTAATTTGGACATAAGTTTAAAGTGAAAGATAATACGACAGAATCAAGAAAACTAAAAGAGGAGGGAGAAACAGATAATAAGGAAAGTGGTGCAATAATGAAGCAAAATATGAACACGAGAGTGAAATATGTTTTAAAAAAATAACAGGAAGAAGAGTTAAAGAATTAAGGAAAAATAAAAAATTGTAATACAAGAAGACGACAAAGGAGGAACTAGGGTAGCGACGGAACAGAAACAGGAAGATTTGTGACGAGATAAAGTAATAGTGGATAGGAAGATCAAGGAAGAAGTGGTAGTGAAATAATAGAAAATAAATAAATAAATAAATAAATAAACATGAGTTTTAAAGAAATTATTGGATGAGAACGGCACAATCTCGAACATCAAAAGTTTCCGATGATGGATCGTAGAAAGAACACTTTTGGATTTTTGGAAGAAATAAAGATGATAGAAAAAATAAGACAAGAAAGTAACAGAGCAAGGAATACATGAGAAATCAAGTGAAAAATAGAATAAGTATGAAAGTAAGAAGACGTTAATATTTAGTATAAATGTTAAAGTGATGTTTCCAAGCATAGAAAAGATTACATTTTTAAGGTAGTGGACGAAGAAATGAAGGAAAACATGAAAAAGTGGAAGACAGAAAAGAGTAACAAAAGATTATAAGATTATAGGATCAAGATTAAGCCCCGAGTCAGAGACTGTAATGAACAAGTGGGTACAAAAATCGAAAAAAGAAGGAAAAGAAATTAATTGTGTTTTGCAGCTATGTGAAAGATTGTTTAGAAATACGGAAAGGAAAAAAAGAAAGACAGTCGGAGAAAACTGTATGAAGAATTGAGAATGAGAAAAAAGGATTAGGATTATAAGTGGAAAGACGGAACATAATGAATTTTTAGGGTATGACAATAAAACAGGAAAAAGGGAGGTTCAAAACGAAGTGACACACAAAAGAATGCTCGGAGGGCGTGTATTAGCATAAGCAGTGGCAGCGATTGGACGTTAAAAGTGGGGGGAGGGGGGGGCAAGACATGATCTGAATATTCGTATATCAATGTTAGCTTACGAGAAGTTGTATAATTAATAGGATACTATCTTTTTCAGTTAAAATACCGTATATCGTATTTCATTTTTTATTTAGTAAATTGACAAGAGCAAGGTAAATAGGTACTAGCCCTTTGTACTTTTAAACAACGAAAGTGAAAGAAGAGATTTGATTCCTTGTCATGAACATCTTAAAATTCTGTCTGGAAAATTGTGTGATCAGATTATTTAATAACAAATTTGTAAAACAAATAAATAGAAAGGATAATATTAATCATAGTAATGAATAATGAGGTTTATTTTGCAAAAGTTATATTGAAACTGGGGATTAACGAACAACTTATATTTTTTAATTCACACATGCCATTAAATCTATGTGTGGCAGTACTCTTAGAAGGACAGTAAATACTACAAGCATATGCTACGACACTTAATGAAATATTTACTTTTGCTGCTTCCCGAACCATGTTCGTTGCCATTAGTGCAGTTTTCACTTTCTTGGAAAACATCAAACACAACAATATTTAGGATCGCTCGACACTTCAGTTATACAAAATAATCTTAAAACCTAGAATTATCTTGAATTCATTAAATTTAATTGTATATACACTCATACACCCCTAAACACAACCACTTGATTCGTATATTACACTGCAAAACAGTAAAAAAGGTAGTTGTTGTTTCTTATTACTCTCTTTTTAATCAACATTCCTTATTATTAGAAAGAAGAAAAGACATTTTAGCAACTGTCGATTTTTGTGCAATTAAAGAATAACTTGTGAAATATTTTTTTTTTTTAAATATTCTCTCAATTAGTTTTAAAGCGGTTGACATTTATCGAGCTACTGTAAGAAGAAATGAAAGTACGCTGCAATTGTTGCACTCCAATCGGTTAATTTTTGGTCAATTTTGCGTGGCAATTAAAACACAATTCTTGTAGCTTTCTTAACTCCATGGGAAGACAAACAAAACGTACTCGCGCAACGCAAATATTATATAGCACAATTTTTTCTATGAACCAGTAATAAGATACAACAACTTTACATTTCCAAATGAAACTATATACATTAATTGGTAACTCTAAAAAGGGGGGGGGGCAACTACCCCTTTGCCCCGCCCCCCGAATCGCCGCCCATGAGCATAAGAGTGAAGTAAGTGAAGAGATGAAAAACAATTGTACTATGAACATGGAGAAAAGACAACTACGGGAAGAATGAGAGGAGGAAAGAAGAGAAACGGAAGTTCCATTCATTACTAGATGAAAATGGAAAAGACGGAAAGAAAAAACGGTTTGGGATAGAAAGCACTGCAGGTAAAAACAGAAGTCCTTAAGAAACTATTGAAAACGGCGGAAGAACATACACAAAAGAAGGTAGGAGAATATTGGACTTAGTGAAAGAGAATAGAAGAAAAGAAAGTGGAGATATAACACAATGAAGAAGGGATGGAGTACAAAATTAAGGGAAGAATATGATATGAAGTATACACGAGAGGCAAAAAAGAAGTTAAAAAAGGATTAAACAATATAAAGGCGACGTTCGATAAAAGAGTGAATACAACGCTGTTCATAAGCATGCGAGAGAAACAAGACATGAATGAGCCTGAGAAGGTGTTGAAGAACGAGAGAGGGAACGAAGAAGTGTAAGGTGGAAAGAACTACAGTCGATAAATAGACTATTAATATAAGTGTTTGCTTTGACAAGAAGTTATATATAGATCTAAAGCTAGAATAAGCAGAATTAAAATGTTTTAAAAATATATTACAGACAGATTTTAGAAAGTTATATACCGACAATATATATATATATCAAACATTGATAAAGTAACATAATCAAGTCTCCAACTAAGTTTCTTTGAATGTAGTATGTTTACATTATTATTATTATTATTATTATTATGAGATTAACCCAACTAGCTCTCACTAAGAGACATTATACGTTACTGAATCTAAAAGGATAAGCAGAAAAAGACTTTAAAAATATTAAAACAAACCGAATCACTTGGCATAACGGCCCGATTTCTGGACCAGAGCCGCTCCACACCATCTGTTAGCTGGACAGGAACTATGTCCAGCCTAGAGACGAACACGTGGTGTCACCCTATCGCTAAGCGGCGTATCGGGAGCTTTCTACATTTAGTGGCTGTTACGTCTTTTATTTACGTGATTTCCCAGTTTGCCTCACGACGCTAGGTGGATGCCAAAAATTGGGGAAGCACTGGCCCCTCTAACCACTAGACAACGGCGTTCCTTTCAAAAATATTACTCGATATTATTTATTTTATATATTGAGGTAAATTGTAATATTATTAAAAATGTGTTTAACCTTTTTTTCCCATAAACAGATGTATTATTACTATCAATACTAATTTTATCTATTTGATAGAATGATGCATTCCCTTTACATTAAAAATACATGACAAAAATATATTAATGTATTGCTGCTTGTGAAAATTGAGATACTAAGGAAGACACGTGTGAGTGAAATGATATTTGTATCAGATTCGTTAGTGACTCACACCCTTAGTAAAATAAATACAATTCCCAGCGGGAGGTTATGTGGTTTGGATTCCAAGTTTAACGCTAGGTCCACGTCTCATATAGTCTCACTGCTGAACCTCACTCCAATCATTTTCTTCAACTTCTGTAATTGAATTGTACTTATTTTGTATACTGTAATGTTTCTTTATGATCGGGAACACAAAAGCAACTTCGCACTAACTATGAACTGAAAAACGCTGCTTTAGAAGATCAATGAGCAGAGACAGCCTCTTTCTCTTAATGTTTATCTGGCAAATAATGCTAATTGGCGTTCTTAATTACATGATAATTCTATGCTAGTGTGTTATGAGCCATGACACATGTTATGTAAAACTTTACAGCAGCAATTCATAATTGCTTCTACACACATTGCTAAAGTGTGTCTATACAAGATGATTAAGAAAAGTGTGCTACAACTTAAATCAGGGTTTGCTCAAGTGGGCCCAGCCCGAAAAAAACTGGCGACGTTTTTCGGGTTGGACCCACCTGAAAAAAAATTACTTTAAAACTCACCTGGGTTTTTGAGCTTCTTGTTAGTATATTGTTGGTACAATTAAGGTGATCACATTATTTTTTTTTTTTTCTTCTTCAGATTTTGGACTTTCTTTGCGCGAATTAGATGCTTTCACGTTAAAGTATACAACATGAATAAAAACTTACCTTAGCTTGAGATAATTCTAGAACAACGATATTTACGAAGAACTTAAATGTCGACTAAAAGCAGGGAATTCGTGTTATTATTCGGTTCAAAATCTCCTGTCGTCGCGAATTCTGTCGAGGAACTTGAAGCTTAAAATATATAAAACGATAATCATGCCTGTTGTTCTGTATGGTTGCGAAACATGGTTACTTGCTCTGGGGGAAGAACATAGACTGAAAGTATTTGAGAAAAAGATCCTGAGACAAATATTCGGACCCAAGAGAAACATGAATGGGGAATGGTGGAAACTTCATAATGAGGAACTACATAATTTATATGGTTTACCTAACATTGTTAGGGTCATCAAGTCGAAGCTCAGGTGGGCAGGTATGTAGCCAGGATGGAAGAAAGTAGGAATGCTTTTAAAATCTTACCTGTAAGACAGGGTTTGAAAAAACCCGGGTTTTTTTGAAAAAGCCCAACCCACCTGGGCCCATATGGGTTTTTTCGGGTATTTTCGTTTTTTTTTCGGGTTTAATTGGGTTTTATCAAAATATTTCAATGTCTTTGGGGTAAAAGTGTTAAAATGTGATTTATATTTCAAGATTATCATTGTCACAACTTGCAACAATTTTCTATTCACTGCTGTTTTGAAAAAATGGCCGCCATTTTTAAATTTTACGTTGGATCATCGCCAAAATATATACAGCTAATTTAGAGTATCTCGTGCTTCTACTCTAAAAATTTCGACTTAAAAGACCGAAATTTGCGCTTTGTAGAGTGTATACCCGCTATTTTGAAAATAATAAATTGTCACCATTTTGAAATTTTACGTTGGTATGCCGCCAAAATCTATACAGGAAATTTAGTGTGTCTCGTGCTTGTACCTTGAAAATTTACACTTAAAAACCGGAAGTGATTCCCTGTAGTATGTGTGGTACAAGCGGACGAACGAACAAAAGCAGATTGAATCATTCCAGAAGCCTCATTAACGTTTGCCAAATATGAACACCAAATATATTAATTTAACAGCGTAAAATAAATGGTTTTTATTGTTGAAGCTCACTTTTGATACCTTGTGCGTTCAATTACGGGAATTTCCCGAGAACTTGTTGCAAGAGGGATCTTTCCAGAAAATTAATTTAAGACCATTAAGAAAGTATAATTCGTATTTTATAAAATAAACTAGCTTTTGGCTAGCTGTGGGCTCTGCCCCCAGACCCCCGAGTTTGCTCGGCCTACGGCCTCGCATCTCCTGAACCAGGGTTGGCAAAAACCATGGTTTTTATTAAAAAAACAAAAAAACCGGTTTTTTTGGTTTAAACCAGGTTTATTTGGTTTAAATAATTTGCTCTATATATTCATATCATATATGGACAGAAATAAGTTTGTTTCGCCTTGATGTTATTATGCAACAGCCGGGTTATGCTGGAAGGGGTCACATAAGCTTTAAAGCGGAATAAAAACTGCTTCTCGGGTTACATCCGAGAGAAATTGTCCTCCATTTGAACTCGGAACCAGGACTAATTGGCCACAAATGCGATACGTCTGCCGACTCACTCACGAAGGAATCCTGATAAAAATACGTTGTACTGATCTTTACATGTTTCTTAATATAACTGTCAAGAGTCATTTCAGAAGGACAAAAAGATACACAGTTGCACAAGTGAAACCATTATACAGAATTACATATGGACAATTTCAAAGTACTACGGAGTACAGAAGAACTAATTTAGTTCAAGTTAGTTAACAACGACTTTTATTGGTCCAAATTAAAGAAATACAACGACTTAATTTGCATATCAGTAAGAAAAGTGTATAAAGATACGAATTATTTGAGTCCACTTTGGCTCAGACTCATTTATACATAAATATATACCAAAGATACTTCTCATTTCACTAAATGCCTCTCGTGGGGTCTGTATGACCCCCCCCCACACAAAAGTACGGCATTTCGATGTATTTTATCAATAGTAAACATTGAAACGAAACAATATTTAGAATTTTTCTTTGATTGCAATTACACAACAATAATAACTACAAAAAATCACAAAACAAACATTTATAAACTTATATGTAAAAAACTTGCTTTTGTAGTATAATCTTTTTGAGTAATGAATGGGGAATTTAGGTCTGAATATAATACGAATAATATACGGGAGTGAAACGTGATAACCCACAAATGTGTGTTCATCAAGATTTTACAAACACTTACACTTTTACGAACATTTTTGTTTTTTTGTTTAAACCAGTTGGTTTTTTTGAAAAAACCAGCTGGTTTAAACCTTGGTTTAAACCAGCCAACCCTGTCCTGAACCCACAATTCTATCATTTCTTTTCCTAATTCAACTATTTAAAAGATAAGACTTTGTATCCCAAGAAAACGGCTATTTAAATAACAAGGGAATTTCTTCATCACCCTTTAGACCCCTAAAAATATTTAAAATATTCACTTTTGGCTATTTTCCTGTCGGTTAGTCCTGGAATGCTATAATCATGCCAAATTTCATCATTCTAATCATGCCGGAAGGGCCTAAACATTTTGGGGTATAGAAGACGTCCCATATAAATAACGTGAAAGATTTTTCAGTTCCCCATAAAACCACTCTACGGTTGGAAATTTTTATTTCTGATGTTTCACTTAGTTAACGCTTACGAAAACGTACAAGTATACCGAATTTCAAGATTTTATTCCAATTCTAAGTACTTAAAACATGAGATTATAAGTTAAAAAAAAAAGGACCATTTAAATAACATGGGGAAATTCTTCATCCAATCTTTAGACCCTCTTAAAATTAAAAATATTCACTTTTGGCAATTTTCCTGTGGATTTGTTCCGAAAAGCTACAATGATGTCAAATTTAACCATTCTAGCCCTACAGGAAGTGCTTAATAATTTGGGGGTGTAAAAGGTGTTCCATATAAATAACATGGGAAAGATTTTTCAGTTCCCTATAAAACCACTTTAAGTTGGATTTTTAATTTTTTACTGATTTACTTAGATACTGCTAAGAAAACGTACAAGCATACCGAATTTTAAGTTTTTATTCCAATTCTAAGTACCTAAAACATGAGATTATAGGTCCAAAAAAGGCCATTAAATAACATGGGGGAAATTTTTCATCCCCTCTTTAGACCCCCTAAAAATTAAAAATATTCACTTTTGGCAATTTTTCTGTCGGTCACCGAAAGCTACAATCATGCCCAATTTAATCATTGTGGGTTTTTTCGGGCTGGGCCCACTTGGGCAAACCCTGCTGTAAGACCAACCGGTAAACGACCATTAGAAAGACCTAGGTGCAGATGGGAGGATAATATTAAGACGAATCTCGCAGAAATAGGAAACAAAGTAGAAACTGGATCCAACTGGCTAAGGGTAGAAGTCAGTGGAAAACTTTTGTTAACGCGGCATTCAACCTCCGGGTTCCACAGGCCATAGAGTTAGTTAGTTAGTTTACTATTCTAGTTACAGTAAGTTGCTTACATAAGTGAATTTGCTTGACACACTCGTCCTTTGTGAAGTACTATATTTTACCTTAAAACTTTTACTATCATACTGGGTTTCAGGCCCGTAACCAGAGGGGGACTAGGGGGGCCTGGCCTCTTTAGACCTGAACACAAAATGCTATTATTAATACAAAAAACACAATCTTGCTATTGGTAAGAGAACGTTTAATGATACCCCCAAACCTCTGTGGCTGGTTGCAGGCCTGCTGGGTTCCTCTCAATATCCATCTTCATACCTACTGGGTAAACAAGCGTGGGTGCGAAAAAATGCTGTAATATGAATAGTAAGCCGGAGACCTAAGTTCAAATTTCAGCTTCTACCAAGTGGGCTTTGTGGTGGACAAACAGCATATGCATTGGTTTCCTCGCAGTCTCCCGTTTCCACCCGCTTCCTTCATTCCATTCAATATCATTATCATGTCTCCCTCACTTAGCCTCGAACCATTACGTGGGATGTTAAACAAAAAAGTTCGAATCTGGTCAAGTGCAATTTTTACTTGAAATTAAATTAAATTCGTACTTAATGTCCTACGTTTACGTCCTTTAGGCTAAAGGAGACGGATAATTAATGGAAATGGATGATTGTGGAAGTACATTTTTAGAGCTCTACCACCGGGAATTGAATTCGGGAGAACGTGTATCAAAGGCGCACGCGCTAGCTACTAGACCAGCGGCAGGTCTTTTTTTTTTTAAAATAACTTTTGGCATTACTCGAGCAGACGGTTCTACCAAATTTTGACACATTTTTTACATTTTCAGGATAGATTAGAGCTCATTTCTTGTAGCAGAGCATGCACTAAATGAGGTGCTCCATTACTACTTGCAGATTGACTTAAAGAGACCTCAGTAAATACAGTATAGATATCTGGCATAAAAACTACAGTGCATAAAATACGAACCAGCTTGTGCTCAATGGACACTAAAAAGCACAAATTCTGTCTAACCGAGTCAGTGCAGGAGTCCCGAGCGGGAGCGAGGGGATGCGAACGTACAAAGCAGGCGCGCCAGCGACGGCGTATATACGCATAAAAGAAGATTGTGGAAGGACACACACACATGTACAATAGTTTGACTACCACTCAAAATTTATTTCAATCTGCTGTGGACTAACAGTATTAGTTACATCCACACTCCTATTCCTTCATTCCAATTGGAAAAATGTTTCACATTGTATTTTACCTATAAATTTTCTATTTGGTAGAACCGTCTGCTCAAGTGAACTCAAACATTTAATGTATCTGGAAAGTGAGGGACGTTGAGTAGGCAATAGCACAGGTTATAGCTCCCAAGGCGCGTAGGTGGATATTATATGAAGTCGCTGGAACTTAAAATGTCTTCAGGAAATGGATGTAAGATGTTGGATAGTTACACTGTGTGTATGCAGATTTACATAATAGTAAACCATTGTTTCTACATTGTTACTTTGGGTTAAATTCCAAAGTTGGGCGTCCGTTTCCAGCAAAATTTTTAAAATTTACAGGAAAGATATGGATAATTTGATCGTTTGTGTGCTTGATAATATATGAAAGTCTCGAAAAATCTGTTTATTTGTTATATATATGCGGCTATAAACATGGGACTATACGGCGAGCGGAGGGAACTACTTGGCGCAAGGTAACCAAACAGTTGCATTGTGGGAAAGAAACGAGCATTTATGTTATGAACATGGCGAATGTACAAGGGCAATGAACTAACAGTTTTAACATTTGTGAAGCAATACGTTGATAACGAGCAAAGTTTTTTAAAAGTTTGTGAAGAGCACGGATTAATGAACCTAATAACAAATTACACAAAGTGTGCAGAGGAGATAACAGCGAAAAAACGTGGCGAAAGCAGACGCCCAACTTTGGAATAAATGCCGTTACTTTAGTTATAGATGTGGAACCTGCAGCTTTGCCTTTGCTACTGACAGAACAACACAATGCTGTGACATAGGGTCCGGTAAAGTTTTTTTTCATTTAAAATAAATTCAGGGTAAACTTCACAATCCTCGCTCCAGTTGGGGCTCTTACACAAACACGAGAAATTACACCCGATTAATTTTAACAAAATGGATCGGCATTACTCGAGCAGAAAGTTCTACCAAATTCTGACTTTTTTTTTTTTTTTTTTTACATTTTTAGGTCAGGTTAGAGTTTTCAGGTACTAAATTTCGACAGATTTCTTACATTTTAAGGTTAAGTTAGAGCTTCTAAAATACTGGTAACATTTCTACCTTCAAAACGGTTTTACTGCTTACCAAATTTTAATAGATTTCTTACATCTTCAGGTTAGGTTACAGCTTTCAGGTTGGTTTTATTCATCTAATTTTCTAGACTAAAATATTGTATTAGACGTCAAGCAAACATTTATCAGATACTTAAGCACTTCTCTAGCTTCTTCTTTTTTAAAAAAGACATTATCTGCAACAAGAAGCACCCTTAAAAAAAAAAAAAAAAAAAAAAAAAACTACGTAAACTAAATCAACTATCCACTGCAAATACTTACTACAACTACTAAATTGTTCCATTTTAAATACAGCTCTTCTACATGTTCTCCATTATGCTTTAATTCCTTGGGAAGCTCTGAAAAACCTCTATAGTTCCAATGTAAAATAAATTTCGTTTGCACTTCTTGCGCCATTTCTGGGTCCATTCATATCATACAAACACAACTTTGAAACACTTCCGTGTCCTGAAGTTTCGAAGCGATTCGTATTCCATTGTATAAAATTAGTCTAAA
Organism: Thermobia domestica; assembly: GCF_964235325.1. Taxonomy (NCBI): domain Eukaryota; kingdom Metazoa; phylum Arthropoda; class Insecta; order Zygentoma; family Lepismatidae; genus Thermobia; species Thermobia domestica. Next base: position 139,637,683 of record NC_137465.1, on the reverse strand, counting down.
GTGCTCAAGGCCTGCCAAACTGATTAACTCTCTGCTGTTTATTTTTGGGACCTTGAAAATAACTCTGGTTAGGAGCCAACGGACACACACACTTCTAATGTTTTGTTTCGTAAGTCACAAGTGGCATTATAACAATTTATACCCCCTTGGAATATCTTATCAATTACATTATTGTTTTATGATTTACGCATGTAAATATTAAACTGGTTATTCACATAATTAGTAGCTTTACACTGCATTACAAATCAGTGACAACGAACGATAACAAAACAGCTGACATTGACACTTCATAGCCTAAAAATACACAGCTTCCCTTTCTACTTTTCCGTTCTCATAGATGGTCATTCATTTACCTGTGTCACAATCTTTCAATGGATGAAATTTCCATTAGCTATTCACATACTTATAATAAACTTTTAACTTATATTTCCATTAGCAAACGGTGGTACATTTCTTGCTGTTACTTATTTGAAATATTAAAAAGCATTTCCTTCTCGAAACAGGAAGTCTACATACTGCCTATACAAAACTATGGAACAGCTGTTTCGCAGTGTTGCAAACTGTGCATAAGTGATTGCAGATTACAAAGCAGTAATTTTCTTTATCAGTTTACTTACTTCATTTCTGTTATGCATGGAATTTGTATTCTAACTTCATGATACAAATCTTAATATTTTTACTTTACGAATATAATGAAGAACCTTTTGTAATGCATACATTTTTGAATCGTCTGCTACGTCCTGTCCCTTTCGTATACGCGGGACCCAGTCTCAAATCCTGATGGGAAAGCCGTTGGAATTTTGACTGTCCTCGATGTTTATGTGTTCGTGTCCCTGTCATGGCCGGTAGTCCTAAACAATTGAGAAAGAATCAGGAAGACTTTTTTAAATAGTGGCTAACGCGTGCACCTTTGCTGACCCTTACATCCTACAGCTCTGAGCAGTACATATTCTGATTTAGTTTGTTCTGTAGATATCTAATTTGGAATTTAAAAAAATGGGAGCTCTCATTTAAAAAGTCATAGTTGGGTCCCCTGGAACCCAAACAGGGCCGCACATATTTTGACAGGCACGGGCTTCCGATAGGTCTGTTGATGTCCTGCAACTTTTGTATGTTTTAACCCTTTGGGGATCCTGGCTTTTTGGCCTATTTTTTAGACTTTCATTCAAGCAGCTACTGTTTCGTCACTATTTATCCTAGGATCATGGTTCATACCTCGTTCTCTTCAGAATAGAGCTGGCTTTCAAATGGTACCACTTACATGCTCATACCATATACCAGAAGCGGGGAAAAAATGTCAAAGTGAAAATTTCGGAGGGAAAATTTTTTTTCTCGAACTTTGGCCCCCCCTGGACCCACCCTGTATGATCGTAGCCATCTAAAAAAAATCTGATAAATAGTACTTGGTGTACTGAATGTGTGTGCCAAATTTCAAGTTTCTATCTTGAATAGTAAGGGAGGGAGAATTTTTATCAAAAATTCCCACAGTGCCCCAACGTACCATAAAACACTATGATCTGAGGGAAAAAAATTCCTGAGACATCCATAATTACCCTAGGACTATAATCCACCAATCATTCTCTTCAGAATAGAACTGTCTTTCAGGCGGTACCATTCACATGTCTCCATCATGTATCTAAGGTGGGAAATTCCTCAAAAAAGGGATTTTTTGGGACAAAATTTCCAGTTTTTCAAACTTTGCCCCTCTGGAACCCCCTGTTTTTACGCAGAAATCGGAAAAAAAACTTCTGGTAAATACTACTCGGTGCACTGAATGTTTGTGCAAAATTTCAATCTTCTACGTTCAAAAATAGGCCCGCCAGAAAAAATTCCCCTACTTTGCCCCACTTTTACCCTATACAGAAGTATATTTGGATAAAAATTCACTGAGACGGCCCTAATTACCCTAGAATAATAATTCGACCGTCGTTCTCTTCAGAATGGAACTGCCTTTCAGACGGTATGACTCACGTGGTCCTATCATGTATGTGTGGCGGGAAAATGACAAAAAACGGGATTTTTTTGCGGCAAAATTTCCCTTTTTTCAACTTTTGCCCCTCTGGTTCCGCCCCTGTTTTAACACTGACATCGGAACAAAAAATCTGGTAAATACTACTCGGTGGACTGAATGTTTGTGCAAAATTTCAATCTTCTACGTTCAAAAATAAGCCCGCCAAAAAATATATATACCGACAATGCCCCATGTTTCCCTATATAAAAGTATATTTTTCAAAAAATCCCTGAGACGTCCCTAATTACCCTAAAATAATAATTCGACCGTCATTCTCTTCAGAATGGAACTGCCTTTCAGATGGTATGACTCACGTGGTCCTATCATGTATGTAAGGCGGGAAAATGACCAAAAACGGGATTTTGGGGGTAAAGAAATCCCTGTTTTTACCCCTTCGCCCCTCTGGTTCCCCCCTGTTTTAGCACTGACATCGGAACAAAAAATCTGGTAAATACTACTCGGTGGACTGAATGTTTGTGCAAAATTTCAATCTTCTACGTAGAAAAATAAGCCCGCCAAAAAATATTGAACATAGGCTTAGAAAATGAGAAGAGAAATTTTTGACTTATGACGTCATCACCTCCTGTGTCTGGACGCAGGACGGTCTGAAACCATACGTAATGTCTTCTACAAGGCCTCTGGACTTGGAAAACAAAAAAAAAAAAAAAAAAAAAAACCCGGACGAAAAAGCTCAAATAGAAGAGAAATAACGCAATGTACCATGAAAAGTGCATATGGTACAAATTGTACCATAGGATCCCCAAAGGGTTAAGCTTTCAGAAAAACACAACCTAATCGGGATATTTAGCTCTTCCGAAACTTTTTAAACTACTCACCGTAATAGTCTTTCCGGCCCTGTAGGGCCTGGTATTTACACCTTAAGCTTTGAGCACTACATATTCTGATTTAGTTTGTTCCGTAAATATCGAATTTGGAATTTAAAAAAATGGGGGCTCTCATTTGAAAAATCGCAGATTGGACCCGTGGGCCCCATACAGGGCCGCACACATTTTGAAAGGCAGGGGCTTCCGATAGTTCTATTGATATCCTGCAACTTTTACATGTTTCAAGTTTTCAGGAAAACGTATTCTAATCGAGTTGTTTAGCCGTTCCGGAAATTTTCACAGTACTCACTCTAATAGTTCTTCCGGCCCTGTAGGGCCTAATATTCACATCCTACAACTTTGAGCAGCACGTATTCTGATTTAGTTTGTTCCGTAGATACTGAATTTGAAAAAAAATGGGAACTCTAATTTGAAAAATCACAGATGGGCCCCGTGGGTAGTGTTGTAAATAGAAAAAAAAAAACGTTCGTATTTTTTCAGAAATGTACGTTTTTTTTTTAAAAAAAACATTGCCTCTCGTTTTTTTCTAAATTCGTTTTTTTTAAATAGTCGTTTGTAATGCATCTTATGGGGCGTTTACACTTAGTCGATTTGCGTTCGATTCAGTTGAATTGACGTCACTTTCAACTTAATCGACCGTGTAAACGGGACTTCAACTTAATCGCTTGTTGATCGAAAGCGACTAATCGACTAGCAAATGAATTGAAAGACGTTCTATTTTCTGTGGTCGATTCTATTTTTTTCTGCTATAACACCGCAAATTGTACCAATTACTTTTTGCTTGGACAGTCGATTTCGAATCGACCAGAGGAGAGCGAGTCGACAAGCAGCATTCAATTTCGGTTAAAACAATTTAACACATCCATCGATCTCATTCGGTCTAGTTGCTTCGATTTAGTCGCAAATGCAGCGAGTCGATTTAGCCGTGCGACTAAATCGACCAAGTGTAAACGCCCCATTACGTCTATTTAAGTATGAAATATTTTTATGTAGGGTAATCACCGTAAAATGCAACAAATTAAACGCTAGATACTGATACGCTACAAATATTTCACAATTTACATGAATGCCATACCTATTAACAATTCGGGTTTTAGCAGTTTTCATCAATATCAACTAAGATATAAATGTAGAAATGAAATTCTGATTTTTCGTGAAAGCAGGCCTCTAATAAGTACGAAAATAATGTCACTAACAGTATAAAATTCTAATAACTTGTCTAAAGGTAAAAACTAATACTAATTTGCCTAATAGTATTTTTCTAAATATCATATATAAATAATTTGTCGACTAGATATATATGATATGCAGAGCCGGCTGTACCATATATGCAACACGTGCATTTGCATGGAGCGGCAAGTTTGGAGGGTACGGCAAAATCTGTCATAAGTATATTATTTAAATTAAATATTTCTTGTTAGAAACAGACTTCATGATGATGGTAGTTACATTTACTAAGCTGACCTATTCGAATACTACATTCATAAATTATGTTTAGGTTGCATTAGTTTAAGATCACATGGACAATGCTAAAGCAAATGGTCGAATAAATTCGAGCACAAATTGCTTGATGGTTGTCAAATGCAAGAATTCAATTCTCGAATAGCAGCGAATATCTGTTCCATTTAGTAAGTTATCACAGTTTTGATATGACAACTAGTAATGTTTTTGTCAGAAACAAGTTCCTTGTCATTAAAGATAGAAACAAGTTTTTCTTTTTTTTTAATGTTAACAGATGTAGAAGAAAAATCAAGAAATAAAGATGAAAGAGCTAGTTGCACTGGAGTTGTAAACTGATACATTGAGATTGAAGCTTGATATTGAATTCTATAAAAAGGATTACCATCTTTCCTCTGAAGGTGTGTTTACTTTATATTTCACTAACATAATAGATTAATATTTAAAGAAAAAAAAAACTGACACAATGGGATTGCGTTTTTAGTAAGTATTTAAGCCTTTCTGAGTGCAACTGCACTTACCCTCCCCTTCGTTACAGCGTTTGCACACGTCCCCGGCAATGCCGGATCCGGTTCCGACAATGCCGGCGATGGAGTCGGCGGCAATGTAATCAAATGGTAGCTGGCACACGCTTTCCGACCCGGCAAAAAAGCCGGTGGAACTCCCGGCTCCGGCAAATGCAGCCGGACTAGCCGCCGACATGTCGGTGCCGGCTCCGGCTCCGATTTTGTCGGCGGCAATGTTTTATTATGCGTAGATGCACACGCAGCCGGCAAAGACGGAGCCGGCTTGTTGATAGGTTTCTTCAATCTACCTACAGTGAGTGAGTGGCAAGGCGTTGTGTATTCTTGTTTCTTTTCCTGTATTTGGATTTTTTGTTTACTTCAGGTTTTTTATTTTCTTTTTTTCACATCATATGAATATATAATGAAGAATGAAATAATAAAAATGACTGTGAGGTACCACAGATATAGTGGCTTGCTATTTACATAAATTCTCAGCAAGGGAAATTCGGATCTTGTTTGAATTATCCAACTACGGCAACGCGTAAAGTGAGTTTCACACATGTATGTATGTATATTAATTTGTTATCTTCTACAGCTGAAACTTACTTAAACGATTTAAACAAAGGGGTCGTTGGATTCGTTTTGATAGAGAATATGTCTTAGCATATATGAAGTCATAATTTTTAAAAAATCAACTTGGCGGAAATGAACAAAATGGAGATACGAAGAAATTATGAATCTAGGATAGTTGTCCAGTGCTTATCCTGTTAATTATGCAACCCAGTATGTACGGTATAAATATCCATCATAATCGTAGAAATAGGCATTTTCAAGCATAACAAAGGTTGTAAATAAAATTAAAGTAAATAAAAACTGCAACACAGCTACAGAAAGAACTGAAAATGCACAAACAGAACAAGAAAATTTCTATTCTTGTGGTTGCATACTGTTTTATCTCATACATCATAATAAAAATATGTACTCTGTCTTGTCTGGTATTTGTTCCATAGAACGATTGTATACTGAGTGAATAGGCAGCCGCAATGTTGCCTTTGTAGAACTTATTATTATTATTATTATTATTATTATTATTATTATTATTATTATTATTATTATTATTATTATTATTATTATTTTAAATAGCTTGATCTCAGCATGTTTCAATTTTGAGAAATTTAAATAGATGTTAAAATTATGGCAACAAAAGCGAAAAAAAGAGAAAGAAACCAAAAGAAGGCCATATACCTCGTGCGCACACATCCACACACACAAAGAGCAAATATACCTTTGTGTACTAAAGAAAAGATATTTGGGGATTTAGACGTTAATGCTCCTACCTCACTTGATTGACGTAATACAATTAACCTTGTTCTTTGCATTGAGCTATTTCTCAGATATTGAACGACCCTTCCATTTATTCAAGTCAGTCTGTAATATTACACGGCTCTTGCAAAAAATCTGAACAGCGCTGAATATGATTACTAATTCGTTGTACTAAGAAATCGAACGTTTGTTTAGACATGCGAAAGTAATTAATTAAAAAAAATCGAATCATATGTACGCAGCTTTTCATATAATGTATAAAACGGACTCATGTTCTCCCCTTCACGTTCAAACTCAAACTACCTTTCGGCACCGGCATTACCGGGATGTGTGTGCAAAGCAGCGCCGGCACCGACATTGCCGGCTCCGGCTCCGGTTTTGCCGGCTGCGTGTGCAAAGCAGCCCCGGTTCCGGTTCCGGCATTGTCGGTGCCGGATCCGGCATTGCCGGGGACGTGTGCAAATACTCTCATGCTGGAGTAGCATACTTAAAATCATGACTTTTAAGATTTGTTCTTTCTGGAGAAAGGGGGAGGCGGCAAATTATGCCATTGCACGGGGCGACAAATTGCCTAGGGCCGGCTCTGATGGTATGTATATACAAGACTTGAATATAGGATGACACAATTTGAAGTAATGCAGGGTGTTTCAAAATTAATATTAGGGCTTTGAAACTTTGTAGTATCTATTACAATTAACAATATTATATCAAATGAAAGAGCAACTGAAACAGTTTTGTACGCACGCATGCACATGATTTGTTTCTTCTGTTTGTCGTTAGAAAGAGCAAGTAGACTAGATGGAGACTAGAGAGCAGAAAGTTTATTGTGTTTTAATAAAGACTGAATCTGTACAGTGCAACCGTCTGTGTGAAGAATATTAAGGAGACGCTTGCAACTACGTCCTTATCGTTTGCAGTTGCTACAGGTCTAAAGCCTACAGACTACGGTTTACGTGCCAATTTCGCAAGTGAAATATTGCTGCATAACAATGAAGATTTTCTGGATCGTGCCGTCTTCAGTGATAAATCGACATTTCACCTAAGAGCTAATGTGAACACTCATAATGTTTGCATCTGGCCGTCAGCAAATCCTCAGAAGATGTTACAATTGAAACGAGACTCCCCTAAATTGAATGTGTTTTGTGCCATATGGCGGAAAGTTTATGGCCCTTTCTCGCCTATCGACTAGATGTGTGCCGTGTGACGAATGAATCTCACATCGAACACTTGTAGCAAAGCCTGTTTGAGATGCTCTTTTACTTGATGGATTGTTTATAATTGTATGTAAAATGTAATTAAGTACTACGAAGACTTAAAACCCCGATATTCATTTTGAAACACCCTGCATTTCTCACCAACAGTGTTGGAACTAAGATGTAAAAAAGGAGAGAAAATTTTCCTTATAAAGTTATTGTTTACAACAACGATATTATTATTAGTTGAGACTGTAACTACAACAACAACACGGGTTAGTAGTCAAAAAAATGTAATCAAATGTACACTCGTAACCCTTTCGGACCCAGGTGGCCAAAGTGGCACACACGAGTGTGTCACTTTTTAATCCGCTCCTGTGTGGACACTAATTAAGATATCGGGATATTATTCTTGCCAAATATCGTTGGACCATAGTTTATCATATTAATTTCTATTTGTTCTGGTGTCGAATTTCCTTCTCAAATTTTAGCCTAGTCAAAAATTCGAGGATTTTTTAATTTCGAATTTCATTTACTTCTTTTTTCCTTGTAGCTTCCTTCGTTGTAGAAAGACCTCCTTAATACTTGCCAGGTAGATACCTCGGATGGATTCCTAATTATTGACACCAATTGGACGGGCCTGCGCACAGTGTTGCCAATTAGGTAAATTAAAATTTCCCTAAATTTGGGCAAAAATTCGAAATTTTTGTTTATAAATCCGTACCTATATGTCCGAGTGCAAGTCAACTTACGCCAATCGAACATTTGTTCTTACTTAATAAACGCAAGTACAGATCGTTACAATAGGGTAATTAGGGGGCGCACGAAAAATTCGTATTTAGGTTCTAACCCTTGATTTTTCTAGTTTTTACCTACTTTTCTGTTTACCGTAACATATTTTTGGTATATAAGCTTTGTTCCTTAAATATCGCTATAATACTTGTAGGATATATTAGTGGTGTATCAGTGTTTAATTTAAGATAGTTTGCGACTGTCTGGTAGCAGTGTTGCCAGCTACAGAAAATTTTAATTCCAGATTTTAGGGGGAAATTTTGGGAAAATAATCTGTATTGTCTCAATAATTTCCCTCTTGCTAGCTACATTGAAACAAACGTACCACTACCTGAAAGCGTCCTCTTTTTCCTAAAGAACACACCATTGAAAGTTTCAATAGGATAATTAGAGAAGCTGTAGCCCCGGTATATCTGTTGATTTTTGCTTCTGAGGCGTAAAAAGTGTCAAAATTTCATGTGTATGATAACAGAGAATTTTTTCTTTCCCACTTTGAATGGAAGCCAGCGACTTCAGGATTTCACTGTACCTTGTCAACACACCAAAGAATTTTTTTAGGTTACTTGAACCCATATAGCAGCAGTGGTACTAGATACAAAAAATTTTGAAATTCAGTTAGGGATTTTTTTGTAAATTTTTATCCCTACATTTCCCTCAATAATTTCCCAGCCGTTGGCAACACTGCAATGCAACTTACACCAAAACATAGCCACATCCATTTTCTAAAAAACAAGGCCTTAACCATATCAATTGAATGATTGGTTTTTGAACAATGCGTCACTAACTGAAAATGTAGGAAAACGCCAAAAATGACCTGGGTCCGAAAGGAATAATCAGATAATTTTGCTCGTATAGGTACAAAGAAACAAACGATTTGTAAGTTACGAGGGCTTCGACTCAAGTTCTGCTGATTATTTCAATAATCTGCAACATAAATCAATAAATAATAGCTGCCAGAAAAAAAACAGACATTTGAAAAAAAAAACATGAAAAAGAACGATGTTTTTTTTGAAAAAACTTCACAGAAAAAAACCGTTTTTTTACAACACTAGCCGTGGGACCCATACGGGGCCGCACACATTTTGACGGGCACGAGTTTTCGATAAGTCTGTTGATATCCTGCAATCTTTGTGTTTCAAATTTTCAGAGAAACGCATTCTAACCGAGATATTTAGCTGTTCCGGAACTTTTGCCAAGCACCATATATATATTATTTATTATTAATTATTATTATTAATATTATTAATTATTTAAGTTAATTAATTGTTAGTTGAGATTAGTTTAGTTAAGATTTGGGTTATTAGCAACATTGGAAATGCCGAATTTTCAAATCTGTATACTTGAAGGAGATTGGCAGTTGCTATGAACCAATTAGAAGCAAGATGTCTCAACAGATGTATGTATATGAAATTGTACGTTAATCCTATATCTCATATTGTCTGATGAAGCCAGAGTTAGTTGGTGAAATTGTCACAAGTATTTAGTTTTTGATGTAAAAATATATTGTTTTGCTCAGCAAATAATAACTTAGTATTTAATTATATACAAAGCAAAGCTTCTGTTTATGGAAAATAAAACACTTAGTAGGCAACACTGTACTTCAGAAGAACCAAAAAAAAAGGAAAAAAAGAAAAAAGAAAAAAAAGAAAAAACTTTCACTCAAACTAGATAACAGTGAAAATGACATTAGCTATCTATATCTTCGAGGCAATGACACTGACATTCATTTATCATTCATTAACATTGCAAAGTGTGTAAATAAAAATGGTCATTCACTAGTAGAGTTCATGAGTACCTTTTACTTTTAAGCGAGACAATAGAGAAGAAAGTATTGCGATATATATATATATATATATATATATATATATATATATATATATATATATATATATATATATATATATATATATATATATATATATATATATATATATAAAGAAAAAAGAAAATAATGAATTGAGGATTTCAACGGATTGAGACGTTTCATTTAGGGTTTTCTCCCGTCAAGTTTTTGTCTAGATAGTCCCGATTTCGGATGAAATGTCCCGTATCCCGCTGTACCTTTGTTGCGACTTTAATAGCTTCCGGATTTCATGTTCATATATTATTATTATTATTATTTTATTATTATTATTATTATTATTATTATTATTATTATTATTATTATTATTATTATTATTATTATTATTATTATTACTACTATTATTATTATTATTATTATTATTATTATTATTATTATTATTATTATTATTATTATTATTATTGGTATTTAGTTTCCACATTATTATATAGGTCTAAAACTTTCAAAATACGAAGAAACTCGCAACAGCGATTGGCTGGCACTTAGGCACAGTCACCAGCAAAATTAGGCTTATCTCCCCTTGACTGCTATATCTGAATTAGGTCACATCCAGGTTATGTAGCTACTGGTATCATAAATAGGTATATTAGTTGTAGTGTGACATATTCAAATTTAAATTTTAAGTAGGTCAGAATTTTGCACTATTTATGCACCTTTTCGTACCACTAAGAAAAAAATGTATCATTCAAATTAGCAAAGGAAGACCATTTCAAATTTGGACCACCAAGAAAAAAATACCAGGAGATTGGAGTTTGAGTTCAAATGATTATAAGTAACTACATCAAAGAGTAAAAGGAAGCAACTTTACAGTTTATGATAAGTTGTTTACTATATTATTCTGTCTACCACTAAATATTCCATTTTATCTATCTTTTATTAATTTAGTTTTGAATTTCATGTCCAAGGATTAGGCGAAAGGAGATGATAAAGCTGATAAATTAAATGATGGCATGAAGGAAGTGAGAGGAAGCGGGAAATCCTGAAGAAACTTACGCACAAAATACTTTCTCAGCACAAAGTTCATTTGGGGACGGAGCGGGATCGAACCAGGGACCATACCCACCAGAGGCGAGCTCTCTACTACTGAACCATCATAACCCCTTATCTATTTATTATAAGGCCTAACATAAACTGTTATAATTAGCAGATACACTGCGATTAATGTTCTTGTATAAGAAAACAGTTCAGATTTTCAAAAATGGGCCAATCGAAATGAAATCGACCAATTTCCAGGTCAAAGGTTGCTGACAAAACTTATTTATTTTTGAGTTTTTTTAAACCTAAGATTGTACCATATTTAGGGAGTTGAAAATGGGTATTCACTTATTTTTTAGCCTCGCAAGTTTGTTTGTGGCGGTCATTTTGTACAGGTGCCTGAGAGTATTTTGCACTTTGCTGTGACTTTTTAGGTTTTAAAGATAATGAGTTCAAACCAAAACCACATGAAAGATAATGAAATAGACAACATTTTGTGTTCTGTGCACATTGAGACGTACTTTAGAACGTTGACAAAGGCTGCTCTGAACATGAGGTCGGAAACCTAGAAATAGCCATCTTGGAATGTACATTTTTAAACAAAATAAATAAGACTCACCTTCAATTCTTTGTCTACATAGAGACTAAATAGTAAACAACGTTCTAAACAAATTTCAGATCTGAGAATCTTATATTGATATTTTGAAAATTCTTAAGCTTTGCGAATTTTCGAAAATCGTATATTTTCACCGTCAAATATCTCAGGGAGGACAGAAGTGAAAAATCCCAAATTTGCACAAAATAGACGATAGTTGTGCAGCAACAAGTGAATAAAATTGCATCACTGAGACTTGAGTAGTTTCTGAGTTATAAGTTGTTGCAGTGATGTGAAATTCACGATTTTAAAAACTGAACAGGTGTGCAGGTTTTGTGTTGATATAGTATTTCAGGCATACACTTTATGTTTCATCAGAAGAAGTGCAGTCAAACAGCAATAAATTCGAGATTTGCTACTTGTATAATAATGATTAATACCAGATCATATCTTACCTCTGACGAAAACATAAATAAGATGTTATGAATACTCACAATCAGATTAATTTACTGATTGCAGTACTTCAGTACTTCCAAAACATAGCATATTGTCATTTGCACCCAATGACACCGTAGACTGTATTTATGACAGAAATTGTGAATTGGGGAATTGAAGACATCAGTCAGAAAAATAACGATCTTTTTGATCACTTTTTCCATCCCCATTGCCCAAGAACCTCTTTTAAACTATGTACGAATGACAAAGTGTGGGTGCCAATCACTAAGGTTCGCCAGAAACTCACACCTACAGAGTTCACAACTCCTACAGGTCGTACTTTCAATATCAGTGCCAAACTCTGTACACAAATTAGTCAACTATTTATCTCACTGATGTCTTAACACCAGCGTTATAGGCAGAAAAGAAATAACAGACGCGTTTCGTTTTTTGTACAAGATATGATTCATAAATTATGCACACTTTACTCATTTGACATTACTTTCGTGTTATTTTGACTTTTGCTACAAAGTTTATATTATCTCCAATGGTGCTTCATGACATAAGTCCCACTGAAGAAAATTCTTATAACCCAGAAACTGCTCGAGTCTCAGTGATGCAATTTTACCCACTTGTTACTGCATAACAGTCGTCTATTTTGTGCAAATTTAAGATTTTTCACTTCTGTCCTTCCTGAGATATTTGATGGTGAAAATACACGATTTTCGAAAATTTGCAAAGTTTAAAAATTTCCAAAAAATCAAGTATATAGTTCTCAGATCTGAAACTTGTTTAGGACGTTGTCTATTATCTAGTAGACAAAGAATTGAAGGTGAGTCTCATTTACTTCGTTCAAAAAATGTGCATTCCAAAATTGCTATTTCTAGGTTTTCAATTTCAGTGTTCAGAGCTTCTTTTTTCGACGTTCTGAAGTACGTCTCAATGTGCACAAAACATAGAATATTGTCCATGCCATTATCTTTCATATGGCTTTGGTTTGAACTCATTATCTTTTAACCCTAAATAGTTACAGCGTTTATCGGAATGCACTAAGAAGTTCAAAATGTGCTCTAGGCGCCTATACAAAATGGCCGCTACGACAAAACCTGCACGGCTAAAAAATGCTCGTTTTCAACTTCCTAAATGTGGTACAAACTTAGGTAAAAAAAAAAAAAAAAAAAAAAATAATTAAAAAAACTAAATTTGGTCAGCAAACATCATTGATCGATTTCATTTGGATTGCCCCAAATGTCAAATAATGACATGTAGTTAGGAATGCTGTTCCGTAGAGTTAATATATTATCCTGTACAAGCGGTTAATATGAATATATTTTCAGGATATACTACTGCCAAAGATGTCTCAGTTAATTCTACATGTATCCTGATCATCCTACCACTATACTTCTTATAAACATATAATCTCATGTTTCTCTAGAAGAGTCTTTCTAACTGAGACATTTCCCACCTCAATATAATTATCTGAAGCCAGTTCTGTATAAGGTTTATTATAGACTGTTAAGTGATGATCTAGACGAAGAACACGACCATTAAACAAGTGTATGGAGCTTTTGGACAAAACTATAGTTGTTACTTATCCTCGTTGGAATTGGCAGCGTACCTGGCACATTTTACACTAGTTATTTGTCTTATCGAGGTACATTTGTATGGTATATTGTGGTGCGCTAAATTGTTAATACTGTAGCTCAACGTCTTTCACTTGGAGTTAGTGATTCTGATCTTTGTGCTTCTTGTATTTTAAAGGATACTACTTAACATCGTCTTACTGAATGTGATATAGCGATAATTGTGTGACCTGAATTCTGTCGTTATATGGCCCATGTGCCGTACTATTTCCAAGACAATGTCTATAGATTTGATTTTTTCCCGAATTACACTTATTTTCCGAGTACTAAATACCAAGCTGTTATTTGGATGATCGCTAACACTGTTTTGTTTGTGTTACGTTAATCCCGGAAACTTGTTCATAGACCACATGTCATCTTTTCATTTGAGCAGCTGGCAAAGATTCCTTTTGCATCGCGCAATATAGGATATTTGCACATTTTTTTTTTTGAGTCTTATATGATTAATGTGTCTATATTTTGTACACTTAAAATGCATTTATCTCAATCCTTCTTTATCACCTGAATTGTACCTGCCTTAAGCTAAAAAATATATATATATATATATATATATATATATATATATATATATATATATATATATATATATATATATATATATATATATATATATATATTTTTAAGCGGCTAGTACATTTATGTTTGGTGTGTGTAGTTCTTGGATCGATCTCCGCTGGAAGAGCACAAAAATTAATATCACGACCATTTAGTTTAATTTTAATTAGTTCTCTCCTTTAGCGTAAAGGGCATAATCGTGGATCGTTAAAATAAATCATTTCACTTTTCATAATATAAGCTGGAATATAAACTTGGGTGCTTGAACCCTATGATGAAATTCTACGTATACCACTTAGTAGAATTCACATCCTTAACACAATCAATGAAGAAAATAAAGAACACTGACCACCGCACTAAACATTCTCGCTTTAATTTCTTATATTAAATCACTCATGCTGAAGTTATTACTTAAACAATCATTTTCGAAATACTATCGAAATTACGAGGGGTTTTCGGAAAACTTCGTCCGAAGAAAACTCACCCCCAAGGCTAAACTAACCGTTGTGGAGTTTGTAATGAGAAATGACTTTTACCATTATAAGGTTATTAATGAAACATTTGTTTATGAAATATCAACAAAATTAGATGTTATATTTGAGGAAATTGAAGGAAACTCACCCTCAAAAATAAATTACCCTTTGTAAATTTTTCAAGGTTAATGAGACATTCAGAGTACAATGGCTTCAATTATCAAAGTTGTAAAAAACAAAAAATAAAATAAAAAAGGACACTGTACGGTAAGTTGAAGTACATGGAGAAGTTAACACTGTCTTTTACATTATAAGTGTTATTTTCCAAGACATGTATCTTTGAAGCTGTGAAAGGAGAAGAAAGCTATAAATAAGAGATGAAATATGTTCAAAATGACCACAAAATGGTGTTGATTCCCTTATGCACCTGACAAATGTTATACCTCATTGTCAGGTTATTAACCATTTATTTATGAAATATGAACAAAAGCGCCTGGGTTGTTTATTGAGAAAATCGTGAGAAAAAAAATGTCCCCAAAAATAAACTATCATCTGGATTTTTTACCAGAGACATTATTTATCGGGTTGTTAATGAAATATTTACCTAGGTATTCATGAAATATGTACAGTCACCAGCATAAGTATTTTCACCTTGACTGCTGTAACTAGATTAGGTCGTATCCAGCATATTTGCTTTACAGATGCAACCCAACTTACATGCAACCTTTTCCCGCCGACGAAACGGTTATCAGGTCTGGTTGATCCAGGTATTTGTGCTGAACTGTTGATGATACATGAAGCATTTCTGCATTCTTAGATGAATCTCTGTTATTTAAAGTGTATTTTGCAATTAATTACATTATAAATCGTTGTATGTATAATGTATAATTTCTCTACATTCTGCATATGAGAAGAAAGAGAAATATTGATCATACATGAGTTAGAAAATTATTGAAATAGACTGCAAATATCAAATCAAGAACAATTGAAGAAAATAAGCGTGTAAATCTTTGTTTCCATTCATTCACCTACTTCAATTCTTCGCCATTCTGATAATACTCACATTTCTTTCCCTGTTCACAGAAGAAGATCTTGCTTATCACACTGACTATGGATTGAAATTGAAACATGTTGAATTAGGCCCGTAGACAGCCCAAAAATGTAGGGGAGGACGATAAAACCATATTATAGTTCATTTGTGAGCCTACCGTGACAATGTTAGAGGGAGTAGTAAAAATTTGGGGAGGGCCCAGCCCCCTAGCCCCTAGTGGATGCACGCTTGTGTTGAATAGCTCCGACCCGAGTTTTCTGGGTAAAAAATCAATGCGGTATTCACTTATCTTTGTCAATCAGTTTCTTGATGTTGCATAAAAACTGTTAACTAGGTGAAATCTTTCATGAATGTCTTGACGTGAGATTAACGTCTATATGAAGAGAGAATCATTAGTAGAGTTCATTAGTTTTCTTCCTCAAATTTTATTGATTAGGTAACTGTTATTGCAATGTATTGTTATTACTATTAACTATCATTCCAAACTCCATCATTTTATTGACTTAACCTGTTTCGAATCAGATATTGTGATGCAAACGATGTAACTTTGCGAAAAATATATTTGCAAGAGATCTAATTTTGAATTATTTTCCGCAAACTTAGTCATATATGACTGTTGCAGAACTTAGTATAAAACAAGAAAGATGATGTAAATTTAATAGTGGATGATAGGAGAACAATAGAAAGAAATGCAGAGTCCTTATTAAACGCTTGCAGCGACATTGGTTTAGAAGTAAATGCAGATAAAACTAAATACATGGAAATTCACCGGGATCGTAATAGAGCAAATTGTTGATGCGTTAAAATATCAAATAATGCTTTCGACAAAGTGGATATTTTCAAATATCTGGGATCAATATCACCAGACCAAAATCATATCCACAAAGAAATTAAATGTCGACTGAAATCAGGAAATTCGTGTTATTTCAGTTCAAAGTATTTTGTCGTCGCGAATTCTGTTGAGGAATTTAAAGCTTAAAATATATAAAAGGATAATCATGCCTGTTGTTTTTTATGGTTGTGAAACATGGTCGCTTGAGGGAAGAACGCAGACTGAAAGTATTTGAAAATAAAATCCTGAGACGAATATTCGGACCCAAGAGGAACGGGAATGACGGAAACTTCATAACGAAGAACTGCATAATTTATACGGTTTACCAAACATCGTTACGGTCATCAAGTCTGGGAGGCTCAGGTGGGCAGGTCATGCAACTAGAATATAAGAAGGTAGGAACACTTTCAAAGTTTTAACTGGAAATCCAATCGGAAAACGTCCATTAAGAAGACTTAGGCGCAGATGGGAGGACAATATTAAAATGGATCTCGCAGAAATAGGAATACAAAGTAAAAACTGGATCCAGTTGGTTAAGGATTAAAGTCAGTGGAGAGCTTTTGTGAACGCGGCATTGAACCTTCGGATTCCATAGGCCATAGAGAGAGAGAATATATTTAAGTTAAGCACAACTGCACAACAACCATGAGTGAGTGGTTAGCTTTTGCGCTTCTATCGGGGAGTTCAGGATTCAACCCCGCATTCGACCATTTTGACATACTAAATTTTTCTTAATTGTATCTGTAAATGTAGAGATAATGCGTATACTGTGAGTTCTGGCCGATTTCCTTTCTTATCGTTTTTAAATTGTTGTTATTACTATACCAGCAGTGACAGATTTGCGAAGGGGGTTAAGGTGGGGATGTTTTACGGGTGAAGCTTGTACTCGAAATTACAGAATTTCTAAAACAAACGAAATATTTGTTATGCCTTTACTCATAAATTTCAAGCTCTTCTCAAATAAAAATTAGGCATTTTTAGAAAAACTAAACGAGTAAGAAAACACCCTCCCCAAATACTTTTCTAAATCCGCCACTGATTATTAGTATATCTAAGGTTGTATCCGGAAGGTTATTGCTGAATATACAAACAAAACGAAATATTAGTTATGCTTGTACTCATAAACTCCCAAATAAAAATTAGGACATTTTGGAAAAACGAAACATTAAGCATAGAAACACCTCCCAAAACACTTTTCTGAATCCGTTACTGATTATTTGTATAAAATGGTATTCAAGTTTGTATCCGGAAGATTATTGCTAAATCATTGCACAGCTACAGTATAACAAGAATGTGTAAGTACGCTTTGATAGATATATTGACAAACGGGTGCAATGCTTTTGCGCACACTTTCTTCCAGCTTATCATTCCATGCAGATAAGAAGCAAAACAAATAATCATTTTAATGCTTTTGCGCACAAAATGGTATGCAACGTTGCCAATTCATTCTTTGATCTTAATATACAATATATTTTGAATGTTTTTTTTTTTTTTTTTTTTTGCAAAACAAGACAGGACTCATTTGATTAAATAAAATAAACTAATTTATTAAATTACCTAAGTAACTCCAACTACCTTACTTTCTTGGCTTCTTCAAACACACTAACTCACTTATATAACATAATACATAGCGAGACAGCAAGTGGTTCCTGATTGGTTACCGACAGCTGGCGGCAGCCAATCCCGTGACAACTTCCAAAAGAGAACTACTAAAATGAACTTTTAATTAACGACTTTCACTTGGCAGTAGCTCGTTAATTAAAAGTTCGTTTTTTTTACTTCTCTTTGGGTAGCTCTCACGGGATTGGCTGGCGGTAACCAATCAGGAACCAATTGCTGTGTCTTTGGAACTTGTTAACTACCAGATATGAATATATATACACTGCAGGATACTGAGTATAATTGTAATCTGTTGAAACTGAGACGAGAGTATGGACTTCGAGATATCAACTACGAAGAAAGGCGCACCATGCATAATAACGGGAGGTTATAAATATCGTCGTTTCCGTGAAGGAAGAGAAGGATCAATATGGAGGTAAGTTAAAATAGACTTACTAAATTGGTGAGAGCAGAAACCTTTGTTCTTCTCAGATTGCTTTGCGTAGCTTACTGTGCCTCTCCACTGGGTAAAATAAGGTAATGAAGCAGTGGGTGTAAACTAACTTAATACTCTAAGACAGCGTTTCCCAACCGGTGTGCCGCGGCACACTGGTGTGCCGCGAACGGGCCGCTGGTGTGCCGCGAGGAAATCGAAACAAAATTATTAATTCTATATCAACCAAATTGCAAGCTGACACACAATCATAGTCAACGTCTTGCGAATAAAATCAGAGAAATAAACACACTGCTGAACAAGACTGCACTTATTTAATATAAAAACCAATTTACACGTGACGTTTCGATCTTCTAGCCAAGATCCTCATCATGTCTGGAGTGTACGTTCTCATCATGTCAGAGTGTACGTCTGATGAGGATCTTGGCTAGAAGATCGAAACGTCACGTGTAAATTGGTTTTTATATTAAATAAGTGCAGTCTTGTTCAGCAGTGTGTTTATTTATCAAATTGCAAGACATAGGAAAAAATGTATATTTTTGTATTTCTCATTACTATAAATTTCTACCATGGAAAAATTACTGTAATTGTAATATATTATTCTACATCTATTACTGAGTAGCAGACAGTATTTCGGCTCGTACACATTTCCACGGTTAGCTGCTATGTTACACTTCAATTGAGAGTCATACTAATATCGAGAAATGGAATCACTTGTACGGTACGCGTCAAGTGAACGTTCGTAGAACACTCATTCGCACGTGAATGACAGAACAACACTTTGTTCAACAGGTGTGTTTTGACTTCGACGCATCGCAAGCTGTGTGATTGCAACGACGTGCACCGGTTTTGTTTAAAACAGCAAAGTTAAAAGTACAAGACATTTGTTTGTTCGTTCGTTATTTAGTGATCTTCGTTTTTAGTGAAAGGTTGAATAGTTTTCGAAAAAGAAAGCGTATTTTTAAAAATCTGAGTCCTATATTTCATTGCAATTGTTTTCTATTTTAAAATTAGAATAAAAAATAAGCATAATGAATTAGCATAAGGAGAAACCAGTGATCGAGCTTTCATTTCTATGAGAAGGAGATCAGTAATCACAGAAAAAAATTACCATGGTATTTTATATTTGCAAATAATAATAATGATATCTATGAGTGTGCTGCGAGAATTCAAGTTACACCCGTAGTGTACCGCAAGCTGAAAAAGGTTGGGAAACGCTGCTCTAAGATTTCGAACATTTTTGGTTTTGAATACATTTTCATACAAAAGTAGCAGAGTTAATCTATAGACCTTTTGGTAAGGCACCTGCTCACTATTGCTCCATCTACTAATGATTGATTACTTACACCAAATCATTAATTTTGCAGGTGTACCTTGAAAACATGCTCGGCTACAATTGAAGTTGATGGTACTGAAAGCAGGGTATTACAGAAAAGAGTGGAGCATAATCATCAAGAGAGTATTGAAAATGTTAACAGGCATTTGTTGAGGGAAAACTGTAAACGTCGTGCTGTAGAATGCCTTGACGAACGGCCAAATAAAGTCATAAGAAAGGAGATTTCAAAAATGACAAGCTTGAACAAGCTTGATCATAAGGTTATGAAAACATGCAGAGAAGCAATGTATCGATCTCGGAGGAAGAAATAGCCCAGTAAACCAAAAGATATCACCGAAGTTATTCAACAATTGAAAGAAAGAACGAACGATATAACTATGACTGGAGAAAGGTTTCTGTACGTCAATGAAGCAGCGCAAATAGTCCTTCTTACATGCAAATGCAGGTATATGTTCCTTTTTAGTTGTTGTTGTTTGATGATTTTGATGTTGTTTTTATATAGTTGTTTCTATATAGGACTAGTGAAGAAAATGTTTCGCTTCTATGTGTTCTTTATTCTTATTCGGTATTATTATTCCTTTATTCTTTTTTCATTTCAGGTTCTGGTGTGATTTCCAGGACATGGAATTGTTTGCTGACGGAACATTTGCATATTCTCTACGACATTTTGCCCAGCTATATACCATTCACGGCTATAAGAATGGATATTATGTTCCTCTATGCTTCGCGTTATTGCCAAAAAAAGATAAACAGACTTACGAAGATATGTGGAAGATGGTTATCAGTTTAGACGCAAGAGTGACACTCAGATATATTGACACAGACTTTGAAAATTCTGCCATAGAAGCTATCAGAGTGATGTTCCCAGACTGTGATATTCGTTGTTGCAGGTTCCACCTAGGTCAAGCATGGTGGCGAAAGATACAAAGTGATAGCGATCTCCGTAGATTCAAAGTCACAGTTAGGTATGTACCATTATGATTTGTGCCTTAGTTACTTTTCTTTTCGGTTTTATAGTTACTTCTTTAAGCTGTGGACTTTTGAAATAACTCTACTATCATGACATTAGTTTATGTCTTCTAAATATAAATTTGTGGCTACTACTCTAGGCAAGACTACTCTAGGAAATTTAAGTTGTGAACTATCCATAAAAAAGTCAACAATGTTGAACTCAATTTAATTTATATGCTTTTTAGGTTCTTGGCTAAAGACATTTTTTGGACTCCCGTATTTCTCTCCAGAGCAAGTACCAGATGCCTTTGCTGATCTGATTTCGGTGGCACCTGACACCAAAGGATTTAGATTTACGGATTATGTGCTGAACAACTACATCGATGATAATTGCAGGTAATATTCTGGTTTGACAAATGTAAAAGATATAATGAATTTTGGGGGCAATAACAACCCTGTGTAAGCCAAAGTAATTAAAAACTGTCTAGTAGGCCTACATAGGCTAGAAGCATTCTCGTTTGAGAAATTAAAGGCATGAATATAGAAATAGCGCACAGAAATAGTAAAGAATTATATGAAATGAGATCCGAAAATTAGTTTCTACTTTATAGCAGTTCTGGAAATCAAAATATTATTTCAAAATAAAAAATTAAACGGTGGTAGGATATGGTATTCATGATTACCTTTTCTTTTCAGGTACCCTCCAGTGATGTGGGCTTGTGAACCATCTTCAGCACCTAGGACAACAAATGGACCAGAATCTTTCCACCGTCACTACAACAGCCAGTTCTATTCTAGTGCACCTGATGTCCATAAGGTAATATCAGTGTTACTTGAAATGCAGCATGAAACACGCTTGAAGATCGATTCGGTACGGAACGGTGATTCGAAACCACAAAGGAAAGAAGAAATTCAAAGGAGGGAACAAATCATGAAATTATACAGGTACTTTCAAAACTCTACACACAGCGAAGTTTCGAGAATGAAATATCTTAAAGTTGTAGGACACAAATTTCAAGGACTAAAGTTGTAAAAAATGTACCATACAGCAGAATTGAATATAATAAACATTGAACAGCAGAATTGAATATTTCTTTCGTATCTTTCATATTTACCCTTATTCTTTAAAGTATTGAAGTTGTGCGCAACTGCATGATTTGCTTAAGCATGATTATATTGAGATTTGGCAACGTCGCATTTAAAAACTGTGCGCAAAACCACGATTTTATACTTTTCGATCAGCTGTCAATTAACTACAGATTATCGTAGATCTTTGGGAGAAAACTGTGCGCAAACGAGGTGCACCCTTGACAAACGTACGCTCTGACGGATATAATGAAAAACAAAAGTTTAACTTATGTGCTAGAAGCTAGAGTAGGCCTACTAATCTCTAGGAAATGAAACACGGATGACTAAAAAGAAATGATGTAGAAAAGAAAAAGTGTCGATAACTCAGAAGTTAAAATAAAGTTAAAAATCTTCTACAGTTGCCCTCAAATACTACGTACTTTATGTTTACTTTAATTCATAAAACATGTGTTCCATCCATTATGATGGTGAATTCCAGAGCAAAATATAGCATTTAGGTCATGAAATCTTATTTAACTTTAGAGTATACTATAAGAAAGCTATTTAAATAGAAAAATCATGAAAATGAAAAAAGCCAAAATTTCCAAAAGTCTCGTTTCTTTTCAAAAAAGCCGGCTTTTTATGTGCAAAAAACCATCGATTCAAAAAAGCCGGCTTTTTTGCATCTCTACTAACGAATAAAACTAATTTTTTCGTTAGTGCTTGTAGTGGGGGCTAAGTTCACGCTAATTTCGAAAGTTTTCTTTACTTGTAACATTAGTGCTTCCTACTGCGCCAACACCTAAGTTTAGTGCTTCATTAGTGTAGGTGCTACAAGTAAAAAAACCTTTGCGGGCCAGCAGGAACTTGGTTCCCACTTCAAGCACTAACGAAAAAAAGTCCATTCATTAATGTATCATTAGCGCTTCTGCAAAACACTCATAGTTCCGTTAATGCTTAACTATTGATGTAGATATTATGGCCAATTATATGCCACATAAATCCCATAAGAAATTCATGGGAAATTTTTCATTGCGTCAAATTTCCGTCAAAATCAAAAGCACTAATGACCTCTTCTACTGAAATCGTTAGTGCTTCATAGTGCACTAACACCTAATGTTAGTTCTTCATTAATGTAGGTCCTACATGTTTCTAGAAAATACTTTTAGTTTCGTTAGTGCTTCACTATTAGTGTAGTTATGGCCAGTTACATCTCAGGACACTCACATAAGAAATTTAAGGGGAGTTTTTCACTGTGTCAAATTTCTCCCAAATTAAAAAGCACTAATGATCACTTCTAGTACAATCCTTAGTGCATCGTTAGTGCTTCTTTGTGCACCAACCCCTAACGTTAGTGCTTATGCTTAATTAGTATAGGTGCTACAAGTAAAATATCTTTGATGGTCAGCCTGAATTTGGGCCCACTTCAAGCACTAACAAAGTAATTAGTGCATTCGTTAGTGCTTCCTGAAAATACTGACACTTTGTTTGGAATTTGATATTTCTAAAGTTGGCAAACACCAAAAATTTTGAATAAATCCCAAAGTGTGGTAGCACTAACGTTAGTGCTTAGTGCGTTTAAGTGCACTAACAATGCACTAACGATTGCCGTTAATCCCATATTTATACATCAATTGTATGGAATTTGATATTTCTGAAGTTAGCCCCCACCAAAGATCTTGAATAAATCCCAAAATATGGTAGCACTAACGTTAGTGCTTAGTGCGTTTAGGTGCACTAACGATGCACTAACGATTGCCGTTAACTCTATGTTTCTACCTCAATTTGTACAGAATTTGATATTTCTGAAGTTGCCCACCCCACAGAAAATCTTGAATAAATCCCAAAATATGGTAGCACTAACGTCAGTGTTTAGTGTTTTTAAGTGCACTAACGATGCACTAACCATTGCCGTTTACCCCATGTTTCTACGTCAATTTGTATAGAATTTGATATTTCTGAAGTTGCCCACCCCACAGAAAATCTTGAATAAATCCCAAAATATGGTAGCACTAGCGTTAGTGCTTAGTGCGTTTAAATGCACTAACGATGCACTAACGATTGCTGTTAACCCCATGTTTCTACATCAATTTGTATGGAATTTGATATTTCTAACGTTGACATATCAAAATCTTGAATAAATCCCAAAATATGGTAGAACTCACATTAGTGTTTACTGCGTTTAAGTGCACTAACTATGCACTAACGATTGCCCCTTAACTCTATGTTCCTATCTCTATTTGTATTGAATTTGATATTACTGAAGTTGCTCACCCAACCGAAAATCTTGAATACATCTCAAAATATGGTAGCACTAACGTTAGTGCTTAGTGCGTTTAGGTGCACTAACGATGCACTAACGATTGCCGTCAACTCTATGTTTCTATCTCTATTTGTATAGAATTTGATATTTCTGAAGTTGCCCCCCACCAAAAATCTTGAATAAATCCCTAAAATATGGTAGCAATAACGTTAGTGCTTAGTGCGTTTAGGTGAATTAACGATGCACTAACGATTGGCGTTAACTCTATGTTTCTATCTCTATTTGTATAGAATTTGATATTTCTGAAGTTGGCCCCCCACCAAAAATCTTGAATAAATCCCAAAATATGGTAGCACTAGTGTTAGTGCTTAGTGCGTTTAGGTGCACTAACGATGCACTAACGATTGCCGTTAACTCTGTTTTTATCTCTATTTGTATAGAATTTGATATTTCTGAAGTTGGCCCCCCACCAAAAATTTTGAATAAATCCTTAAATATGATAGCACTAGCGTTAGTGCTTAGTGCGTTTAGGTGCACTAACGATGCACTAACGATTGCCGTTAACTCTGTTTTTATCTCTATTTGTATAAAATTTGATATTTCTGAAGTTGGCCCCCCACCAAAAATTTTGAATAAATCCTTAAATATGATAGCACTAGCGTTAGTGCTTAGTGCGTTTAGGTGCACTAACGATGCACTAACGATTGCCGTTAACTCTATGTTTCTATCTCTATTTGTATAGAATTTGATATTTCAGAAGTTGGCCCCCACCAAAAATCTTGAATAAATCCCAAAATATGATAGCCCTAACGTTAGTGCTTAGTGCGTTTAGGTGCACTAACGATTGCCGTTAACTCTATGTTTCTATCTCTATTTGTATAGAATTTGATATTTCTGAAGTTGGCTCCCCACCAAAAATCTTGAATAAATCCCAAAATATGGTAACACTAACGTCAGTGCTTAGTGCGTTTAGGCGCACTAACGATGCACTAACGATTGCCGTTAACTCTATGTTTCTACCTCTATTTGTATAGAATTTGATATTTCTGAAGTTGGCCCCCCACCAAAAATTTTGAATAAATTCCAAAATATGGTAGCACTAACGTTAGTGCTTAGTGTGTTTACGTGCTCTAACGATGCACTAACGATGCGATAATTTTTGTGAAAATCTGTCTGCATAAAGATGGGTGGGTGGGCTAACTTCATATGAAGTTGGCCCCCCACCAAAAATCTTCAATATCTCGTAAACGCTGATAGCACTAACGTTAGTTCTGAGTGCACTAACGTGCACTAACGATGCACTAACGATGTGCAACGCTTGGTGTAATTTGGGAGAGGTGGGCGGGGCCAACTTCAGGCACGTAACCACCTAATCATTAGGGAGCTTTACTTCTTAGTTTAAGATGCTCCACATATTTTGGAAGTCTGACGGACACATTCGGTCGGTTATCAACTATCTGAGAATTACTGTCCATAGAATCTGTTATTTCTAGAGTTAGTTATGTTATCATTAAAGTGTTGTTGTTATAATAATGTCTTAAATCCACAATGTTTCTGGGTCTTTTTAAACTTTATTTCTGATATTACTGTCATTAATAATGATTATACTTGAAGAATTGGGGATTGCGTCAAGAGTCATTATGTAATTCGAGTGCTTCATTTTGATTGATCAATACTCTTTAATGATACGTGTATAATATTAATTACGGAAAGAAAGAATACAGTTATAAAAGAAAATCATTATTTTACGCGCTTAATTCCCAAGATTTCATGCAAGAAAATAACTATGTCTATAAATACTGGGATGAACATGGAATTTAGAGAAATATTTGCTCTTTCTTAATGCCATTATGGAGTTCTGTGCATTTATTCTTGCGCCAGCGTAGCCATGTCAAAATCTTATTTTAGTGTACTGGTATGGTTAAAAGTTCGTGTTTATCTTTGTTCTAGAAATTATCTTGTATGTACATTGTGTATAAGTTTAGAACGCAATTTAATATTCGAAAATTTGCTTTTGTCACTACTATTCATACAAGACTTAGGATAAGGGGGCTCAGTGGTAGAAAGCTCATGTCTGCTGCGTAGGGTTCTTGTTTCGATTCCAAACCGCACCAAGTGGGCTTTGTGGTGGACAGACACCGTATGGGTGGGTTTTTCGGAGTTCTGTTTCCTGCCACTTTCGTCACTTCATCATTATCATCCATCTTGTCATCGTCGTCTTCTTTAGCCTCGACGCATAAACATGGGACGTTAAACTGTAAAATGGGCTTAAGATAAGATGTCTACATGAACTAAAACATGTCCTTCGCGTTAGTATAAATTGATTGTTGATTTGACTAATTAATGTTTAACAAACTGCAGATTTAAGATTTCATAAAAAGTATGAGAAAGAATATGATCTAAATAAAATATCAACAAAATAATTCTTTCAGGGTCAATAAGGATTTCCGTTTACACTCTCAGCTAAGCAAATCTATGTACTGCGAATAATATATAGTATTGTTCAAATACATCTTTCCACCCACCTCTCTTTTTTTAAAGGCTGAAAATATATGTACGAAATTTTAATATTTTACCTTGAAATAAAACCCTCAACTGGATAAAAAAATCACATTTTTTAATATTTCATTTACGAATAAGAATACAGTACTTTGAAAAGAGAGGTGGGAGGCTATTTTTTTTAAAATATACAGTACAAGATCATTGAACACTTTTTCCTAATTCATGAGAATGAACCATAGTAATTTATAATAATTTACAAAACTTCAGCTAAAGTTCACTTTAAAATGTAGAATTTTCTTGGCTTCGAAAAAATTTGCAAAACGCAATCTTCTCTCATGCACAGAATAGATTTCTACAAACGTTTAATGAATATTAATATAAATAAATACAAACAAATTATTCACTGAAAAGTTTTTTAAAATACAATGTAATGCAGTTGAAATTATGTCAAAAGACGCCATTCAATACAACTGCTTCGATTGATTGAATAATACATTATGCATATTTAATTATTAATTTAACAAACTTCCAGATACAGTCTGGCGAGATCAATTTACATTGGAATCATTAACAACCAATAACAATAAGAGAAGCAATGAGAAAGGAACTCGGTAAAGAAATATATTCAAAGGTACTATCTTGATATTTGCCTGGTGAATGTAAGGAAAAACAATGGAAACTTTCTAGATGGAAGTATTGAATTTGAAACCTTACAACTTTGAAGCAAGAATTCTAACTACTCCTGTAGCATATCACATATCACAAGAAAAATGGTATTAAGATGTAACCACCTGTCAAAAAACAATGTCTGAAATTTATGAAACAATATATTGTATGTATTAAATTGACCAGATTTGTATTTTATCACGTGATCATAAAGAAGATCCTTGATAAAGCTGGTGCAAGAATTAGTTTCGTTAGACGAAAGTGTAAAATATTGAAAATTTCTAGTTTTTAAAAAACTACAAGAGATTTCGAAGCTTCAGCTTGTAACGATTTTAGTATAATAATAATAATAATAATAATAGAGGAAAGGTCGATTTAATTGATGAGTGGTGAGAGCCATTTTGTATATTGCAGGAAAAATCTGAACTATTCTGGCTGAACTCGTTTTTCTGTATGAAGCCCTAGGTTCATAACTGTCATCGGTCATAAGGATCCATCGATCATCACTAGGATGTATATTGAGTAATCCTAGTGTCGTATAGTATTTGGTTAAATTGAGTACGTTATCAGTGCTTTTACATGGATACGATCCTGATTTTGTGCATGCATTTCTTGGAATTATAAATCGGGTTCATGATTACCGATATAATAGAGAAAAGCGGTTTAAATTGGAAAATTATTTTTGGGAACATCTGAGAAAAGTAATTCATTCCCTATGGTTAGGAAATTAGTGCCTATAAGTAAAATTGGTTCTTTGTCATATGTTATTATATTGATTTAAAATTAAGCATATAAAGATATATATTGAATAAAAGTATCATTTTGACATATTTGTTACGCTACAATATTTTCTATGGGAAGAGATTGTTCAAAGTTTGGAGTTGTATTTATTGATAAGTGTTGTTAAACTTATACTGTTACTAAATTATTGAAAATTTCTTGCCTGACAGATATCATAGCTTAAAGAATTGTAGTACTTCTTTTAAAAATATATACATTTGATGGTACTTTTGTTATAAAATGTACTTATTATTGTAAATCTGTTAAATTAATTTTAAATTTCGTGCTAAAAAACCAATAATTCAGTTAGTAGCATTTAAACTGTTAGAGATATTGTACTGTTCATATTTGACGATATTTATAAAAATTGTTGAGTGAATTTAGTGTTTTCTGTCAGCTTTTACTATAAATTCACATTAACTCAAAAATTATTTTGGTGAAAAGATTAGGATCTACAGTAGTTACAATATAGTTTTTACTGTTTTGATATATTATATTTTCCTTTTTTAAGAATTAATTTATATACACTTCCGTAATCTACACAAAAAGGTAATAGTGCATGAACTTCGTGAATTATTCCGACTTCATGTCCTACGACGATAGGTTTCAGGTATTATTGCCCTCTTAACTTACGTTACAAGCTTTAACCATATTAATATGCACGTTAATATGTAATATGCACACATATGTTTATGATCATTTGCAATTCCAACTAAATGTTCTATTTGGGGGTGAACACCAATCCCAATCCAGACCATTGACAACAAAATATGTAGAAATAAATTCCCATTTCGCTGAAGGAAAATCTGCACTTGTAACAGTGCAACTCATTGCTGGTTGTATTCCGAATATCTTCAATTTGTTGACAGTAGTTGATATGGTACCTCGATTGTCGCAGAAAGTGGAATTATTTAAGGATGATATGGTGAGGCTGGTCCTTCTCGCTGTAAATTTCACTAAATCATAATGTTCAACATTAACTGAGATTCCATCATCTAAATAAATTTCACCTTCTGCACATAGAGCGTTAGGATCACTGTTATTATTACAGTTGAGAGCCACCACAAGAGTAATTGGCCTACTTCTTGTTTTGTCCACAGTTTCATCCGGTTCCTGAGAAAAGAAAAAAATAGATTTAAGTATAGCAGTTCACAAGTTTCGTATTCTTACGATTATAGTTACACAAGATGAATAATATTGTAAAGCCATGATAACTCGATAGCTTGCAGGGTTGGAAACTAAAATTAAAAATAACCTTACAAGTTGTCACAGAATTAAATGAGGAGGACAAAAGCTTATCTGGTGAAGATTTATTCTATATGAAATGTTATAAACATGTTATAGAATGCTGTTTTTATGGTTGTATCAGCATGTGATACTTAAAGAACTACTATTTATGCCAATGATAAAAGTACCACACGCTTGAATTAATTATTTCACCCCATCTATGAATAAGGATATTCAAAGAAAAGTAGATGAGTAACTATACAAAAGTACTCATCAAGGATGGTTTTATTAATGTTATCATCGCCAATCCTTACATGTAATTTTTCTTACAAACTTTTTTGTCACTCATATTTTACTGTCTACATAATTTGGTGGAGGTGTTAATGGGAAACCAAGTAACAAATTTACGATAAAAAGTTAGATTTAAAATAAGGAGAAATAACAGAATATAAATGTGAATTATTTACACGAAAAGAAGCATAATCATATGAAAAATACACATAATAAATAATTTGTGTTGTGGTTGTGAGAAGTTTTTATCTATACCCTTTATTGGTGCACAGAATTTCCGGCTGTTATCCAAGTCTAGGCAATCGTAACGAACGCTTTCAATAACCCCATTGACCGTCACTTTAGGTATTCGAAAATCAGGAATTGGAGTTTTGTATACTGTATTCCTGACATGCTCTCAGAGATAAAAAGGACTGATAGTGTGATTCAGGATGACGTTGTGGCCTGGAATTTATGTAGTTTATGAAGACCTTCCACAAAATACGTTTCATTCGGTAGATTCTTTGTTTCTCTGCAAAGAAATACAACCCTATTGCTCTACCGTACACAGAGGCACACCGAGCATTTACTTTCGGCGTATCGTTAGAATTACTATTTCAATACTCCGTCTTCAGATATTATGTGACTTAATATGAACCCATATGTAAAGTCAGAATTCTCCGAAATAGTATTCTTACTTAGCCAAGTAGAAAATATTTAGATACTTTATAGTTTTCAATCACATTAAGTATGGAACAGTAAATTTCAAAATGCTAAAAAATAGTTTTATACAGAGCATGTATGATTTCAACATTGTACACTTAAAGAATGTTTATACAGTATTTTATGAATCTCTTAGTTTGGCGTTAAACACGGCAAACTGATTTCTGAGGACAATGTCCGAATTATGTTGTGATAGTCTTATATGTAGTTCAGAGTACAATAATACGCAGTGTAGGAAGTCTACGAGAAAGTGTCAGGATAGGCGTCCAATTACTTTTAGTAGGGAGTCATAATTTGAATCTTACACCCGAGTTTTCTTTCTTAAGAGGCTTCATCCCGGCGAAATTAAAATACTGCTAATTTTACAGTAATTTTGCGATATCTTCAAACAGATAAAATATAATCGAAACGTGGAACAAGAGCGCCCTGGACAATATCATTTTACATGACACACCGTTATGACAACTCATTTATCTGCTTTTGATTTCCAGCCATTTAGAAAATCTGCATTTATTTTCGCTTTTCTAAATGGCTGGAAATCGAAAGCAGATAAGTGAGTCGTGATAACGGTATCTCATTAAAATAATATTGTCTAGGGTGCTCTTGTTCCACATTTCAGTTATCTTTTATCTATTTCAAGATATCACATAATTACTGTAAAATTAGCGGTATTTTAATTTCGCCGGGATGAAGCCTCTTAATTGATACTACGATGACGCTTATGGGTGATTATATAGTTCTGGCATCAAACGTAAGATGAATGTAATGGTAATATTAATGAAGTAGAGAACATTTCTGAGTTACTGCTAATGGAAGAATGACTCTTTATTTTCAAGTTCATGTAGAGCATATATATTGTGCTGGTCTACTCCTTTGTTTAAAGTTAATATCATTTTACACATATCGTTAAATTAGATATTTAATTCAGTTTCTGTAATAGACTATCTGAAAACTGAAAATAAATAAGTATTCCCTTTGTTGGCTTTCATTTGTAGCAAATGTATAATTTAACAATAAAACTATGGCGTGGACCAGTAGTCACTTGATACTAGCAGTTATTCAGTTTCTAATTGATTGGAGTAGCAGTAGTTAACTGACGTAAGCAATGCGTTAGGGTATAGTCCGTGATAATACGTGGTTCGTGAATAATATGCTTTAAGATGTGATTTTATAAAGGATTTAAACTTTTTTCATTTGTAATTAAATAAATTTACAGCGAATAAAAAGTTATCAAAGGAAATTGTAATAAATGGATTAGCAGACGGGATACAGCGAATAGTCAGCGCGTTCATTTCATCTCAGCGTTTTCTAATATACGAATTTGTATATGATCTAGAGGACTTAAAAGGGTGCATTACTTCTGAAATTGATAAATTATCATCCAACAACGTTAGAGATGTAATAGATTCTTTTCTGCTTACCCATAACTTCCCAGCGTGTCCATATGGACACGCAAATAGGGATAACTTTTTACACCTGGGAGATTTTGTGTGGAATTTTGTGACACGGCTCACAGTGAACACATTACAACAATAACAACAAAAATTTCGTTATTTTCACATTTACTACGATCATATGGAACAAACGTAACTGAAAATACTATAAAATCAGGAAAAAAATTAATTCGGGCAGTTATGGGTTAAAAGATAGAGTTTTTGCATTGAAAATAATGGATGTAACTTGAACATTTGAGTCAGATAATGTAACTTCCTAACTCAACTTAATATTGTGATACAACTTGTAATAATGTTATAGTGCCGTAGTTCATAAACTTAATTTCAAATGTATTTTTATCAAGTGGCTTATGGTTCACATTTTATTATTTTATTTTGACCTTCGATCATATTCCCATATTTTAAAAGCACTAAAAGCAAATAATCAACTTTTGCTGAACAAGTCTTATGAAACTGTTTTAAAACAAAGAAAGTACTTACTTGTAATGGAACAATATGACCACCACGTATTAACAATGTGATTTGTGAGTCAGATGTGTGCAGTGTAAGGTTTCCAGTATTACTAATTTTCTGTCCAGAATAGAACTCATACCATGGTGTCGTTGGTATATAAACATCAATTGTCTCCCTTTTCTCAATTTCACCTACTAAGTTTCTTCGATAGAACACAGGAGCTGCAAGAAGAGATGGTCCAATCATGAATTGTTCATCCAAAGTCCAGGTTTGATTGTCATGTAAAAATTCGAAGAACATAGGTTTTATTATCGGATGCCCTTTGACATTAGCATAATACATGCTGGTATAGTAATATGGAATAAGCGAATATCTCAATTTTATTGCGTTAGAGATTGCAACTTGAGCATAACGAGAGAAAATTGTTGATTGAGTTGGATCACGCAAGATAAATCCTTCTCGGTTGGTGATTCTAGCTAATGGAAAAGTGAGGCCTAGTATGTACCAATGAAGGCACACATCTTCAATTTCTTCAATATAGTTAGCATCTAATGAGCCGCATAAAGGTACCCCAGAAAAAGGAATACCATATAGACCCATTTCTAGCACTTCTATTAAACTCTGTCTCATATCATCCCAGGTGGCATCATAGTCGTTACCTTGATGTCCTCCCCAAGAACCAGTGCCTGGGAAAGTAGATTCGCTGAGAAGCAGCAAACGCTGAGTTTGTGAAGATGGTACTTTTTGCCAAGCTTTAGAAACATAAGCCATTTGATCTATCCCATATGAATTGTGAACTTGGAAATGAAGCTGATGTCGACTGTGCTTTGCCATGGAACATATTGTACCATTTGTTAGCGATCCATTCAATTTTTCAGGAATAAAAGGAAAATTATCTTTACAGAATTCAGTGTCTTCGTTCAAGGGTTCATTGTCTATCAGAACTATACCGTTAGCAGAAATTGGATTGTCAGTAATACTTTTTATGAACTTTTCAATCCATGTTTGAATATTTGCATTTGAGAAATCCGGATAAACGGTCTTTTCTCCTTGGTATATACCAGTAAATTCTACTGTTTCCGATTCCATGATGAAAATTTTATCGTATGATCCTGATGCATATGGTGGGTACGTGTTGTTCTTCAGGACATGTGGGTATAAAGAAAGAAAAAGCTTTTTCTCAGCATCCTGTAATTTCTTTATTGCCTCAGTGATTATACTTGATATTGAGTCATTGATCTGAAATGGTCTGTTACCGAGGACATGCTCATCAATACAATCCGATTCGTAATATATTCCAAGATCTTGCGCATTTTTAAGGAATTCAGCATATTCGTGAATATTATCCGATGTTCTGCATACGTGAAGTCCCAAGCTCCACGCTGGGAGTAATGGAGGCATACCTATGAAAGTTAAATACTGTTCCATAACATCATTCGGGAGAGGTCCAGCAAATATGTGAATTCTAAGTGGTCCACTTAAAGCCCTTACACTCAGTAAACCAGATGGAAGCAATTGGAATTCCATTGGGCCTGAATTTTCAAAAAATACGCCATGGATATGTTCTGAATCTTCCACAGATAAATAAAATGGATGACTTCCTGTGCTATATTTCCTTATTTTATTATGACTATTATACAATACTAACTTCTGTCTGTTGGGATCTAATATTAATTTATCTTTATACCATTGTCCCAAACCATATACAATAGTGCTTTTCAGCAGAAGTGAGATTTCCCAGTAACCATCACTTCCTATTAGGGGTCCAAATTCAGTTCGTAGTAATTTAGAACCCGTATTGTTTCGAATTATGTCCAGAAAGAAGACTTCGTCTTTCTGTCGTGAGGTATTTGCCATGAACACAGTATTTTCAATAGGGAGACCTGGAGCTTCTATGTTGTAATCCGGAGTATCCACTAACAAAATTTTCAAGTGTTTCTCAGTTTTTGGTATTAAATGGAAATATATTTGCTTAGTAGTTGTCTCGTATGGTGTCATCATTGTACTCGACCTCGGTGTCAATTCACTATTAATTCCATCTGATGAAGACATATTACTAACCATAAGTAAACTATACTCAGAGGGTAAGGTATGGTAACATTTAGGCAACTTATCCTCTTGACTCCAGCAGCATCTTCTAGACAAACACACTTCTTTGGTTGTGTTAACCAAACACTCGACTCTGAAAGAAATTAAAAAACACCTTTGAATCAAAAATTCATTGTTAGTCTGATCACTTCTTAGGAAGTAAAATAAAATAATAACGTACCATAGTTTTTTGAAACTTATATTATGTTGAATTTGTACAGTTTTGGCATTAAAAAGTACCTTCATCAGATTCATACTATCAATTGAATGCAATTCAATATATGTTAGGAAACAGCCTTCGTCAGAAACTATTTCTTCTATCTCTTAGAAAATAAAATAAACTATGAACAGTGTGTGATAGCACTATATCTGATTAGCGCATTGTTACATTGTTTAAACTGTGATAGAGTTGGAAAAATAAATAGTTCCAAGAACTGTATAGCCCTATTCAGAGTTCTTTGTTATATTTTTTCTGAGACGGTATATTTTTAACGAAAGTATTGTAAGAATGTCAGAACTATAACACAATTTGTAAAATACAAATAAACAAATACTGCCTTCTTCAGAGTTTTTTAAATTTTGTTTTCTAAAAGATTGTATGTATCTGATATTATTACGGTACAATGCCGAGGCGCTTATTTGAATTAAGTTCCATATTAAGTAGTTTTAGACTTCAGAGAAATACTTGTATAATCATGATTTTTATGCAATATTGTTTTAAGATTACTAAAAGATAGGATATTGAACCCTTATATTGTTCCCTTTTAGAGCAATCAATGTTTTAAGCAGCGAGACTATTTACGAAGCACATATACAGTACCAGGCCCGTATCCACCGGGGGCCTGTCCCCTAAATTTTACTAGCCACCTAAAATTTTCATGGCATGCTTTCAAATGAACTATAATATGGTTGGATCGGTCTCCCCCTAAATTCCAAGAAATAAGGGATACGAAAAACAGAAACACTTGTAATGATGGTACCTCGTCGATTTTGAATGCTCAAGATACCGGCTGAGAGTTACGCGGCAGAGCGAATGGAATTAAATATTATATATATATATATATATATATATATATATATATATATATATATATATATATATATATATATATATATACCGCCTTCCTTACATTTTTGGGCTGGCTACGGGCCTATACAGTACTACAATTAATTATGGAATTGGACATACACATTAGCTCATGAACGCCTTCTATTGATAATGCCTACTTAACATAGCTATAACAAGGTAAAGCAAATAAGTAGATATAAATGTAAGATGATTTCTCGAACATAATAATTCCAAGATGTAAAAATTAAGGATACAAGCATTTTTCTTGTGAGAGTTTTAAGTAATTATTTAGTTTTAGCGGAACTTAGAATCCAATTTAGGCATTAGGAAGGAATCCGCGGGCAACAGTTTGGATGGGATCCGCGCTTCATATTGAATGAGAAATCAGTCTATTTGTATTTCCTTACTGGGCGACACTGGGGACATGCTTCAAGAAAGTAAACTTTTGAACAATTCCAATATTCATGATAATAGTTAAATGATAAGTTACAAGAGAAAGGTAAAAAAGAATAAGTACATAAAATTATGTATATATGAAATTCGAATGTACGAGTTAAGTCAAAATCGGGTAAACAATAAGAAGTAGAGTCAAAGTACATTGAAAGTAAGAATTAGGATTTCGTGAGACTGAGAGGACTAGCAGCTAAACGAGAGGAAAATATTAAAGAGTGAGAAAATTATAGATATTAAAAGAATAAAGGAAAAAAGTGTAAAATGTTGTGTGAAGAAGTCTAGGTGAAGGGATCACGTTGGAGGTAGAAGTATGTCTGCATTGTGCATAAGACTGTCAAGGGTCACATTCAAATCACTGCACAAGCAAACAACGGCGCAAATCTGTCTTCAACATTGAGTGGGGGGACGGGTAAGACCTTTCCCATATTATATATATAGTGGCGTATTTAAAGGGCTGTCGGGCTCAAGCTTCCCCCGAAATGAATTTGTTAGTTTTTCGCATTCCACGTTCAACAATAATCCTTCTTACCATTTCTAAGAATTTCATTGACTTTCCATTTTCCTATGCTCTTTGTTTAGAAATAATATTGTATCTGTAAAATTTCATTCCATTTAAGAACTACGTCCTTTTGTTCTTTCTTTCGTCCTTTCTACTTTTATGTTTCTTTTTGTTAATGTTACTTTCTTTCATTTCGCCTATCATACTTTATCGACCGTTGTCAGTTGTGATTCAAGTCGGCCGTCATAAGTAACACCAAAACTAAGAGGAGTTCATAAGCGAAACTGGTGTTCCACACCAACTTGCGCGGATATCAACATGACAGGACTTCAGTTATTATAACAAAGGAAAAATTATATCATTTAGTTATTTTTAAAATAAGGAAATGTTTGAATTAAAGAAAATCAAAACGGGGGAATAATTAGTCCGGGAAATTAGGTAGGCCAAGAGGATGCCTCCTTTTTCTTGTATGAATAGAATAAAGGGTTAGATTCAGTCCTAAAGTTTTGTATCATATCATATAGGATTTATCGGTCTGCAATTCTTGCCATTATAACTTCAATTTATGCATAAATTAAAATATATTTTATTCTCAAACTCAGGTGGGCAATTGCCCACTTCCTTTCTTGTATTGGGTATAGTTCCTCGAAACAAAATCCTAAATACGCCATTGGTTGTCTTCAACATTGGAGGTGGGCAGATTTGTGGTTTATTCTAGGGAAGGGAGATGAAACTCATATTAGCGTGCATAGTCCTCCCCCCATCACGCAATTCTTCGAAAACAATTTCATTCGTTTGTACTTCGTTTGCTCCCATTTGTTCCGCAGTAGCTCCGTTTGCTCCTCTACCGTTCGCGAGAAAATTGAACCTTAAAGTGAGGGGACCAAAACAACGTCGTCCCAGCCCCCCACCCAACTAAAAATAATCGCTGAGGGGAACGGATGGTGGCATTCGTTTGTACTTCGTTTGCTCCTATTTGTTCCGCAGTTTCTCCGTTTGCTCCCCAACCGTTCCCGAAAAAACAGAAATTTAAAGTGGGGGCCCAGAACAACATGGTCCCAGCCCCCCACCCAATAGCAGAGAGGAACGGATGGTGACATTCGTTTGTACTTCGTTTATTCCCATTTGCTCGCAGTTTATACGTTTGCTTCCCTGCCGTTCCCGAGAAAATAGAAATTTAAACTGAGGGGCCAGAAAAAGGTGGTTCCAGACCCTCGAACTATAAACAGTCACAGAGAGTAACAGATGGTCGCATTCGTTTGTACTTCGTTTGTTTTCATTTGCTCTGCAGTAGCTCCGTTTGCTCCCTTACCGTTCCCGAGAAAATGGAATTTTAAAGTGTGTGTGGGAGGGGGGGAGGAAGAACAACGTCGTTCCATCCCCCCACCCAACTAAAAATAATCGTTGAGAGGAACGGATGTTGGCATTCGATTGTACTTCGTTTGCTCCCATTTGCTCCGCAGTTTCTCCGTTTGCTTCCCTACCGTTCCCGAAAATATAGAAATTTAAAATGAGGGAGGGAAGAACAACATGGTCCCAGCCCCCCACCCAATAGCAGAGAGGAACGGATGGTGACATTTGTTTGTACTTCGTTTGCTCCCATTTGCTACACAGTTTCTACGTTTGCTTCCCTACCGTTCTCGAGAAAATAGAAATTTACACTGAAGGGCCAGAAAAAGGTGGTCCCAGACCCTCGAACTAAAAAGAGTCACAATCAGTAACAGATGGTCGCATTCGTTTGTTTTCATTTGCTCTGCAGTAGCTCCGTTTGCTCCCTTACCGTTCCCGAGAAAATGGAATTTTAAAGTGTGTGTGGGAGGGGGGGGGGCAGAACAACGTCGTTCCATCCCCCCACCCAACTAAAAATAATCGTTGAGAGGAACGGATGTTGGCATTCGATTGTACTTCGTTTGCTCCCATTTGCTCTGCAGTTTCTCCGTTTGCTTCCATACCGTTCCCGAAAATATAGAAATTTAAAATGGGGGAGGGAAGAACAACATGGTCCCAGCCCCCCACCCAATAGCAGAGAGGAACGGATGGTGACATTTGTTTGTACTTCGTTTGCTCCCATTTGCTCCACAGTGTCTACGTTTGCTCCCCTACCGTTCCCGAGAAAATAGAAATTTAAACTGAGGGGCCAGAAAAAGGTGGTCCCAGAGCCTCGAATTATAAACAGTCACAGAGACGAACAGATGGTCGCATTCGTTTGTACTTCGTTTGCTCCCATTTGCTCCACAGTAGCTCCGTTTGCTCCCTTACCGTTCCCGAGAAAATGGAACATTAAAACTTTGGATTTCTCACTTTTCTTCACTCCTCTATCGATTGCGCATTGTTTGATTGGGCAATGCTACTATCAATATAAGATGTTTCCTTGTCAGTAAAGGGTTATTAATGGAGTAATTGATGTATGAAATTTAATAAACAAAATTTTTAGAGAAAATAGCAATTTTCAACTTTTATCTTTCAGTAAACTACCTTTAATTTTGGAAGTAGAAAGAAAATTCGTGAAACGTCCCTAGCAAATCATAAAACAAATTAAAAATTCGGTGCGGATACGTTGAACGGTATGGCCTCTGGCGAATGAACACATTTATATCGACGGACGACGGACGACGAACGAGCGAATGAATGGACATCGAAAAATTAGCTTTTAGGCATGTAGGTTTCATGAAACGTGTAAATCAGTTGAAACCTCGAATTCGATATTTTTCATGATCTCTATACTTTCTTCTCTCTTACCGTTGTTCAAAAGTAAAGTATTAGAACAATAGTTAGTTCGAATAGGTTATGATAGTTACGGTTACGTTAGATAACTTGAAAATGGGTAAAATTTCCGTTTCAATAAAAGGAAACAGGCATACTGTGACAAAATATTACATTTAATATACATCTCCTGAAAAGTAGTGTGAGGTTACCCAATTATACCGCTTGTTAGGAAATGGTAACCTTTAGTAAAGCAAATGTTAAAGGAAATCACGTAATCAAAAAATCACAACTCTGGGACTAAAATCAACTAGAAAAATACTGCAAATCCTATTGAATAACTTGCACTGCAACATGGTAAGAATAATTAAAGCAGCATGATAATACTTTCTTTGACATGGTACATAACTAAGGAAAGGAATATTAAGAAATGTGATATTTAAATCTTTAGTATTCTATAAATTTTTGTATCTTAGTTATGAATTGTAATTACTTTTTAATGAATTTGTTTCTTCCAGTATTAGATATTAGCATTTAAATTGTATCCCACCATTTTGAGTCATTCTGTATTTATTATGAACTGATTTTAACATAACCTGATACCCGAAGGCTGATACCCTCTCGATAGGCTCGTAGTATTACAAAAAAAGTGGAAATAATATACATATTTTACTATTTACATATTTACACTTTTAATATATACAAATATATGTACATCATATTTACAGTAGATTATATTACATTTATGTACAATATTTTCAATATGGAACATAATATTCAGGTATTTTATACTTATTTACATTATATACATCTTATAGGAGTGCATTATTTTTTTGTATTTTTGAAGTTTTCCAATTTTTTTATATTTTTGTAATATTATGATTTTTTGTGTTTTTTAAAAGTTTTTGCTAGTTTTTACTTTCAGAGTTTATATACAGATGTATGTACATATTTACATTTTGTATAACAATATATACACATATACACAAATCCTACTGAAATTCAAGAAAAGTGAAAGCTGCAAGAGACGAACATTCTCAAAATCGGAGATTTCTTTCCTAAACTAATTTTTCGTTTTCCAAGACAGACTGTTCTTCAAATTCAATTAATTTAACGACGAAACTGTGAATTTCCTGTAAATTTATTTTTAGAATATTTATTTTCTCATTTTCTTGCACTTTCTGAGAAAAAAAAGGCACGAAAGAAGTTCGTTTCTAACTGTGGCGACCCTTTTTGTAATTAAATTATTCACCTATCAACCGTATCCTTCTACCTCCGTTCCTTGTTGTTGAGCTTTGTTCAGTGCTTCGACTTGTCTGCTTCCCTTGAAGCTTGGTCATATACTTCTTAACTTTGCTCCTGATCTTGTCCTCTGTTTCAACGATGAACCTTTTAGTACATCGGAGAGATTAAGTTGTTGGGTACCATGAAGCATTTCGACACTTCTTCACCTCGGCTATACTTCTCGTAATTTACTGGCACATAAGAACAGTCTTGGATGCGAGACTTCATCAGAAGATTTACAGGTATTAACAAGTTGATCCTTCTGCGAATATGGTAGTGCAGGAGCGTTGTTTCTTTTTCGTAGAGAGTGACATATGTTTCCTTTACAATCTAGTGAGGTCTCTGGCGATGACATCAAAAACTAAGGCCAAAGAGTACTTGCTTCACTTTCAGGAAGATTCTCTGAAGTTTACTTGGTGCTTACAGCTATGGGAGACGTAAATGTTGACGTTTCTTGGGAGGTAGTTTTACTTCCTCTGTAAATGATCTTCCTGCATTTGAGCCTGGATGTTTTGTGCCCTGTTTCTGTAGGCCATAATGAATTCTTCCATATCTTTCTCTAAAGCAATTCATAACCTCTGTTATGTAAGTATTAACAATTATTCACAAAACCTAATCTACCATTTCTGCGAAAGTTCTTTCAACACATATATTAGTTTTCATAGCAATATTAGAAGTTTAATTGTTGACAAATTATCTAAAAAATAAAACAAACTTTTTCACAGCCTATATTCTTAAAGGAGATGAATGAAACCTGGCTACTCTAATTTAAATCTTGATTTTCATAAGATGTAAGAAAATTTAAACATTCTCTAAACAAATTAACTTTTATTTTCTGTAACACTCTATCTTGCTTTTTTTTTTTAAATCACTTAAAAGGTGACAAGCTGGATCTCAATCGTCCTCTCTGCTGGTTTAGTGACTACCACATGTACCTTTGGTGCACGTCCTCACGTGTTTGATTCCAGGCAGACCACAAAAAATAATTTCACAATCTTTCACTTTCATTAATCGTCTGCCTCCTTTAGCCTAAAGATCACGTGTTGGACGTTTCGTTAATCATTTCAGTTTTGGAACTTAGTGGAGACAAAATTTACTTAAAGCATAAACAATACAAAAAAAAAAAAAAAAAAAAAGCTGTAAATAGAGTCGTATTCCTATGTGAATATGATGTGGATATTGGATTTAAATATCAAAGAGTATGGATGAAATCTGAATGCAGCGTATGTATCATGCTGCAACGTATCTTAAAGGAATTGAAGCTCTTTGAAGATATTATCCATATCATACTAATCGACGAAGCAGTGAGAATGTCGCAAGAAGTTCCCGTATAATTGTTTTTCAAGAGGGGCAAGAGACTGACACATAAACGAAGTCACGAATGCATACACCTTGATGCACATAATATTGCATGTAAAATTATTATTATTGACGCATAGGTGGCAATTGTCCGTTTTTGCTATCCGCTGTGGGCATCCATGAATGTTGCATTGACTCAGGTGGAAGTAAATTTCCAATTCATAACACCGGCGCTTTAAGCACGTAGACTGACATCTGAATGGTAAGCTATGGTGTGGTATGCAGTGCCACATGAGCTTTCTTTTTAGTAAGTCATCTATAGCATTCTTTTGAATGATGTTCTGGACAGTATCGATTGTTCGGAGCAGGTTATCCTTTTCTAGCCAGGAAACAATTACTTCTTTTTTGCCAATTCATGCTTAAAAATCTTAGAAGTTTTGTGCTATGATTGAACGCGTTATCTAACATTGTAATACTGCCATACGCGTTATCTAACATTGTAATACTGCCATGATGCATTATTGGCAATTTCAAACCATTTTTGATGACACCACAGTTCATCCTTTCGAGAAAAAATTTGTTTCTTTAGACTCAAATAATGAAAGACAATTGCCAATAAGACCATAACTTGCCCTTACTGATGGAATATTGAAGTTCCATACTTAGTGGTGGCGAATGACTCTGCCCCCACTTCCCACAGAACAGAACAGAATATGCCTTATAGAAACGATATTCTTAACTTGAGGGGGGAAAAGTTCATTCCCACTCCTCGCACTTTAATGTCTGCAGGTTGCTGCCGTCGCCACTGCTAGTACTTTTCTTGAAGAAGGAAAAATTTTTCCTGATGTAAGGGTTCTCTGCCATACGTTTTTAGTAGTAAGTCCTTCACCTACCAAAGTGTAATTTACTTATTATATCAAAACGTTCTTTTTCCTTATAATGACATACTTGTTAAAAAATAATTCCTTTTTCACAATGTAATGTCGTCTGTGCCAGTGACTATGCTTTTACTACTTCTCTTCATAAGTTCAAACAAAGTTTTTCATTAACATTTAATATAATCTTGCTAGTTTCAAGTTCAACAGACATGGATCAATGTTCGTTACTTCAAGTGTCTTCCTAATATTGCTGGTTCATTACGAAAATATATATATATATATATATATATATATATATATATATATATATATATATATATATATATATATATATATATATATATATATATATATATATATATATATATCACTAGGACAAATACCGATTTTCAGTTGTGTAACTTCAATGCGTATACAACTCTTAATAAAGATTTAAATACAAAACTTTTCAATAGTTTCATAATAATTACTAGGATAAGCGTTATTTTTCAAACGAAAAGAACGAAGTTTAAGGGATATAAAACCAGAAACTTGAAAATTGTACAAACTGCCCCAATTTTTTCATTTAGAGGTGGAATTTTTAAAAACGCTGCAACAAGTGATCGCTCTTGTTTTAAAAAGAATCTACGAGGGGTGACAAAAAAGAAAGAAAAAAAACTGGATTGAAGTAATAATTCAGAATACGTATATTATTGGTTTCTGTCGGTGGTGTCACTTTCAAAGTAGTTGCTCTCTGCTTCAGCATACTTCTTCATTCACCTATACCATTGTTTGCAGTGTTCCTGGAAGTCATCTTCTGTTATTGTATTTTAAATAAGTCTTCCGTAGTACGTAACCTTATTAATGGAGGCAAAAAAAGTGTTTTCTTTAGTTGAGATTTGATTTATAAAAATAAAAGAGCCACAAGGCGCCAAATTAGGCGAGTATGGTGGATGTTCTAAATTGCAATGTTGTTTGTAGCCAAAAATTGTACGGATAGTGTCTTGTGGACTGGTGCATTTCGCTTATAGAAGATCCATCCACTTTACCACAACTGCTTCTTTTTGAACATTTTCACGAAGTTTCTCCAACATCTGAAAGTAGTAATGTTGATTTACAATTTGTCCGTTAGGAACCCATTCAATCGTCAGTATCCCACGAATATCAAAGAACACTAATATCATTGTCTTAAATTTGGACTTCGACATTCGAGCCCATTTAGGTCACGGGATGCCAAGCCACATCCACTGCATCGACTGTCGCTTTGTTTCTGGGTTGTAGGTGAAAATCCAGTTTCGTCGACAGTTACAATCAAACCCAAAAAATTTGGGTCGTCGTAAATCCTTTCCAAGATATCCATACACAATTATTTCGGCACTGTTTTTGGTCATGTGACAACGCTTTGAGAACCCCTTGTGTACAAACTTTATCATGTGTATTTCTTTCGATAAGACTCACGGAGTTCACAGTCCAAGTTCACAATCTCAGCAATTGCTCTACCACTCAATCTGTGGTCATTTCTCACAACACTACAAACATTCTCAATGT
This sequence comes from Thermobia domestica, assembly GCF_964235325.1. NCBI lineage: Eukaryota > Metazoa > Arthropoda > Insecta > Zygentoma > Lepismatidae > Thermobia > Thermobia domestica. The sequence goes on along the minus strand of NC_137465.1, from coordinate 139,593,589 downwards.
TCAGTTACAGAAAAACGCGGGCAATCTGGTTGTTCATATCATCACAAAACTCCCTATCCTCAGAAAAACTATTGTGCCACTCGTGCACTTGTGTGCAACATCTGGCTATCATGAGTCTAATTGAGGTTAGCGAGCTCGGGTGAGTACAATTATTAGCTTCTGAGCGCGAGCCCCTTTAATAGTGGCCTAAGCTCATACACAGACAGCCTAAGCCTAATCCAAAAGATAGCAGAAAACGTTAAAGAAAATACGTACATACTTTGTTCTGAGAATAGTTTCTCTATCATGTGTTTGTACTATCTCTTTTGCTGAACCAATTATTGAAATATATTAAAATCCTGAACTAGATATTTTCATTCCATTAACGAATGAAATGTTACTAAAGAATTAACTACATAGTGCAATGAAAGGACTATGTAGTTACTTCTGACTCAGCTATCTTCCATACAACGCGGTGGCTCACAAGTAAAGAGTCCAAATGCATGAATCGAGTTCCGGGATGAGACATAGTGCGCCTGATAGATGATATGAAAAATATATATGTGCAAAGTTATAGCGCCTGAGCGCCATAAGAAACGGAAGGGGAGGGGGTTAATATTGGTGGGAGAAGGACAATACTATGTTATTGAAATACTCAAATAAACTGCTCAATCGTGAAAATAGTGAAAGATAGACAATGAAAACGGTGATAGTTTCACATATTGGTGAAAGCAGAATGGACAGAGTAGATCACGAACCTCAGCCGCCATCTTGAAATCCGCCATTTTGAAATTTATGATTTTTTTTTAATTTAAGGTAGTCATGTGATATATCAATTAGGGCCAGCGTGTTCTTAAACAGTCAATTATCAACTTTAGTGATCGTTATCTGTATTTATTTGGGATATTTAGGGCCATCTTTATAGTTATTTACGAAACTCTAGGAGACTGATATCGGTATGTTGAAAGTTTGGATTATCACGAAAACACATCTAAGTTAAACATATCTACAAGCCAAAAAATCTAACCATGAAATTTTATATACAAGTTGTATATTATTACATTATTATTATTATCAAATTTCACTGTTGTATGTAAAATTTCACTGTTAGTTTTCTTGGCTTGTAGATATGTTTAACTTACATGTGTTTCCGTGATAATCCAAACTTTCAACATACGGGTATCAGTGTCCTAGATATTCGTAAATAACTATAAAGATGGCCCTAAATATCCCAAATAAGTACGGATAACGATCACTAAAGTTGATAATCGACTATTTGAGAACATGCTGGCACTAATTGATATATCACATGACTACCTTTCAATTCCAAAATATATCATAAATTTTAAATGTTGATTTCAAGATGGCGGCGGAGGTTCGTGATCTACTCTGCCCATTCTGCTTTCACCAATACGTAAAACTATCACTGTTTACATTGTCTATCTTTCACTATTTTCACGATTGAACAGTTTATTTGATGTGTTTCAATAACATAGGATAGGCCATCTCCCACTAACTTTGACCCCCACCCCCTCCGTTTCTTATGGCGCTCAGCCGCTATAACTTTGCACATATACATATTTTCACATCCTCTATCAGGCGCACTATGTCTCATCACACAATTCGATTCATCCATTTGGGCCCTTTATTTGTCAGCTGTGACACTCGTTCGGGAGACCTCGTACATGTAACATCTTCTCCATACCCAGTACTTTCTGTTGCAACTAAAAGGTCTCTTTGAGTATTCAGTGTTATAACGTCAGAATATTAAATACCTTTGTGCCGTTTCTGAAGTTGTTGTTCTGTGTTTTTCTTAGGGATGGCCAAAATTTTCCGGAATCCGGAAAATATATTTTCGGGAATATGAAATTTCACATTCCGGATTTTGGAAAAAATCCGGAATTCAGAAAAAGCCGGAATTTGGAAAGTTCCGGAATTCAGAAAAAATTCGGAATTTTTAAAATTCCGGATTCTTTTCGATTTTACTTTCCGGATTTTGGGAAAGTAAAAATTCCAGAGTTGGCCATTCCTAGTGTTTCCATTTTTTGTACTGTGGTTTAGTGGTCGATTTACGACGAATAGTTTCAAGTATGAGTTTTAGTCATCAGAATACTGTTCGTATCAACTTCGGCAAAATAAGCTAAAACCCAATCTCTGTTTTCGTAGATGAGTAGATAAGAAGTATATTTAAATTAACCATTGATCAAGTTGATAGTATTGAAATGAAATTTATTCACAGAACTCTCTATACTAAGTTAGTAACTAAAGTATTATGTAAATGATTTTTCAACACGACTCATTGTGACAACAACGGTGACCATATGCTTCCTATTGATCTGACTGACAATAGTGCTTCTGTGCCCGGTGGAACTCATTAATCACCAGTTAACAAGAGTCTTGTCGCAATATAGTGATACACAGGAATCGTCGATGGATAGTATTCTGCGGATCATGTTGCATTAGTCGTAAATTAGTTTAAATGCAAATTAAACAGAACACCCTTTCATTTATTACAGTGTTCAGTTTAAGGTTACAATTATGCAGGTCAAATATAAATGTGTGCACTGTGTAATTCTCAGGACTATTTTGTTCAAGATTGTCCACACGAAGAACGACCTAATTTTAAAACTAGTCCGTAAGTTCATAGCTCTGTGCCACCTCTGCCTCCCGTACCTCATAATTTCTCACTGGAAAAAAAATCATGAACTCATTAATTATAGAGTTTCTTCTGCTTCCTCGTGATTATTCTGCAAATCTTTTTCCATTTCCAGGCCTGACGATACCAGCATGGAGCGGACGGAAGATCTGACATTCGCCCCGATCCACTCTAGTAGGAAATACTTTCAACTGATTCAGACATTGTTGACACTTAAAATTGTAATGTATCACCGCGCTCTTCTCATGGAAACGCAACCTTGCTCATTAGTAGGATGATCAACTGCTCATACAGGCAGTTGACCGCCTTGACACAGAAGTGTTGTATCAGATGATCATGATCTTGCTTTAGGTAAAAATACTACTACTAGTACACCGGTCTCTGAAAACGTAAACTTTCCAAACTAAAGTCAAACATTGCTGTTGTGTCTAAAGCTAATAAAGGACAACATATTTCGAATGTACCTTTAAGGTTTCTGTGCACGCACATATGCCAGTACTAAAAAGTTAAAAGCAGACACTCTTATAGTGGATGACTCATAATTATTTATCAAAGTGTTTTATGTTTATGGTGTCGTTAAGCTTTCGTTTATTTGAGTTTTCCTTAATACAAGGATATCTCTTTATGTATAGTTTTTGTTTTGCTACTATCAATCTTAATGGCTTTCATATCCTGTCAAATCAACACGCCTCAAACGATATTATATACAGGGCTGGTTTTGATGTCTTATTTGCTCAAGAAGTAGCCTTCCTGAATGTAGAAGCTCTGTTCAATCATATTCAATATGTTCAATCTGTTCATGCTATTCCCACTTTACAAAGAAAGGGTTAGGTACAGCGATCATATATTTAGTGCTTGATCGCATCAAATTGAACAGTGCCCATGCACCATCGGATTCTAAATGAACCGTGAGAGGAAAGAGTTCCTTACGACTGACCTCGCCAAGCTCTCTATAATTGTTCCAGCCGTTGAATTTTAGCTGAAGACTATAATTCCGTTTTACATTTCGGGGATCAAATTCCGTATTTTACCTATTCTCCACAACTTCAGTGAATAAAAAAAGGCGCAATGGTTCAGTGTTAGAATACTTACTTCTGGTGCATGAGTCCCTGATTCTATTATCGGCCGAAGTTAGCGGTGGGCAACATCTGTCCGTAGATTTTCTCGAGTACTCCCGTTTCCTCCCACATTTCATTTCATTAATTCTTCCATCATCATTCATTTGCCTTAATCATTCGCCTCTCTTAGCCTAAAAGGGCATAATCATGGGACGTTAAACTGAAAGACTTCATTTCATTTTTCAGTGGTTATAGTATGCACATATAATTTAGAATATATATGGCGGCACTTTCGGCAAAAAGATCCGTCTCGTTCTCTTATTAATTAGGTACAAGGAATTACACTCAAACCTATTTGTTTCAGGGATCACCATGCTGTTATTACGTGAATCAATTTACGGGTCGGTGTCCAAATTTCTGAAAAGTAATCCACTTTAGTATTTCAATATTTCAATCCTTATAGAACCCGAAACTTAGTATGAAACATTATGTGGAAGATTTGCTAAGTTCTAACCATAACGTATACGCTTTTATTCATGAATCTCTAGCTAACATACAAGGTCTTATAGCTTGTCGTGAGTCTGCTTCTCCACTTTCGTTGCCATTTTATCCACTAATTTCTCAAATCCTTTTGACAGAATATCTCATAGTTATCTACTTAAAGTTCTCAAGCACTGCGGGTTTAATGATACATTTCTTTTTATGCTTACTATATACATACATTATCATTCAATACCATTCAATAAACCATTGACGTGAGTTATAATACATTTGGTAAAAAAAAAAAAAAAAAAAAAATACTGTCATACAGCATAAATCCTATAACATGAACTTGTTAAGCTGAAATTTACTTTTATACTAAAAAAGTTTTTCATCTCTTATAGTATTTGGCCAGAATTGCATTATGTAAACGTCAATTTTTGAAACAGAAAGGGTCTCCCTCCCCAAAAGTTTGGGTTTGTCTGGTCAGGTGTCCAAAAATACCTAAAACAGACGAATAAGTGCCATAAGAGTCTCAGTAATGTGTAACGTGTCCTAACTACGTTCAAAAGTTGTTTCTGAATTTGATAATCATTGAAAGCATCGGACGTTTAGACACATTTCGAACACTTTTAGGACAGACAACATCTCGGGAACTTTTCACATATTAGAACATTGTTTAAAAACAGTTTCTAAAAAGTGTCAGAACAGTGATTTATTTTTTGTGATGCATATATTTATTAAAAGCAAGTGAACGATACAGTACTCGCCAAGGAATTTTGCAAATTGTGGACATGTTATCTAAGATCCACTGATCCACAGATACTTGTTGATGCAAGTTTGATTTCACTGGAGTAATGTCAAATCTCACATAATCGTTCCTAAATAACTTTTCACAATATCACAACCGAGGCAAATCATTTTCTAGCTCTTCAAAGTTATGAGCTCACCCCAATTCGCACAAATCGTTAGGCAAAATTTGCAAATTAAGCAATTAAGATTATGCAATATTTAGAGAGAACTTTTTACGAAGTGAAAATGTAAATTTTGATTAGAAGTAATAAAGAAGATTAGATTCTAATATATTAATTGACAGCTATTTAGGCAATTTTTCTATTTACGGATAGTCTTTTCTATTACAGAGACTCATCTTTAATAGTAATAAAATATTACGTGTTTCTTTGTCTTCAGCATTTCGCAAAGAAAGAAGTTACCTAGAGCCACCAAATTTTGTAACATACATGTAATCGGTACGAAGGGGCTCTGGGGGTCAGGGCGTAGAAAGTTATGTACGTTTTTTTTTTTCTGGTGGAAAATTTACTAATTTAGGAATTAACATGTTTCGAAATACCTTGTCTGGACGTTGGAAGTGTGGGTTTACATAACAGGGCAGGATAAAGCTGTTGCTCTTCGTTATTCATGTTGAAGCGGGCTTACATACAAGAGGAAGATAAATACCCGGGCAATGAAATTATTATGGGGACATTCCTTTAAGAACATTATTCTTCCTCTTTTTCTATCTAGGTTCTGAATTAAGACGTGGCAACAACGGGTACTTACAGCTGATAAAGACACAAAATAGTGTTTAAAAGTTGGTTTACACTTCTCAACAGGCATCCTTTCATTGAGAAGCAACGTAAAATTGAGCTATGCCTTTGTATCCACAGAAGCTGGTGAATGTACTAACACATTCTTGCGTTTTAAACATACCTACTCCATATGTCACTTAGTATTGGTCATTATATATAAATAACTCTGCATTGAAAATTATATGCTTGATACTGTTTCTTTCTGAGGGAGTTGTTATATTATCTGAATAGTGGCGAATTAGAATCGGAACATTTGACAAGTTATCCTGAAAAATAAAAACATTTATCGTATTAAGATATGTGTATACAGGTCCTGAAACGATATGCAATTGGGAGCTTGGACCTTGCACCTTGGTGAAATTCTGCGTATTCTACTGTGTCTGAAAATACAACCTTCATAGTGTTTTATACCGTCTTTCATAATATGCTGATTCAATTCTACGCTAATTCCTGGACACACATACGCAAAATGACCCATATTTGTTTAATCCAAAACATCTTTCCAGTCATCTTGGAGAATTGTCTAGACCCTCGGAATGCAATAATGGATAATGTTCATGTCTTTTAATATCTTTTTGATATTTAATATTACACATTAGTGAGAAATGCCTTAGCTCATTTGATTTCCTAACACATTGTTCCACTTTGCTTACTCTTGAACCTTCAGTCAAGGGGCAATCCAAATAAAATCGACCAATGATGGTTGCTGACAAAATTTAGTTCTTTTATTATTTTTTACCTAAGTTTGTACCATATTTAGGGAGTTGAAAATGGGCATTCATTTATTTTTTAGCCACGCAGATTTTGTCGTAGCGGCCATTTTGTATAGGCCTGAACATATTTTGAACTTTTTAGTGCGATCCGTTAAACGGTGTAACATTTTAGATTTTAAAGATAATGAGTTAAAACCATATGAAAGATAATGGAGTAGACAACATTCTATGTTCTGTGCACATTGAGACGTACTTTAGAACGTCGAAACAAGAAGCATTGAAGTTGGAAACCTAGAAATGGCCATTTTGTAATGTACATTTTGAAACAAAATAAATGAGACTCACCTTCAATTTTTTGTCTACATAAAAGACTAGATAATAGATAACGTCTCAAACAAGTTTCAGGTCTGAGAACCACATATTTGATTTTTTTTTTGGAAATTTTTAAACATTGCGAAGTTTTGAAAATGATATATTTTCACCATCAAATATCTCAGGAAGGACACAAGTGAAAAATCTTAAATTCGCACAAAATATACCATCGAGTCTCAGTGATGCAATTTTACCTAATTGTGCAGCAACAAGTGGGTAAGTTGCATCACTGAGACTCGATTATTTTCTGATTTACGAGGTTTTGCATCACTGGGACTTAATATTATGAAGCGCCATGAGGCTTGGATATAAACTTTGTAGCAAAAGTCAAAATAACACTACAGTAATGTAAAATGTTTAAAATGTGCATAATTTATGAATCATATCTTGTACAAAAAATGAAACGCGTCTGTTATTTCTTTTCTGCCTACAACGCTGCTGTTAAGACATTAGTGAGGTAAATAGTTGACTAATTTGTGTACAGAGTTTGGCACTGATATTAAAAGTACGACCTGGGGGAGTTGTGAACTCTGTGGGTGTGAGTTTCATGACAACCTTAGTGATTGGCATCCACGGTTTGTCATTCGTAAATAGTTTAAAAGAGGTTCTTGGGCCATGGGGATGGAAAAAGTGATAAAAAAGATCGTTATTTTCCTGACTAATGCATTCAACTCCCCCAATCCCCCATTTCTCGTCACAAATACAGGCTACGGTATCATTAGGTGCAGATGACAACAAACTATGTTCTGGAAGTAATGAAGTAATGCAATCAGTATATTCATCTGATTGAGAGTATTCAAAACATCTGATTTGCGTTTGTGTCAAATGTACACTCCGCATCAAAAAAATTGCGACAGCTAACGCCGTGCAGCTAGGCCACCCAATATATACCTTCTTATCCCATAATCGTGTCTGGTAAAGAGACCCTCTCTCTTTCCTCCTTTCCTCTCTCCCATACTAAAATTAGCTAACAACATGAACGCAATTCTAATTTCAAACTACACATGTATTAGTATCGATAAAATGAAATAACAAAACCGAGACGAAACAAGTCTCATAAGTTAATTTAGGGAGAAACTGAAACACACAAAATGAAAAATTGAAACCAATGGATGTATATTACACACAGGTTCAGAAATGAGACAGAGAGAGAGAGAAGGCGAGAGAAGAAGAAAAAGAAGAGGAAGAACAGAAAAATGTGAAATTTTAAACTTAGTAAGAAAAGAACCTAACATTATAAAGTTCCGCCACCAGAAATCCAACAGTAATATAGAAATAACGTTTGTTTTTATATTTTTTTCAGGACTATTCGAATATATAGAGGATGCTTGAAACATTCATTAAGTCTCTTTCATAAAGGATAGCATACTCAATTTCCAGTAGAACTGCAGATCTCACAGACACATCTAAGATAATGTGAAAAGTTTAATACACATGCTGTTTCCGCGTGGTTCCATTGTAAATTCGGTAGTGTTCATTGGACGTACTGATGCAAACTACATTCTAATAAACCAAGTAGGTAGCGTAGGTCATATCTTCCATTACAGACTACTAATGCAAAGTAAACAAAAAAAAAAAAGAAAAAAAACTAAAAGTGAAAGAAAGAAAGAAAGAAAGAAAGATAAAATAGAATGAGTGCTATTTTACTGGTAAATTTTTATCAGAAATATCCTATATTAAGTGGGCCCTAATTTCTCTCTAGGTAGTCGAATAAATGAATTTTATTGTGCACTTAGGTGTAAATAGCCTTACAGAAAGAAGCTTGATCGTTCCAAAGATCAAGGCTAAAGTAAGTAATATTTAGCTTTTAGTTTCAGTTACATTTTTTACAAAATGATAGGAAGAATCGATTTCTCATATTCGACATGCAATGCTTAAGAATGTGAAAGCAAACACCTTTATCAGGATAGAGACGATTTACGAATGTTGGTTGGGAAAGGGCAAGGGATTTACCAGGATATTCGAAACACTTCATTGATATGCAGTAAACACTTTTCGTGTTATCGCTCCCAGAAAGAAATATTACAGCATTTGTTGAACAAAGTTTGGGTAAAGCAATCGGTGGTGTAGTGGTAAAATACTAGACTTACAAGCGGAAATCTGGGTTCGATTCCCCATCAGGTAGTATAACTTTTTCGCACAAAATAATTGCTGCAAACAGAGATTTATCTTCTGTTGGATAACTTACAAAGCATCACTGGCGAGAAATTGAATAAACAGTGTATGCGTTCTTCATCATACACTGTAATGATAAGTATGTATCATATTTATATTCGACTCTCTCTCTCCCTCTCTCTCTTTCTTGACATTTCCTTATACTGTCGTTGCACCCTTCACTTCTCCCCCTCTCTCTCACGTACACACGCACTTCATGTTCCAAAGTTAAAACGGAGCAAGAGACCGATAGACCTGGTCTAAAAATGTAATTAATTTCAGCGTCGAGTTCTTCGTGCTCTGAGCATAAATCTCCAGTCCTGGTCATCTCTGAAAGAAATACTGTTTAAACGCAACGGAAAAAGCAAAATATCTTTTTTATCATCTAGGTTACCGAGTCTCAGTCGAATTACCGGGTCACTACGTGTTTGAATCCTCGACCCAGTGGTGGTCCATAAGCTAACCAACATAATCGGACTGACACTATGATCCGTTTGAGCTCTAGCGTGTTCATTCTATTTGTGCAAATTACAACGTTATACCCGCAAGAAATGAAAGTGATGCCGGATGTTCGGAATAGATAAGTTTTCGGAAAAGACTAGGAAATGGCAACCTCTTTCGGAAAAGACTAGAAAATGACAACCTCTTTGGTTATTTGAAAACAAAATTTTATTTATACTAGTTCGACACAAATTTGTTTCCATCCTATATATCAATGTGATTTATTCACATTGAAATTTGAAACATGCAAGATCTGCTACATCTATAATGAACATCCAATTTTCCATTTGAACATTTGTAACTTATCATTATGATACGGTTTGGACTTTTAATATAGGATATTTCTGATAAAAATTTACCAGTAAAATAGCACTCATTCAATTTTATCTTTCTTTCTTTCTTTCTTTCTTTCTTTCTTTCTTTCACTTTTAGTTTTTTCTTTTTTTTCTTTTTTTTTGTTTACTTTGCATTAGTAGTCTGTAATGGAAGATATGACCTACGCTACCTACTTGGTTTATTAGAATGTAGTTTGCATCAGTACGTCCAATGAACACTACCGAATTTACAATGGAACCACGCGGAAACAGCATGTGTATTAAACTTTTCACATTATCTTAGATGTGTTTGTGAGATCTGCAGTTCTACTGGAAATTGAGTATGCTATCCTTTATGAAAGAGACTTAATGAATGTTTCAAGCATCCTCTATATATTCGAATAGTCCTGAAAAAAATATAAAAACAAACGTTATTTCTATATTACTGTTGGATTTCTAATGGCGGAACTTTATAATGTTAGGTTCTTTTCTTACTAACAAGGGACATCACCCAATTGTCCGTCTCCGATTTCAATGAAATTTTTATTGCTGATAGAGGACATGTATTCATTACTTGTGATGACAGAAATTTTTGCCATCGTGCATGTTTTCTATTTTTTAATAATTTTTAAAAGGTTGTGATGTGGTTAATAGAGATTACTGCAGAAGTCCCTTACTACCCTTTGTAAACGGAGTATTAATAAAAGAACAACCATTTAGATACGTATAGGGCCTAGGGGGAAGTCGTATGGTACGTATGACCTTGACGGCAGCCATCTTGAAATCCGCCATTTTGAATTAAGGTCAAGTTTTTTAAATGAGAATAGGGTAATATGATACATAATTTCAGGCTAGAATTTAATCAGAAAGACAATGGTGAAGTTAGTTTTAAGATGCGCTCATTTAATGAAAAGTTACAGGCATATTAATTGTTTATACTTACTATGTGCGTAAGTCCCTTATCTCCGCTTCTAACCCGCGTATTAATGATAATAAGTGGATAAAGGTTTCGGTAATACATATTATGCCTAGAGGGAAGTGGTACGATAAGGATATCATTGACGACAGCCATCTTGAAATCCGCCATTTTGAATTAAAGTGAAGTTTTGAAAACTGAAAACCATAGCATGTGGCACCAAATTTTAATAGTAAATTTTCCCCAAAAGCCAATGGTATGCTTATTTTTGTTCTGTAGTTAACCAGTATGAATTTATGACTCTTCTAATGTGCACGAAACGTCCATTATTCGATCTTTCAAACTGGCAACACTCCTAATTTTCACTGCATGTTTTAAGATTCCAACTGGCACTTTGCAATTGTTTCCATGGCTCATGTTTTCTAAATTTATTACATTGTTTAAAAGTTGCGATTTGTCAGCTCATGAATAGTGTTGGGACAAGCATCCAGCAATCTTTCTGAATTTTGAAGACTTGCCGTGTAATTATTAATTTCATAGGCAATGTAATTATTTATTTCCTATACCTGCAATTCAAAAACTCGTTTACTGACATGAATCATCGCAGAACGAAAGAACTCCAATTTTGCATTCAGGTAATACCGGAGACGTAGCTTATAATGGATAGTAGATGAGACGAGAAATAAGTTGAAAATTCACTTCAAAAAAGGAAACGAAATATGATTGTTGTGTAAATTAATGGTCTTTTGTTTTGTTTTATATTTATTTGTTTATTGTATATTTATTTATTTATTTTTTATGGCAATATTTTAGCTAGTCAGACAAAAAAGTCATTCGTTTTCTAGTGATTGTTGTCGCTGGTTCATGTTTGTAAGATTTATAATCAGTATTGATCGGGAACTCAATTAAGTTACACCTTTTTATAAACAAGTTAGCAGTTTTCATATTTTGTTCATGGTACAAACAGTGTGTTGGGAACAGTAATATTATGCCTGTTTGATATTTTCTATCATTGCTGCTGTTCCTTTAAAGTTATAAAGTTGTATTTATTTTAAAAAAAATACTGTTTGTCGTTTCCGCAACATGTAGGCTATATTTCGTGATAATTGTGAGTTCGTGTTACACAAATTTCTTATAATTTCATTTGTATTTCTTTACATCACATAGGTCCATAGGTTCCTCATGTACTCTGGGATAAAATAAATAACTACACTGCCTAGGGAATTAATAATTACATGGCAAGTCTTCAAAATTCAGAAACATTGCTGGATGCTTATCCCAACGCTATTCATGAACTGACAAATCGCAACTCTTAAAAAATGTAATAAATTTAGAAAACATGAGCCATGGAAACAATTGCAAAGTGCCAGTTGGAATCTTAAAACATGAGATGAAAATTAGGAGTATTGCCAATTTGGAAGATCGAATAATGGACGTTTCGTGCACATTAGAAGAGTCATAAATTCATACTGGTTAACTATAGAACAAAAATAAGCATACCATTGGCTTTTGAGGAAAATTTACTATTAAAATTTGGTGCCACATGCTATGGTTTTCAGTTTTCAAAACTTCACTTTAATTCAAAATGGCGGATTTCAAGATGGCTGCCGTCAATGATACCCTTATCATACCACTTCCCTCTAGGCATAATATGTATTACCGAAACCTTTATCCACCTAGTATCATTAATACGCGGGTTAGAAGCGGAGATAAGGGACTTACGCACATAGTAAGTATAAACAATTAATATGCCTGTAACTTTTCACCAAATGAGCGCATCTTAAAACTAACTTCACCATTGTCTTTCTGATTAAATTCTAGCCCGAAATTATGTATCATATTACCCTATTCCCATTTAAAAAACTTGACCTTAATTCAAAATGGCGGATTTCAAGATGGCTGCCGTCAAGGTCATACGTACCATACGACTTCCCCCTAGGCCCTATACGTATCTACATGGTTGTTCTTTCATTAACACTCCGTTTACAAAGGGTAGTAAGGGACTTCTGCAGCAATCTCTATTAACCACATCACAATCTTTAAAAATTATTAAAAAATAGGAAACATGCACGATGGCAAAAATTTCTGTCATCACAAGTAATGAATACATGCCCTCTATCAGCAACAAAAATTTCATTAAAATCGGAGCCGGACAATTGGGTGATGTCCCTTGTAAGTTTAAAATTTCACATTTTTTCTGTTCTTCCTTTTCTTTTTCTTTTTCTCTCGCCTTCTCTCTCTCTCTGTCTCATTTCTGAACCTGTGTGTAATATACATCCATTGGTTTCAATTTTTCATTTTGTGTGTTTCAGTTTCTCCCTAAATTAACTTATGAGACTTGTTTCGTCTCGGTTTTGTTATTTCATTTTATCGATACTAATACATGTGTAGTTTGAAATTAGAATTGCGTTCATGTTGTTAGCTAATTTTAGTATGGGAGAGAGGAAAGGAGGAAAGAGAGAGGGTCTCTTTACCAGACACGATTATGGGATAAGAAGGTATATATTGGGTGGCCTAGCTGCACGGCGTTAGCTGTCGCAATTTTTTTGATGCGGAGTGTACAAATCTATGATACGATCTGGTATTGATAATTCTTTTCCAAGTAGCAAATCTCGAATTTCTTTCTGTTTGATTGTACTTCTTCATAAATTTCTTGCATGAAACAGATAAATTGTATGCTTGAGATACTATATCAACACGAAACCTGTATGTGTGTTCCGCTCTTAAAATAGCGAATTTCACATCACTGCAACAACTTATAACTCAGAAACTATTCAATTCTCAGTGATGTAATTTTACTCACTTGTTACTGTGTAACTATCGTCTATGTTACGCAAATTTGGGGTTTTTCACTTGTGTCCTTCCTGAGATATTTGATGGTGAAAATAATGATTTTCGACAATTCGCAATGTTTAAAAATTGCCAAATAATCAACTATATGGTTGCCAGATCTGAAACTTGTTTGGAACGTTGTTTACTATCTAGTCTCTATGTAGACAAAGAATGGAAGATGAGTCTTATTTATTTCGTTTGAAAATGTACACTTATGTCCAAAATTATTGTCGCATGTCTATAAATATGTTGTAGATGTATACATTTCCCGATTATACACACAGTATCAATATTAAAAGTACCCTGCAAAATCATTATCAAATTATATTCTTACAAAAAGACAGTTATAGATATGCGACAATCATTTTGGACACGAGTGTACATTCCAAAATTGCTATTTCTAGGTTTCCAGCCTCAATGTTTAGAGCAGCTTTTTTCGACGTTCTAAAGTACGTCTCAATGTGCGCAGAACCTAGAATGTTTTGCATTCGATATGGTTTTGTTTTGAACTCATTGGGCCTTATGCAGAGTCGTTTTGAATTATGATTATCGTCATACTAAAGGGCTGACTACTGCAGGAAACATTCGTTAGTCGAACTCTTAAGTATGGCTCTAATCACGCGTCAGAACGACTCTGCATATGGCCTGTTATCTTTAAAACCTAAAAAGTTACAGCATTTAATGGAATCCTCTGAAAAGTGCAAAATTCTCACACGCGCCTGTACAAAATGGCCGCTATAAACAAACCTACGCGGCTAAAAAATAAACGAATACCCGTTTTCAACTCCCTGAATGTGATACAATCTTAGGTAAAAGAATTAAAGAATAAATACATTTTGTCAGCTACCTTTGACCTGAAAACTGGTCGATTTCATTTAGATTGCCCTGAAGTGTTTGCTATGCCTTTCCTCAAAACATTAGCAGGTATAGCAATGATAATGTCAACAATCTCTATTTTTAATATATTAACGTTGCAAGATTTATAATATTTGCTCCTCTTCCTTTAAAACTTCACAAAAAAGCCACCTTACGTTAAAAAAAGAAAAGAGATTACTGTTCTTCCATTGTTAATAAAATAAGTATTTTGAAGTGGAAACATAATGCACATTCCATAGATATGTATATTATATTAACACTTCCTAAATAAATATTTTATTAACAACCCTATAATAATCTAACAAACATTTTATCAAAAAAAAAAAAAAAAGAAATCCAGAAAGGACAGTTAATTAATTTGGACATATTTTATTCCACAAAATGAGCTGGCGTTTTTTTTCGATATTTTGTGAATCAAGATTTCATTGTTAATCTTACAGAATGGCATAAAAATCCAGAATATGTGTTACGCTGATAGAATAAGTTTTCTTAGGAAGAAGTTTCTAAAAAAAAAAAAAACATCTATTATATTTTTTTCATATTACATCAATAAAACTTTCAGCAAAAGTCTGCACTACGACCTGACCAACTTTACAAAGTACAAGCAAGAAACTTTAGTGAGGTGGGCTGTAAGTTTTATTTATTAATTTTTTCTAACTTCTGATGAATTCTATGAATTTAGATAATATATTTTTAAAGTTATATAATACAATATAAACACTCTCAAGCTTGGTGACCACTGCAGAGGTTAAATACAGTTATTCAGATAATGTCTTCTGCTGTAGGGTAATGAAAAAAAAATCTATCAATGGGCAATGTAAAATCATAGCATTGTTTCTGGGTTCTTTTAATGAACTACAAATGGAAAACATTGATATTCATTCTGTATAAAAGAAAAAATAATAAATTCAACTAAAAATATAGATTAGGGATTAAATCATGAAACCAGAAAACCACAAAGCGTTTTTTTTTTTTTTTTTTTTGCACAAAGCACTTATTACCTAATATCACAGCCACATCAATACCATTAATATCGCATTTTTTCCCCAATGATGACAGTGTACAAATAAATGCTTTGCATTGCACTCTCTTCCTCTCGGATGAATATATTTAGTGTGTAAAATTTAAAAAAAAATCCTCTAAAATTAATGTAGTAATATGTGTAAAATAAAATAAAAACTCACGAACTGGATTTCGATAAATGTAACAGGTTTTAAAAAACTAATGTGTCTCATCATCTGACAAGTTAATATATATATATATATATATATATATATATATATATATATATATATATATATATTTAAAAATCATTGCGCACCAAAATTCAATATATATATATATATATATATATATATATATATATATATATATATATCTGTGTGGTGACATATTAGTTGACAGGAAATCAATGTAGTATTGTGCTGTCTTAAAACTGGAAAATTCCACTCGTTATTGGTTTAATAGTAAGTTCTTTGAGAACATATTGAAAATTATGCAGATATTTTACTTCTATCTATGAGAAAAATCCAATTTTCATTATCCTAGAAAACACACACACACACACACATACACACACACACACACACACACACACACACACACACACATATATATATATATATATATATATATATATATATATATATAGATAGATAGATAGATAGATAGATAGATATAGATATAGATATATGTACTCCCATGCGCAAAAAAATTGCGCGTATACTGTAACTGAAGATTTTTCGTATTTATTCCATTTTCCTTACGTTTATAGGTAAAATTCAGTTATTAGTATGTGGAGATAATAGAAAACAATCCATCTAAGGAAATATTTTCAAAAAAATATAATAAAATAATAAAAATATAAGCAAAAAACAAAATTATGCTCGGTTTTGTGTATACTGGCAACGATGATTTCTAGGGATTTTTTCAGTAGCAGAGCATAATTGCGGAGGGAATTCAGTAGGGGAGTCGAGGAGTTGGATCAAGGATCAAGGATAGTGGACTAAAATGTTGCATTTATTGGTTAAAACCTAGTGTGTAGATTGCCTGCGAAATATAAATTAGCTTCTGTAACTAAGATGTCGTACGAAAATATAGAATTAAACAGAAAAACTCTTATCTTAAGGTTCGAAGCGATACGGACCATGGTTATGAAGATTATGCCTTTAAAAAAAAAATAGCGAACACCACGTAACCTCAGTGGTTAGGTGGATAGAGTGACGGACTTGTAGTTATTTCATTATTTTGACACCACATCGAATCCCATCCCATCCCATTTTTTTTTTTTTTTTTTTACAAAACATTATAATTTTCATGTTAATAAGAACCGAAGCAATATAATAAGGACAACTTACTGATATTTTGCTGTAATGACGTATATATCCAGGATTAGAGAACTATTGTTAATAGCTATTGTTTTCTGTTCATGCTGTTGTATAGCTTCTCTCATCCTGTTTTCTTGGGGAAAGAACAATTTTGTCTCCAACAAAGTGTGAAGGATATATACGGACAGAAAAAGACATCTTAGTACCAAAAGTGATTTATCGTGATGAAATGGACTAGTTTGCCATTATTATTAAAAAAAAAAAATTATTGAAGTTGGCTTTTCTTTAGGTTTTACCTAAAAAAATTTTTTTTCTTTATAAGACTATACTTTAGGAGGCAAGGTGTGTGATCATACCCACAAATTTAGCTAGGGAGTGAAAGATAATTGTTTATACAAACATTTTACAGGTTTAGGTGCGTGAAACACCAATACACCATGGTCTCGCTTATCCGACCATCCTTTGTTCCACATACCGTATGATCCGATATATCATTACAAATAGCACCAATCGGCAAGAAGAACTGCAAGTTGTGGTCTTAATCTATTTTTCATGCTCTGGAGTCTATCGCCTAGCGCGCCCTCTACACCTTGACTCATACGTCTATCATTCAGTGCAGACACGTATCCAGGTTTTCTATTCGGAGTGGGCCCAACACGTATGATTCTAATTACGTAGAATTACGTCCTCGTAAGCACGTAATTCTAATGTTTTAAAAATATCAATAATAATAATAATAATAATAATAATAATAATAATAATAATAATAATAATAATAATAATAATAATAATAATAATAATAATAATAATGCAACCGTTCTGTACTCCTCTTAAACTTTTTCCTACTTTTCATTTATAAACCGCATTTACTTTACATTTATTTTGTAAACTGCATTATAGCACAAACAAAATGAAACATATTTTCGAGAAAAATGTAACTAAAGAAAACTGTCTGCTACGTATATCGCATAACAAAAATAGCAAGAAGACATTGAGTGTATCGTTCTAATATATTAAAGTTAAAAACAGAACGGAAAAGAAATGTTAATTCTATTTAAAACTGTTCTTTAATTCCACCTGGTATAATGGCATTATGGTATGTTCTTAGAATTATAACAAGACAACAGCACATTGCCCAAAGTTTGGACACTGACTACTAGTAAACTGATATAAAAGAACCTAAAAAGGGTTAAAAAAAAGTTTATTAAAAAGTGCTTGAGTTTCGGAGAGTGACAGCCCTCAGGCTCTCACGCTGGATACGTCCCTGATTCAGTGCAGTGCAGTTATTTGTTATAAAACATTATTATTAGATGCGTAACATGTAAAATTATATCATAAGTTTTACTTTTAATAGGTCTTTTCTTAACACATCCATATTATCCAGCGTTCTGACTGCCTGTTTATGTCGGATAAGCGAAACTCTACTGTATTTCCAAAGCTAGCATATATATGAACTAGAATTGTATCATCCTAGAACAGACAATAGTGTGAAATGCTTATATTAAAAGGCTGGAATAAAAAAAAGCGTAAGTACTGTTTTGGTAGCGTGAGAACAAATTAAAAACAATTGAATATATTTCCTAGGTATCAGATTATCATCTTATTGTGTCGATGTGTATTCTTTTTTAACATTGTTTTAAGTCATACCATTCGCAATATTCCTAAGGAAATCGAAAGAAAAACTCCCATGTGCCTCTATGGTAAAGCGGCTTAAGTGCATGGTCTGAAACCGATTCCCACGTTAAGGTATAGATAAAGTTCCCGTACTTCAAAAATGCAAATCCGGGACGCTACTAAATTACGAGAATCTTTGAAATGCTTAAAATTGAAAGAAGTGTTGAATACTAATTTACTTTCCTCCATTAGATAGAGTTATTCAAGTATTACGTTATCACATTTTTATTCATTTCACTAGACCTTCCAAGGACGCCAATTTCTCTGTAAATTTGGGAGGGGGCATTCAAATGCAGAAGATATATATATATATATATATATATATATATGAGGATTTTAAGACAAATTACACTCAAATTATGCCAAATATTGTATATTCATAAATACAAAGGTGGCCTACATGAGCTTTGGGCGGGCCTAGCGCCCTTGCCTTCTTCCTAGTTAAAAAAACGTATGCAGATGATTTACTCCCTCCCCCTGGTAAGCAAAATTGTTTTTTTTCTCAAGATCTGTTGTGTTTCGTGAAATAACAGCAGGAATTTCCTGATTACTTAACCATCTAAATTAATGTTTTCACTTAGAGCCATCCCGTCGATTCGCGTTGCCTAGGACTAAAATAAATTTAGGGTCAATAATGAAGATGAGACTTCCATATCAAACATGAAGAGACATGTGGATCGAAGATCTTTTTTTGTTCCAACTTTGATTTTTTTCAAATCCATGATGGGAAATTATATTATGAGTACAATTTTCGAAATTAATAGTATACAATCGTAAAAATATCTTACAAAACGATGGTTTATTGTAAAATACTTTGACTCAAAGAATGAATTACAAGTAATAAACTTGTTACTTTTCCTGAAGAGTCTAAGTCTTGAATGAGACGGAAACTCTCGAGCGTAGTGCTTGGAACGATTGCCTCACTTGTTCTACCTTCCCGTGCCGCAGCCTTGATTCGACATGATCCTAAACGTATTATTCAGAAGTCGAAGTCGGAAGATGTTTCCCATTTTTCCAAAACACTCTTGGTCGATTACAATCTGCCTCACTCGTGAGGGGAAAATCCCATGCCGTAAGCGTTGGTGGACCACCAATAGGCAACTAGTGACATGTCCCCAAAAATTGGCGGTCCCGCAGCCAAAAATTGGTAACACTTCCGTTTTGAAAATTATACCACCACCGGCAGAGAAGCGACGGGACGCCAACGAACCACAAAATTATTCCCCTAAAATACGTTAAATCGCCTATATGCGTAATTTCTTTGCATCAAGGTGTCTAAAAACATTTTTTAAAAAATAAAACAAAAGTGCCGTGAGCTGGGCGTGAACCATCAACCTTAGGGTTACTAGTTGCGTAATCTTCCGAACTCGACACGGAAGCGACTATGAAGACACAGCTTGTAGAGTGATAAATCGTTGAAGTCTTTTTAATATTTCTAATCAGAGTGCTCCTTTAACCGTGTATATTTGAAGATAACTGTTTGGAATCAGATCAAATGCACTCGTCATGTAATTTTATAACAAAATGGCAAGTATCTATTTACTTTTTTCATAGTTCTCCCATATTCACTTGCTAGTGATCGGCGACAGTTGCCAACTAAATTCATACAATTATACGCATCCATCTCAAGATTTTTCACTTCATGATGTAAAGGCAGGAGTTACTCTTGACCCCCGGAGTTCAAGTATTCTCCTTATAATAACAATTCGTCAGCGAAAAATAATATATAATAATAACCGCATGCACATGACTGGTGATAGTTCATGTTGGCCCCTTTACGATTTTCCGTGAAAAATCAAACGAGCGCGGACCAAAATGAAGTCCTCGTTCTTACGTGGTGGTAACTTCAATACCCCCGATTTTTTTTTTTTTTTTTTTTTTTTTAATGCTTAGATCTGCCTCTTCAGTTTCGGCATCTGAAGACTTTAACCGAAACGGGCTATCATCATCGCATTTTGTTTTTCTTTAGCCTTTTTCAACATCCTTTATTTGCAATAATTGGAAAGAAGACAGGGAACAAGGAAAACGGTGGGAAGGACGAGACCACAACACTCAACATCCAACAACAATGAACAACAAATAAAACAAAACAAAATTTTAAAAACAAAAAGAAAAACGAAAAGAAAAACAAAAGGACTTGAGCTATCTAATCAATATTAACTAACTAAACAAGAATTAAATTACTATCTAATTCCTACCTAATTTTATTATCGTATTACGTAACAAATTTGATTGCTATCTAGCTACTACCTAAATTGTCATATATAGTAAGTTGACAATTGTTTAATATTTCCAAAACATACATTTTCTATTTTCGTCTTATTGATTTTAAGAGTTTATTAAATAACACGAAAAATTCCTGTTATCACACTCTGATAACTTCGGTGTCTGCTTACTGCTGACTGCTGATACTCTTCCTAATCTTGGTTTCTCACCTAAATGATTTTCACCTGTATGTGCGTTCCTCTCCTGTGTCACGGTTTCCCCTGTGTGGTTAATAATCACTATATACACATCACTTCACTAAACACTACACTACACATAACTTCACTAACACACCACTTTTCTATAATGCATTTAAGTGTCATATCGATAAAGTTGGTTCACTGATTTTTTAAAAATTTTGATTATGGCTGTATTTGTTGATGTAGCTGTATTATTCATTGATCTCGGTTCATCCTACACATCAGAAACGGACCGTGAGTATCGACATGAGGCCCAGGACACACTCGGAGCACTTAGCGCGGGCCCTGGTCAGTTGTGTCCCGCCGCCGTGTACCCACGGACCGAAAGTCACACGCTATCGTAACCGAATCGCGAAGCGGCTTCGAGATGATGCTCTATTTCCGATTCTTCATGTCAAAATTGGGATATTTTTATATGATTGTTTCTATTACATATTAGTGTATATTTATTCCCACGGCTCTAGATTTAACACTCATTCCGTCACCATCGCATCACACATACGCTCCAAGAGCATCCAGAGTTCCTTACCAGTCAAAGACCGAGAATGCTCTAGGCACTCACACACCATCACTCAACCTCCTTCCTGGGGGCGCGGAGATCCAGCGCTTCCAGAAGTTTCCTTCGGTCTAGGAGGGAGGAATCCTCATTCATTCTGTTTTCCATATTTTATGTTCATTTAGTTTGTGTTTTCTCTGTAAAATGTTTTCTGCATAGTTCTGAGTATTCCTCTGCTACATGTGCCAGGATTCTATAATCCTCTCCATCTTCTAAGATAGCTTTTATATCTTTCTGTCTAATTTGGTCACGAATTCGCAAGTACTCCTCCAGGAACGGGCACCACAGAACACTGTGTTCAGGTGTCCCTTGTTCTCCACATTCACAGCTATCATGTTCTTTTTTGTTGAGTCTATAAAGATAGGTTGGAAAGGGACCATGTCCTGTTAGGAAATGAATTAGTCTTTTGTTGGGATTGAAGTAATTCCATTTGAGTCGCGTTCCAACGTCTGGAATAAACGTGAATAATCTTCTTGATGTTTTGTCTACTTGCCAGTCCTGTATCCATTTTTGTTGAATTTGTCTTTCTATTTCATCGAGTTTTTGTGCTTTGGTCCCTAAAAGTTCTTTCGTCTTATTTAAATTTTCTTTTTTATACCAATATGTTGCCGCTCTCTGGATTACTGTTAAATACATTGGTTTGAAACCCATCAAAATACACAACGCGCTGTGCGGTGTCGTGCTGAAGGCACCAATGAGCCGAATTAAAAGGTTTCTTTGTGGGCGATTTATTTTTGCTTTTAAGGAGTTATTCTCTAATAATCAATGTGCCCATACGCTGGAAGTATAGTTCATCGAGGCGCTTAGGATTACCTCCTGATAAGTCTTAATTAATTTTCTCGGTAGCCTATAATTTGTTTGAGTCAATGAAATGAGTTTATTAGTTACTTTATGACCCTTTTGAGTAACATAATTAATGTGCTCTCCAAAATTCAGTTTATCGTCTATCATAATCCCTAAATATTTAAATACTGATATCCTCTCGATCTTACTGTTGCCTATTTTAATTATTGGTCCTCTTAATAATTTACTTCCAAAAATCATGTATTCCGTTTTCCTCTCAGAGATTTTTAGCTTAGACTTTCCACACCAATCAAGTAATTCGTTTATAATTCGTGCTGATTTTCTTTCCAATTCTATTCTAGAGTTTGCTGAGATTATTACAGCCAAATCATCAACAAAAGCAATTACTCGTTCAGTTTCCTCTAATTGGTTTAGTCTTTCTAAACACGGCTGGTATTCCAAATCCCACATCAATGGTCCTAAGATCGATCCTTGCGGACATCCCTTTTGTGCAGTAACTTTGATATTTCCCAGGTTTTCATGGATGATGATCTGTCTATTCAAGAAGTAATCCCTAACTATATTTACTAAATATTGTGATAAATTTAGCTCTTTTAACCTTTCAATGAGAGATGGTGTCCATAAGTTATCAAACGCTCCCTCTGTGTCAAAAAACAGGGCCAGTGCATATTTTCTTTCCATGCTACTTTCCTTAACTTGATACACAAATGCATTTAAGGCATCTTCCGTAGATTTGCCCTTTCTGAAACCATATTGTAAACTATCATCTTCGATATTTCTATGCTTTCGTCGAATTCTAGTTGCTATTATCCTTTCTAATAATTTTGAGATGTTTCTCAAAAGGCAGATTGGACGGTAAGAACTCACTTCTGTTAAATCTTTATCCTGACTTTTTAACAAAATTAGCAATTTCGATTCTTTCCACAACGAGGGAAATATCTGCTTCTTAAGTAGGGTGTTGAACAATTTTGTTAGATATGGAGTCCAAATATCCTTTTTATTTTTGTAGATCTCATTTACTACAGCATACCATCCAATCCTGGAGCTTTTATAGTTTTTAGTTTCTTAATTATTGTTTCAACTTCCTCGTTGTCCGTTAGTTCGATATCTTCCTCTGCTGTCAATGCGAT
This sequence comes from Thermobia domestica, assembly GCF_964235325.1. NCBI lineage: Eukaryota > Metazoa > Arthropoda > Insecta > Zygentoma > Lepismatidae > Thermobia > Thermobia domestica. Next base: position 139,570,193 of record NC_137465.1, on the reverse strand, counting down.
GGGTTGCAAATATTTTCTTCCCGATACCCCCGATTCTAGATATCTGCTTTGACTCGACGAAACCCTGCCACTAGTGGCACACTAGCGGCAATCCTTCGACGCGTCGCTATATCGACGATCGCCATTTACCGGCAAGTGGGCCACTAGGAGTTGGCGACGTTTACGGCATGGGGAAGCTAATAAACAAACAAAAAAATAAATCGCCTTATTAAAAAAGTTTTCCGAAAATTTACATCTAACAAAATCATTTGTTGGTATTCCAGAACTGTGAATTCACCTTTATTCATAATTTATTTCTATCGTAGTTTTGATATGAGAATGATATGTCTGAAACTGTAACACACGTCATTAATACTTTTTTTTTTTTTTGCTTTACTCAGATTTAACAGTTTTACTTAACAGTCAGTCAACTTGGATATGTGATATCAGAGTTTTAGAGATTTCCTTAAATTTTTCATTTCTAAAACAGTTTGCAACTAACACCATTAACGTATCTCTTTCGATATTCCCATATGTAATGGCTTGGTCACTCCCAGTATATTTCAAACAATAAACTATTTATGGTGTCTTACTCCATTAATCCGAACTACATTTTATATCCAACAACTCTGTGCATTTTCCCTTAAATCTGCAAACTTTCTATTAGGTTAAAACTCAGTATTTTCTATTTTCTTCCTTTCTTGCTAAAACGAAAGTGTTCTTTAGGCAACCTGAAATGATGACTCTATACTACATTATGTTGCATAGGGCATTTTATGTAGCATATCATTTGAAAGTTGGACACTTTCTTCGTATATTGAAAGCAACAGGGATTAAGTCCTTCTACACTTACATGAGAAGTAAACACATTCTTTTTAATTCGTGGAATTGTGCCAATGCACTAGGTCCAGAGAGTTTTTAATTTAAGCTAATTAATCTATATATATAAAAGAGAACGTACAAATCCTTTGTTAGCTCATCACGCTAATACGGCTGAAGCAATTTCTTTCATTTTTGGGGGGTTATTAAGATTTGGACCCTAGATGGTTTTTATCATATCACTTTAATTTTCAATTACCAGTGTCTTGAGATAATTGACCATTCAAGTGTCCATAACGTACAAATCCTTTGTTAGCTCATCATAGCTAAATCTAACCGTATTTATATGCAACCCACATGACCGTGTCACTCGGCGGGTTAACATAAATGACAGGCGATATAATGTTAACATTTACTCCAATCTTCTATGGTTTTTATCATATCACTTGAAAGCGAAAAAGTAAAAATTATCTAAGTAACAAAGTTTATTGCGTTCCGGGGTGACCCCAGCGAAGCGGGGTGAACGCTGCTAGTAATAATAATAATAATAATAATAATAATAATAATAATAATAATAATAATAATAATAATAATAATAATAATAGTTATTATTATTATTATTATTATTATTATTATTATTATTATTATTATTATTATTATTATTATTATTATTATTATTATTATTATTTTATTGACAGGTTTTTCTGAATATTAAGCAATATTTCTCAAAAAGCTGGTATTTTTAAACAAATGTGTTCGATATCAAGTTTTCATAAAGTAGTCACTCTCTAATATAAATCATTTCAGAGGGGCCGCGGTAGCTCAGTGATAAAACGTTCACCTTTGGTGCATGGGATCCTTGGTTCGACCCCAGCTCGCACCAAGTGAATTTTATGGTGGAGAAACACCATGTGCATGGGTTTTCTCGGGGTTCTTCCGTTTTCTCCCACTTTTTCATTCCACCATTGCATTCATTTCTCATCACCGTGTCCTTTAGCCTAGCCGGTATAACCGTGGGTCGTAAAACTTAAAGATTTGACTTCAAATAATTCCAACCCAAACAGTTGCAGGAAGTATGTCATTTCGAATAAAACAAACTACTCTATAAAATTCTGAGTATTATTATTTTTTATATATACAATTCTAGCGGACCTTATTTCTAAATCGAAGGGTAAGAAGATTAAATTCACTCTCTTATCATTATAAATTCATTTCAATTGAAGCAGTTAAAATAGTTGGGAAAAATTAGAAAGCCATACCCTATATTCCAGTTTGCCACAACCGGATAACGGGGCACACTGGCGTGCCCAGCAAAATGAACAGTGTGACGCAAACTTTTACCTATTATTTACAAGAATATTTGTCGAGTTTATTTTATTTATTATTATGAACGATTCTTCCACGGATCAGCTGTCTGTATACAGTTAAACAAACAAGTGTCACATTGAGGGAATGAGTGTAATTATTTACTTTAATAGTAATAGAAATGTATATTTTCTTGTATTTTCTACCGGGAATAACTGCATCCGGTCTAGAAAGCTGCGACTAACAACAAAGGAACCCGATGGGCCAAACACACACCACCTACGCACTTCAATACACCAACAAAAGGTGCAGACTATTCATGAGTTAAAGTCTCTCACCCAATGTATGCTCCTAACATGTCTCTCAGCGATTACAACATTTTTTGGTATCTCAATCACTTCCTAGTAGGATAGCTTTACCTAGAGACCACTGATTAACCTGGTATTGGATGTTTTACTTTTTTACCTTTGGAGTTGACAGTCATCGTTTGGATATCTCACAAGCAAATATCTAATATTAACAACGTTTCTTCTATAATTTCGTAATATTGTATTATTTCTTTGTATTATTCATTAGCTTGGTTAAGCTTGTTTAAACACTTTTCTCTTTGCACCTACTTATTACCTATACCTTAACGTTGTATAAAAATACACTAACTCTCACCGGGAATCAAATCCAGAACCAATGCACTTGAACCATTTGGCCACAACAAGGCACATTTAAATAGAAGTTTCGATTTTGTTAGGAAAATTGTGATTAGGTGTAACATTTAAAAATATATTTAAGAATGAAAATGAAATGAAATCTTCGAGTTTTACGTCCCACGGTTATGCCGATTAGGCTAAAGGAGACGGTGATAATGAGAGATGAGTGAAATGGTGGAATGAAGAAAGTGGGAGAACCCCGCGAAAACCCACGAGCACGGTGTTTGTCCACCACAAAGTTCACTTGGCGGGGACTGGGATCGAACCCGGGACCCCAAGCACCAGAGGTGAACACTCTACCACTTTTTTTTTAACTTCGTGACTATTTTTTTCTATTTTAACCACTTCTCAGGACTACTGGACACGACAGGGACACGAACACAGAAACATCGAGGACAGTTAAAATTCCACCCTTGCTCTTCAGAGGGACTCGAACCCCCAATGGGCTTCACCTTACGATCATCAGCTTAACGCCTCAGACATTTCGGCTACACCCACCGGCTACCACTGAGCCACCGCGCCCCCCATATTTAAGAATGGGTACGGATGAAACGCAATGATTTTTCTCGCTCGAATTTCTTAAACTGACTCGTGTTAGGCTGCAGCTATTACTGAAACATTTATTTGGGAAATGCGAATAAAATAATGTGTTTTGGAAAACTTTGTTCAAAGCAACTTATGTCCAAAAGTAAGGTAAAGTAACAGAATTGGTCATATTTCTGTTAGAAATAACATATGCCATATATTAGAATTATTAAGGAAATAATTGTATGTGAACTATGAGCAAAAGCTTCTGAGTACTTTCTGCGAAATCGTCAAAAAAGTCATCCCGAAGAATAAAATATCCCTTGTGTATCTTTTCAGGACAAACGAGTTATGCTATTTATGAAATACGAACAAAATTGCCAGAGTCATTCTCGACAAAATCGTAGGGTAATCGTAGGGTAATTACTTGCTCCGAAAAGTAATATACCACTTCTAGCTTTTTAGGATGATGGAATTATACCATATCGTTAGGTTATTTATGTAACATTTATTTATGAAATATGAACAAAATTGCGTCAGGTGTTAATGGGAAAATCGTTGGAGAAGAGTAAACTACTCCTTCTGAATGTTTACAGGACGAACGATTTGTGTCATATTGTTAGGTTATTAATGATACAATTATTTATGAAATGTGATTGAGAAAATTATTCGAAAAGAAGCATCCCATACAGTAAATTACACCTTATGTATTTTTTTTTCAGAGCAATGATTCATACTATACTTGTAAAAAAATAAGCAAAATCTTTACAGCTGTTTTTGAAACAATTTAATTATTTTAAATTTTCATTCATCAGTAAACTACCCTTATTTTTAGGTGTCGGAGGATATAGAATTCGAAACGATAAAGTGTTATAAAAAATTCGTCTAGAATTCGGTCCAGATACGTCGAACAGTATGGCTTCTATTTGAATGCATGTAAAAGCGTGATGAACCGACAAACGAACAGATGGACAGACATCAAAATAACTTTTTCGATATGTGGGGACATGAAACTTGAAGTCATTGAAATCTCGAATTCGATTTTTATCACTATTACTACAATTTCTTCTTTCGTCGCTTGAACGTGAAAAAGAATAGGAATACAACGACACGTAAGGTGATAATTTGTAATTCCCAAAATTTAATGAGTTACGTTTAATGTGTTGCCATGCTAGAAAAAAAGCTTATGCCTGTGTGTTATATCATTTTAATATCAGTTTTTCACGCTACTATATAATGTAGAAATATGGTATGATTATCGTTCATATTCATGCTATCTTTTGGAAATATTCGTGTTCCGCATACATAGATCTGTATAATTTAGTTACGTTCAACGAAAGCATTCTTGCACTTGTGGATATGAAAAAAAAAAAAAAAAGATAGAGGAAGTCAATACTCTAAAAAGCAAAAAACACAAGCACACACACACATAAACGATAATTTAACATCAGGTCGATGTAACAAGGGGTAAGACTGCATAGGCTGTCAAGGTCGCGTATGTTCTTTTTCCTGTTCCAGACACACAAACCCGAAGTGAATTGTCTGATGTTCAAGAACGGGAAGTAACATACAAGACTATAAACTGAAAACAATAACTGTTTCCAATAGTACACGTATTCTAATACAGAATAAATACGTCGATTAAAGGATACTATCAATAAATTATTTCCTTATTATATTGTTTCGGTTCTTATTAACATCAAAATTATACACTTCCTATAATGTTTTGTAAAAAAAAAAAAAAAAAAAAAAAAAAAAAAAAAATTGGATGCGATGGGATGGGATTCGATGTGGTGTCAAAACAATGAAATAACTACAAGTCCGCCACTCTATCCACCTAACCACTGAGGTTACGTGGTGTTGGCTATTTTTTTTTAAAAGACATAATCTTCATAACCATGGTCCGTATCGCTTCGAACCTTAAGATAAGAGTTTTTCTGTTTAATTCTATATTTTCGTACGACATTTTAGTTACAGAAGCTAATTTATATTTCGTAGGCAGTCTACACACTAGGTTTTAACCAATAAATGCAACATTTTAGTCCACTATCCTTGATCCTTGATCCAACTCCTCGACTCCCCTACTGAATTCCCTCCGCAATCATGCTCTGCTACTGAAAAAATCCCTAGAAATCATCGTTGCCAGTATACACAAAACCGAGCATAATTTTGTTTTTTGCTTATATTTTTATTATTTTATTATATTTTTTGGAAATATTTCCTTAGATGGATTGCTTTCTATTATCTCCACATACTAATAACTGAATTTTACCTATAAACGTAAGGAAAATGGAATAAATACGAAAAATCTTCAGTTACAGTATACGCGCAATTTTTTTTGCGCATGGGAGTACATATATGTATGTATGTATGTATGTATACCTACCAATATCCTCAAATACATACATAAAATTTGAAATTAATAAGTATGTAGTTGTCATCCGTGACAAAGCCTTATAAAGTAATTTCCAATTGTTTTTATTGATTTATTTTTTTCTATAAAGTGAATCGAGTGCTCCTTCCTGATCGTACGCTTACAAGGAACCCTAGGTATGTATCAGAGCCCAAGGTTCATGAAAACTTGATCGATCTATCAAAGAGAGTGCTTCGGGAAAATCGCACAGCAAAAATTGTAGCTGCAGTGTCCAAGACGTTGGGACAGCAGGGCTCGAGAAAGATCATAAATTGAACGTCGGTACATTAAAGACATGGTGAGAAAATGCCCATTTTTCTTTAAAACTGGCCACTGTAACGACACCAAAGGAGCGAAATGAGGATACGAGATAGTAGATGTGACCTGTTAAAAGTGATAAAAAGAATATCCACCATCTCGAAAGAGGCCATGTTAAAGATGGTGCGATTGATGTAAAGAAAAAGAGGATCATGCGATGCATCAATTTGAACTAATTAGACGCAAAAACCTGTTGGTGAAGTCTGTTGTGGGATTCCATTATTCCTGTGTTTCTGGTAGAGTGGTTTAGGTACAAGATTAGCAAAGTGTATCTCATGATACTCGAGCAAATGTATTGTATGTAGCGCTATGAGTGGGATCAGTGTAACTAGAAAGACAGAGCACTACTTGATTTTTGTCAGAGAGAACATGTAATTGGTGTGGATTGGCTGATATGACGTGTTCAATCTTCATGGTTGGCATATACTTGTAACTATTTATTATATTTCCATTAATTCGAACAGAAATCAGAAACAGGATTGTTCTATAAAAAAGACGACAACAAGAAAATTTTGTTTATAGAATTTATTTGCTGATGACAAATTATATTACAAATGTATACATTGTAGTGTGAAAGTATATTGGAACTGAAAGGCGATATCTTTGCTCTGACGCCAGCAACGCCATTGCGACCTGCCAAATGTTGTCTTGAGGATGAAAAGCGACGTTGTCAAATGCTTCAGTGTCAGAGAGATTAATTTTTCACACCGAAATTTACTCGTTTCATTCATTCGATATCCTACTTTGTCCTCCCGCCATATTATTGTGGCTTCTGAATCCAATACATTTCACTGTCAGTTCATTGACTGATCTTCACGGGGTCGGGGAACAACTAGATGCCATTTTCGCATAAAGTAAAACCAATTTGACCCAGACACGTGGTGCAAATGAAGTGGGTGGGATTACCAATAGCAAAGCAAGAATATCACGTTTGCAAAGCACAACTACCTGTACTTATAATGTGGTTTGGTAATACCAGTTTATTACATTTGTAAATTCATACTACCCATTATTATGAAGATTGGCATTGTTATGAAGATTGAACACGTCATATCAGCCCATGCACACCAATTACATTTCTCTCTGACACAAATCAAGTAGTGCTACAATCACATTTCGCTCTGTTTTTCTAGTTACACTGATCTCACTCATAGCGCTGCATACCCTACATTTTCTCGAGTGTCATGAGATACACTTTGCTAATCTTGTGCCCAAACCACTCTACCAGAAGCACATAAATTATGTAATCCCACAACAGACTTCACCAACAGGTTTTTGCGTCTAATTAGTTCAAATTGATACATCACATGACCCTCTTTTCCTTTACACCATTCGCACCATCCTTAACATGGTCTCTTTAACATTGCAGATATTCTTTTTATCACTTTTAACAAGTCATATCTACCATCACGTATCCATGTATGCTCATTTCATGTCATTACAGTGACCAGTTTTAAAGAAAAACAGCATTTTCTCGCCATGTCAATGTATTGACGTTCAATTTTTGATCTTTCTCGAGCTCTAGTGTCCCAACGTCCTGGACATTGCAGTTACAATTTTGGCTGTGCGATTTTCCCGATGCACTCTCTCTATATACAAAGTTTCATGAATATCAGGCCATGATAGATACCTAGGGTTCCTTGTTTTCGCATGCATCTTCTGTGCGTATGGTCTCGGATTCGATTCCTGGTGGAACACTTGACTCGGATACAAATCCGAGTAAATGATTCTGATCTCACTTTATACAGTAGGCCCAGCGTCATAAGCTTCAATGCTGGAATAAAAATATTACATTTCAACCTTCCTATGAAATTTTCGATTGAAATCTTAAAACTAAATACTTTTTGTCCTAACTAAAGACTGAAAAATACTTCTCATATCTATTTTCTTTTCAACATAGTTATGATTATTTCTACGAAATTCAAACTTAGGATCAGAAAAATCTTAATTATTTTTTGAAATGAATGAAATAAAATTTGCAGCTTTAAGTCCTATGATTACACACTGATGATGACGAGAATGTCTGAAATTGTGGAATGAAGTAATTGGGAGGAAATGGGAGGACGCTGAGAAAACTCACACATGTGGTGTTTGTCCAGCACAAAGTCCACTTAGTGAAAGTGGGATCGAGCCGGGACCACATATATAAGAGGTGTGTGCTCTACCAATGAGCCACTGTGGTCTCAATAATTTTTTTTGTAACATCTCAAACAGACAAACAGTCGAAAGCTGTACTAACGTTATCTCGAGGAACAGGTAATGGGGCGTTTACACTTAGTCGATTTGCGTTCGATTCAGTTGAATTGACGTCACTTTCAACTTAATCGACCGTGTAAACGGGACTTCAACCTAATCGCTTGTTGATCGAAGGCGACTAATCGACTGGCAACTGAATTAAAAGACGTTCTATTTTCTGTGGTTGAAATAATTGAACATATCCATCAATCTGATTCGGCCTAGTTGCTTCGATTTAGTGGCAAATGCAGCGAGTCGATTTAGTCGTGCGACTAAATCGACTAAGTGTAAACGCCCCATAAGAGTAACGAAGCTCTGGACGAGACATTGGTTATATATATATATATATATATATATATATATATATATATATATATAGCCTATATATATATATGAATGTGATGGAAAAAGGGCCATCTTCTATCGTGCCCATGATTACAGAGATCGTTCTGATTGAGTATATGAATGTCCGAAATGTTTTCTTGGCGAGTCTTACGGTGAGTGAACGAAAAGGGTAAAATTAATGTAGCTTATCACGAGACTAATAATTTTGGAGTCACTATACTGCCATGATATTCAAGACAACTTATTTCACGGTATTATTCGCCAGGGTAAGCACCTTATACAGACATTCATGTGAACCCCGTGATGCGTTTCCTGTTGGTCTTTCTGAATTCCCGATGTTGATACGGGTGTTGGACAATTGATTGTCACAAACGCGATGGTTTTTGGAAAGTTTGTCAAGAAGAATAGAACAGACTTGGTATAACTGCGCTTCAGTGGAAAGTGAGATGAAGGGCGAAATATAACAAACAGAACTTGCTCATCGAACGTAATCGCTGGTGGCGTCACAGTATTTCTGAAACTGGTAAGGACGCCAAGTTAGTTTTCATAAATCTGAAACATCGCTCCGTATTCTGGACTCATTGTATTGTGATGCATTTGCATTAAAAGCAGTACTTAGGTACCGTTGTCACTGAAGATTGAAGTGAGCTGAAGAGTTTGTAGCTGATAATACACCATCACTTTAATTGATAGTGTCGCTCAAGATCAAGATAGTTCTGACAATCGAATGCCATTATTTTTGGCACTTTCACTGAGAAGTCCTAACATAGACAGTCAGTATAATGGTACGAGTTTTACTGTTTCCATCCAGCACTATTCCTCTAGATGATACTAACGGTCGATTTCATAGAACACTAATGTAACTGACTGAACGACTCATAGACAAGCCACGTCTCGTTGCACGAGATGGAAATTAGAATCGTTGGGATACAGTGCTACTTCCATTTAGCAAAATACTGAAGTCATATAGACTAAGCTATTTAACAAAAACAGTAACAGTAAAATACAGAGCAAAAAATAAATAAAAAATAAAATACTCTTTTTATCTGGTTTCGACTATTTGTCGGTTTGAAACTATGGCATTTTCTTTTTTTCCAAGTAGTTCTTACAATTTGACATTGAACCAAAGTTGCTATTCGAGGGTTGAGAAAATCTCCAAGTCAGTTGCTAGATCTGTGCAATAGTTTATAAGGCTACCTGCTGGTAAGCTCAAGGTTAAAGACCTACCGTATTTCTGTAATATCGTACGTGTATGTGCATTCTTGAACGTGAGAATTTCATATTAAGATTTTATTCTCAGAATTAAAAGATAAGTTACGTGGATGTACATTCCTGTGACCAAAGTCCAAGGCTAGAATTTGCCTGTCTGCTATTATTTCATGTTTAGGAAGATGAATGCTTTAAAGATTGATTGGTTTAAGTTGAATGGGATCATCAGCAGCTGGACTATTTGTCAGTCATGACAAACCTAATAACCAACACAAGTTGCATTAAAAAATCACAATAAAGCTTCAAAAATGTGTAAATCAAATATAAGATCTACAAATTAAGATAGAATACTATTAAAATTAAACAAAGTTTGCGAAAAGAATAAAGGAATAATTAACAAAATCTAAAATATATAATGAGAAAATTTCCCAAAAATAACAGCAGAATCTCATAATAGAGAAAATCTAAAACGAAAATTCCTCCTGTTAAATCGTGCGAATAAAGCTGAGAAAACGATCGCCTATGACCGCTAGCTCCAATTCACTTGCTATTGAGAGTGCATCCATTGGACGAAATATTTACGTAGACTCGAGACCAAAGAGAGTGATCTAGTGCAACATCTGCCAATGCGGCGTTCTTGGTTGATGTATCAGCACACTCGTTTTCCCAAATGCCGACGTGTGCTGGCAGCTAGCTGACAACAACGACACAGTTTGTTGTTATAGCTTTTGATATATCTCAAGATGTTTAAAGAATACATTGTGCAGGGTTTCAGTATCCCTAACGCTTTTTGGGTCAGTACAAATAAGCACACGACGTGGAAAAAGTTTATGTACGTTATAGAGAAAAAGCTTAACTGCTGTTAGAAACCAGAAAGAAGTCGCAAATAAAATGGTGCGCATTTTAAAAATATTTTTTAAATTATTTTTATATATTTGTTTTAGGTTTTAAGATTTTATCCAAAATGTAAATAAAACACTGGATTAGCATTAAAGCTAGGACGTAATGGTGCACATCCATTTCTGGAAGATGTCCACTGTTCATCCTGTGTCAACTCTCATATAAACGATCCACGAATCCAGCAGCGGTATTCGCAACTGAAAGATTAGGCAGCAGGAATATTCACAACTGAAAGATTAGGCACAGAACATGCAGATGAAGGATTATCACATGAATAATAAATGAAACCCCACCCCGACTTAACCCCACTCCTTCCTGACGATGACGATCCGCTTCATGAAGCTCAAGGTTCAAGCTTCATATATAAGCACTTTAAATAATGAGTGTAACGTTGGTGGCTATTTCATAATAGTCTACTTTTTCAAATATAACGTTTTCTGTACATATTAGAGGTGGCGAAAGGGTGGCGGAGTAGGGGTGGCGAAACTATGACGTATAGCTTCATGATTTTGTTGTAAGGGCAGATCCTCTATTTTATAATATCCTTGTTTACAATTATGTAGTATGCGTGGTGTCTCAGTGGTAGAGGGCTCATTGCCGATCTCTGGTTCTATTCCAGGCTATGCTAATTTGTGGTGGATATCGTCTGTCAGTGAGTTTTCTCGGGGTTCTCCATTTCCTCCCATATTCTCATCCCACCAATTCTTACATAATTATTCATTTTGACAAATCATCCGCCTGCTTTAACCTACAGGGCATAAATGTGGGACGCAACACTGAGAGATTACCTTTTTCATATATTATTGAAAAATATTTTTGTTTCAAAACAATTGTATAGAACAAGTGCTTTTACAACTTTAGTTTAAAACGATTTCCTGTATCATTTAGTTTATAAAATAAATATTTTTAATTTTAAAAATGGTTTATTGTCCTAAATTCCTAAATTGCTTAATAACCTTATTACGATGAAAAATTCTATTTAAATGTCCCGTAGACTTCAAACAACGCGGACTTTTTTTTTTTTTTGGAAGCAATTAAACGCGTTATTCGAGGTATACTGTAATGATTGTTTCAGAAAAATAAGTTTCTATGTATCATGAAAATTGTATAAGAATAAAATCTATTCATTTTTGAAAATAAATTCCTAATTTAATATGGTTCATTATATATGGTATAAAATGTTGAAGTATATTATTGAAGAAAGTCATAAAATTTAGTAAGCTTTAAGTTGTTAAATTATTAACTATGTTTTTTGAGAGTTAAATAATTTCTGCAATATGCCTTGTTTTGGATGAGTTCTTGACAGTGAAGAACTAGTGAAATTATTCAAGTTCCGTGAATTCATACCTTTACCCTTCCAATGGCAACTAACTGAAGTTAATTTTAAGCTTCAAAAAGCAAAGTCATGCCTAGAACTAGGAATTTTAAGTGCAAAATTTTGATTAAACAAGGCGGTCACTAAGTAAGCTTCATGGCTATATGATTAGCATACGTGGAAGCCGCGAGTTCGATTCCCGGCGGGAGCTCGTGTGGTTAACTTAAGCTGTAGGTCCACTTCTCATGTAGCCTCGATGCTGAACTGAACACTAAAGCCCAAATTAACTAATTCATGCGGCCACTAAGTAGAAAATTGGAGCACTCGGTCGAAAAAGCGTAAAAAGCTTCTTCAGGTCAGCCATTTTGAATGAGGTTTTCCTCACTTACACCAGGCAAATGCCGGGATGGTACCTAACATATAGATCCCAGGCCGTTTCCTACTTTCCCCAATCCTATCTTCCTTCCCTTCCCCCAGATAGTGTGATAGCCGAGGGATGTCATCCCTCATACGTGACGGGCTGACATGGCCTCAGATGAAAGCCTAGAAATCTTATTCCTAAATCTTAAATTGAATGTGTTACGCAGTTTTTTGAAACAAAATATTTTTAAAATAGTTTTCAATCCCTTGTAACTTTTCTCCTATTCGAAATTCTTCATATCATGATCATAGTATTCATAGTATGATGCCGAAAGTCCAGAAATCTAAATCCCAAAACCCAAAAGCACTCAACAACATCGATTGGTGATACCCATGATTGGTCAGCGTAATGTTACCACTTCTTTTTAGTTTCTATTCAATACCTAACGGGACTGTTGAAACAAAAGTGACGTTGCATAAGCTCGGTGCTCCTTTATATTATTATAGAAGTGATATGCACAATAGGAGCAAACAAATAAATAAATAAAGTTTCGAGAAGTGTAAACAGGTAATGACATTGAGAAAGGATGCAAAAACGTGCAACGAAACATAGGGGTATCTATTTAATGTTTTCTCTGCAAAACGAGTGAATTTAGTCAGTTTAATAAGAGAAAAATTGTACTACCTAAACTTTCTTGATCTACTCATGCCATTGAAGAAGTTTTTAAAAAGAATACTACTTTATATTTATATATTTATTTATGAAAATTATACTTACTTATATTTACGAATAAATTCAAATAATAGGCCCCATTGTGAACTTCAAAGAAAGCGCACGCCATATATATTTAGGTAATTAAAAGTTTACATTTTTAAAAGGCAAGTTATTGTTTAACATTTTTTTCAGCTGAAGCGAATTTGTCATTTTTTCTTTGACTAATTACAACCATAATCAGTAGAGGTAATTAGGACCTGCAATGGCTCAGTAGTAGAGCGCTCGCTACTGAGGTATATTGTCTTTCATTCGATCCCAAATCGCGCCAAGTGGGCCTTGTGGTGGACAAACACCGTGTGTACGTTTTTTTCATTACCATCCACTTTCTTCACTCCACCACATCATTTATTAGCGCCATGACCGTTTTGTCTCTGTTAGCCTCGGACCACAATTTGGCAACATTAACAAAAACTGTTACACGAACGTTGGATAACTTTTGAGAAACTTATATTGGATCATTTTCTAAGTAGGTAGATTCACCCATTTATTTGAGACAAATTTCAATCTCAAGCGATGTGAACGATTGCATACGCTCAAAGAAGATATACGTCATATTCAATCAAAATCAATAATTTTTATCATGGACAATTGTTATCTTATCACATTATATTTTTCATCCTTGTTATGAGCAGCTGAGAGAAAAGCATATTGTACGTAGAATTAAATTCGGATAGATTTTAAGGAAGTTATCATGGAACAAATATCAAATCAAAACAGACAACCTCCTCAAGTCCCGCTCCCCTGCACACACGCATGTATTAATGAAATGCTAAAAGCCTACTTATCCCATTTCAATTACCTGGCCGGTATGATCAAAAAAGGAGGAAAAAGTAAAAATTATTTCGACAAGAGATTTAATCAGGAATGTGTCTGTGGGAATTGAAATTAATGAAATTTTTCCCACAGCCGTAAAAGGCAATTTTAATTAAACATTTTCCCCACTGACTTACGCCTAATATGCTGAGGTACAATAATTATATTGCAAAAAAAAAAAAAAAAAAAAAAGTAAATTCCTTTTGATGTCTGTAGTTCATCCTCTCACAAGAATTCCTTGGATTACTTCTTATAAAAAAAATATGTATGTTTCTGTCGGTCTTCGAGGCAACAAATGTCAACACTATTTCATGGATTACTATCATTTTGGTCGGGAGATGGTCAAAAGTTCGAAACCGAATTCATTGATAGAGGTATATTTAAACCGGAAGTGGTACAAATCAATCATTTCCGCTTTTCACGTTGATCACTTCTGTATAGACCAAAAACAGTATAAACAGAAATCTACTACCATTTGCAGTTTTAATATTGATTGCGAAAATACTACTCCATAAACCAAACTCGTTTACGTGGTGTACATGTGTTACCGTACAAATAATTGACCCAATTTTATAAATTCATTGTAGCTTTATTATTGGACATATTGTTGAGTTAATTTTTTGTTTAACGTCTCTTTCAGCAACAGGGATACATGAGACAGGACCTACTGATTAACGTGGAATCCAAACCACGTGAGCTCCCGCTGGGAATCAAACCCGGGCTTCCCACGTCAAAGGCGCGTACGCTAACCGCATGGCGACGAAGGAGCTCTGGATATATTGTCACAAAACGTTGCAGACGTTTTGAAAAACTCAAAAAGATTTTTTTACTGATATTTACAAAACATGTTGCTTCATCACTGAAGATAAGTTTCTCACAAAGCACATATTCTTCCATAAGTTGTTGCAACTATGCCAAAAATTCAAAGCATGTGACTTTGTCATTAGGGCTTATAGCAATTGCAAGCGGTAATGCTTCTGCTTCAATCGTTTGCGTAAGATCTCCCAAACGGTAGGTTGTGGAATCTTCAGCTCTCAGCTTGCTCTGTTTGTCGACTTCTGTGGGCTTCGTGCAAAACTCACTCGCACGTGCTCAAAAGTTTCTCACTGTAGGCCAACCAATTGATTTCTCTTTACAGAGGCATCCTGAAGCTGTAAACTGTGCATACCATCGCCAAATGGATTTGGCAGTTGGTGTTTTTTTTGTTCAACTTCGTTTGGAAATGTCGTTGCACTGTTAGGAGAGATTAATGTGAATGAAACTCGAGCACAACATAAGATTTCTCAGAGTCTGGCGCCATCTTGAATAAATGCTCACTGCTACGCTCTCGTGGCACAAATGAGAAGCAAACATGATATAAAAAAAACTTTTTGCTTTTCAGTATGAGTGCAAAGTTTTGTGAAAATATTCCAATAATAATGTTACAGTGAATTTATGAAATCGGGTCAATTATTTGTAATAATCCAGTATGTATTAACTCTGCATAATAAATAGGTTAATATACGATATTAACATTACTTAAAATATGAAATATACCTAGGTATACACACATTACACTAATTTTTACACAGGCCGGTAGCCAGACCAAAAATGTAGGAAGGGTAACGATCCAACCACTCATCACCATATTATAGTTCATTTACAAACCTACTTTGAAAATTTTAGGGGGCAGCAAATTTTAGGGGGAGCCCGGCCCCCAAGACCCCCTGGATACGGACCTGTTTTTACATTTCAATAATTATTTATTTGGTATACATTAATCAAGAGATGTTCTTACCTGTAATCTGGATTGACCTGACAAGTACCAAAAGGTAAGTCTTTTTCTTCGGAAAGAAACGCAGTGAAAATAGCCATAGGAACAACAGCTGCCATGATGAGAATAATAAGCAGAACTGTTAGTTTTGGTAGAAGCAAATGCCTTCTCCATGCTGACATTCCTTAAAAAGAAGAAGAAAAATGTCAAAATTAGTTAAAATAATTGGAACATATTGATTTCATTATTAATAACGTTGATGGAATTCGGATTAATGTTGTTGATGGTCGAGCAATTACACCTCATTTTATATTTTTTACTCTTATTTCTTAAAAAAAAAAAAAATACTAAAACTATATAGCAAAACTTGTAACATGCAGGTAATATTTAATTTTTTCATGTTAACTCATTTACAGAACTATCCTCAACATTTAGTTAATTTTAATTAGTTTATTCAATCCAATTTATTAATTTAATTGCACCCCTTAAAAAATTAAATAACATGTTTTTTAGAAGTGCACTAAAAGTAATTTTATTTTTCATCCTCCATGATATTGTTAATAATAAAATGGCATTATTTGAATTCCAAATTTGTTGTGAAAGGACGTATTTAATTTCTATTTGAATCATACACTATTTTTTTTTCAATCTCTAATACAACATCATGGAGCATGAAGAGAAAGAACATACTTTTGGTTCACATTTTCAGATAACCATGTCAAGTATATTTATTTTTGAATATAAAATTTGCTTTTATTTTTAGTTTCTACTTGTTACTAATGCAATTCATAAATGTATTACACTATACAAAAGTAAATGTCAGTTCCTGTTTGATCGCTTCAGTCTGTAGTTACTGAACTAATTAAAATAACATTTGACATGACTTAGCGTACGCACCTTTGACGTGAGAGACCCGGGTTCGAGTCCCGGTGGGAGCTCATGTGATTCGGATTCCATGTTAATCAGTAGGTTCCGTCTCATATAGCCTTGTGCTGGAAGGGACATTAAACTCAAAATCAACTCAACTCAATACTTGACATGATTATCAAAAGTACGTTTCCCAGGGATCTCGTGGTATTAAATTGATTAAAATGTTTATCCTAAGGGGAGAGTGGAGGTCATAATTTACATGAAGAAATGGAGTGATGAGAAGTAAAAATAATCGAAAATGAGCTATCACCGACATTAATTTTGTTATCTGGCAGTAGATTTTTTTCTTCTTTCACTTTTATATTCAGGAGATCAGATCCAGTTTTTCCATTGTACAGATCAAATACTACAAATTTAGCCATTATTCTTTTAAGTAGTTCAACTAATTCATCATGCAAAATGTGGATAAATGGTTCCTGTTTTTGCATAATCACAAGAAATTTATCGAACAAAGTGCCTACACTAATAAGAAAATGTAAGTATGCAAATATAACAGGAGATCTCAAGTTCTGACAGATTCTTTTATAACGTTCTGACTAATGAAATTTAATTTTGGTTGGGAAGGAAATTCAAGAAATATTCTGTCAGTGCTAGCCATAGAGAGACAATTCTAGAGCAATGCGGAACTACCAATAGCCACTGATTGCTGATATACCGAAGCACACTTCCTCCTTCTGCTGTTAATTTATTTAAATCTTCTCTGTGTGCAGGACACCGGTGAAACCAAAATTGTAGATCCTCTAGCATTTCTACCAGATCACAAAAAGTGTTTAGTTTCAGCCCAATTCCAAATGTATTATGAACTTTATTTTGACATTATTTTTCATTACTTCATATCTTTCTAATGAAATGAAAAATAATATAACTTATTTCTCTATAAATGAAATATTTGAATCTAATTAAACATTGATTTATTTGATCAACGCATTTCCCTCTGAAATAAATAATGTAACAGCATTTCATTTATCATAGCTCTGCAAATTATATATACACTTTTAACAACTGTTATACAACATAAATTTCAGGACATTTCCAGTTCATAAATCATTTCCAGGACATTTCCACGATTTTCACAATTTTTCTGCTTTCCATGACTTTTCCACGGCGTTTTCATGACACTTTTATTTTCAGGTTTTCTAGGACGCGTGGGATCCTGCATATTATTACAGCAATATTGGAAAGCATTGGGATATGTTGGTAAATACCAACACACCTGAATGTCTAGCCAATACTGCAGCACACAGTGCTGAAAGGAAATGCTAACACAGCCTGCGTTATAAGAAACTGGAGTATGGCAAGGTTCTACAGCTAAGCTTCATTGAGAAAGAATAAGCACATTTGAAACAAAGAAAAAAAAAAAGAGTGGACATGGAATGATTGGAAAAATAAAATAAAATAAAATGAATAGTGAGGATTATTGACGTCAAAAAAAAAAAAAACTAAGATATTTAGTATATTGCTAATATGTAGCAATTTAAATCATCACTGAAACTGCCCTTGGCTTGTATTTTTAATAATTCCATCACTGAAAAATATAGGAAATAAAGGACAATATTAAAATATAGGACATATATAGGACAAATATACACAAATTTCCAAAATATAGGGAAAATAGGAAAATAGGACAGCTGGGAGCCCTGCATTTCTCATTAATGAGAGTTTTAAACGCTTGTTTGCAAGAAAAGATATTCTCGGTGCACAGGTAAGAAACGGTTTCTCAGATTTAAGAAAGTATTTTTAACAATGCAATATATATGGGGGAAACACCATACTACCTGTTGTGATGCTTGTTCAATTCAAGTTCGAAACCAATACGCAGATGTTTTCATCTATTAAATTGTACTGAATATACATTTTCAACGGAATCTATACATGCTATAAATAATAATAATAATAATAATAATAATAATAATAATAATAATAATAATAATAATAATAATAATAATAATAATAATAATAATAATAATAATAATAATAATAGAGGAGGCGGCTCCTAAGGGAACTCATCGGTAGAATTTACAGTTTTATCATTTCAAATTAAGGCAAGGAAAGTATCTAATGTTCCTCTTTCTTGTATACAATATTTTAAACTTTAAGTAAGTTCTCTTCCTTTTAGTTTGAAGAGAGAACATTTTAGTTTCTACCAGTATGAGTAAGGTCAGCAGCCGTGCCTGGATAATGATAATAAATAAAGCAATTTCTTATAAAGTTGTACTTACGCAATTTACAAATACGACTTACGTTAAGGTTACTGAACGCATTGCTTCCGTAAATTGGGTGTTACTGTAAATTAATAGAATCTATAAGGTACTACCAGTAAATATACTATATCACTTTAGTTAAGATGTAGAAAAACACTTACTTTTTTTCCGGAAGGTAGAAACTCTATCTTCATTTTTCTCCGAGGACTTCTTTCTCTTCCCCATATTTTGATAGTGTTTTGTACCCTACAATGAGGAAAGAAACAGCAATATACTAATTGGACGAAATATTTTTTTTTCTGTTATTCTGGGCTTTTACAAACAAGAAACTGAAACTAGAAACCGAAAGTAAATTAAAGTTTCGTAGATCTTTGTTTATACTTGTTATTTTCTTCCAATTCATGATATTTTCTCATTAGAGCAAAGAAGAAACTTCTAATAAACATTCATTAGGGAACAATTCTTTTGGCCTATAAACACGAGAAAATAATAGCTCCAGTTTGTAAACACTATACAATCAAAACAAAACCCATACACTGTTGTCTACTTGGAATATTAAATTCAAACTTCGAATAATATGTAAGAAAGGTTGCAAATTGTGAGTCTTAATTCATCACCAAAGGTAATGGACTTTATAGAATTTTGAACGTTGATTCCGAATCAGAACTTCATTTTATTTTTAAATCCGCGTGTTATACTATAGTAGTGTACGTAAATAATGAATTAATTGCAAATAATTCTTATAACTTTTCAAATCCTATTTATACAAGACAAATATCTTAGTGCGTCACGGTAATTCCTAATAATGACAACCACGCAAATAGATGTCTCTATCTGCGCTGCCTGACGCTAATAGATAGAGTTCAAGGAATTTGTCGAATTAAAACTATTGTGAGGATTTAATTGCAATTAACACTGTTAACACTGTACTGTTTCTTTGTAACAAGTAGAATGATATAATTTCTAGATGTTGACTATCTGGTAATAGTAATTTTGTTCATCCTATTTACAAGTGAATGGAGCGGGGGTGGAGTGAAGGAGATACGAAGGTTCAATGATAAGGCGCTCATCTCTTATTGCAAAGGTTTCTGATTGGATTCAACTACTGTGAACGTGAGGTGCACATCACACTCGAATATTTTCTCGGAGTTCTCCCATTCCATTTCATTTTCTCATTATACAAATATCCCATTATCGTCCATTCATAATTATCATCCACTTCTTTTAGCGCACAGGGCATGACTCTACAATATTAAACTGAAGACTTTTAAAATTTAACTTATCTATATTATAAAATTGAAAGTAACTATGTTCGTGACTCTTAATCTCTTGAACCGCCTGACCGATCTCGATCAAATTTTCAACGTAGATGCGGTTCTGATCTGGGAGTGTTTTTAGCTATTTACTTTGCTGGTACAACTTAAGGGAGGGGGAGGTGATATAGAAGAAATAAATAAAACTTAATAACTCTTGAACCACCCGACAAACTTGATCAAATTTTCAATGTAGATGAGGTTTAGGACTGGGATAATTTTTATCATTTCACTTCGACGGAGCAACGTAGTGGTGGGAGAGGAGGAGATATATAAAAATCAATAAATATAAAAATAAAAGTGACTATGTTCGTAAATTAATTACTTTTGAACCACCTGATCGATGTCAATCAAATTTTCAACATATATGAAGTTCAAACCTGGGAAGTTTTTTATCATTTCATTTTGACAGTAGATCTTAGGGGAGGGGGAGGAGAGGAGCGGAAATATATGAAAATGAATAACACTTAATAACTCTTGAACCACCCGACCGATCTCGATCAAACTTTCAATATAGATAAGGTTTGGGCCTGGGATGTTTTCTTCATTTCACTTTTACAGTGCAACGAAGGAGAGGGGGAGGGGGATATATATGCCAATAAAGTAAAAATAAAGTGACTGTTTTTGTGATTTCATCACGTTTAAACCACCCGACCGATCTTAACCAAATTTTCAACATAGATGATGTTCAGATATGAGGTGGTTTTTTTTATCATATCTCTTTAACTGTAGAACTTAGAGGAGGGGGAGGGGAGAAATCTATATAAAAAATGAAACTTAATAACTCTTGAGCCACCAGACCTATCTTGATCAAACTTTCAACATAGATAAGGTTCGGGCCTGGGATATTTTTATTATTTTACTTTTACGATGGAACCTAGGGGAGGGGGAGGCAGGAAAATATGTAAATAGAATAAAAATAAAAGTGACCGTCTTTGTGACTTCACTCTTTAACCACGGGACCGATCTTAATCAAATTTTCAATATGGATGAAGTTTAGACTTGGGGTGGTTTTTATCATATCACGTTGACGGTAGACCTTAGGGGAGGGGGATAGGAGGGGTCAAATATATAAAAATAAGTACAACTTAATATCTCCTGAACCACCAAACCAATCTCGATCAAATTTTCAACATAGATGACGTTCGGGCTTGGGATAATTTTTATCATTCAACTTTGACGGTGCAACCTGGAGGAGGGGGAGGCGGATATATATGTAAAAATATAAAAATGAAACTGACTCTATGTGACTTCACTCTTGAAGCAATTTACCGATCTCGATCAATTTTTCAACATAGATGAGGTTCGGGCCTGAGATGGTATTTGTCTATTCACTTTGACGATAGAACTTAGGAGAGGAGGTAGGACGGGGGATATATAAAAATAAATAAAACTTAATAACTCTTGAACCACCGGACCGATCTCGATCAAATTTTCAACTTAGATTAAGTTCGAAAATGCGATGATTTTTGTCTATCACTTCGACGATGTAACTTAAAGGAGGGGAAAGACTTTTACAAATGATGGAAAATGACCGATATTGTATCGAATCTATAGTTTTTGAGGTCGATAAGATAAACAGTGACATTTCTGATGCCTTTTAAATCCAAATTCAGCCCCGAATAATTGTGGAAGGGGAGAGGGATATATATTGCTTTGCTTTATTCATTTTTCGATAAATTAAATCTTGTAATAATTACATAATATTTCTGAACTTCTTTTTGAATCATCTGTTGATTGTCTTAACGGCTATCCCCACTAACATACCACAAGGACGGACATTTCAATTGAAATCAATATTCCCCTTATTAATATAAGCGCTGTATCAATGTTGTGATACTGAAAACAACGTTACAATAAATATTTTTGTTTATTCTATTGGATAGTGAAATATCTGAAGCACTGTTTACCAACTCAAATTATATGCTGTCGTTACAAAACAAGAACAATAAATAAAGGTTTAGTGTATTTCTGAGTAAGTAAATTAATTCGTAATCATAGTGTATAAAACTCATAAGCCTTTTTGGAAACCTTTGCAAAAGAAGACCCTGAGTTGGTTAAGGAAAAGAAAGGTTAGTAAGGAAAAGAAGGTAGAGTAAAAGCAATCCAGGAAACCCTTTGGAAACAGGACTCGGGATAGGTCAAGCAAGCAAGAGGTTTTTAGAAGAGGGTAACAAGAATCGTGGAAACCTTTGGGAAAGAGAATCTGGGTAGGTCAAGAAGATGAAAGGTAGGTAAGAACGTAACAACAGTAAATCTTTGGGAATGACGATCTGGTAAAGGCAAGAAAATTGGGAGGTAAGTAAGAGAGTAACAACAATCCAGGAAACCTTTAGAAAAGTAGATTCTGATTAGATGAAGAAGATGAGGGGCTGGTAAAAGGCAACTGACAATCCTAATGATATTGTAGTGCCACCGTATAGGGACCAACGCAGACTTATGTCTGCTTGAGCCCTCATTGTTGGTCTTATGGGATTTGGTACATGGGGTGCCAGGCTCGATTATCGGGAGGAGAGAATTGACTGCATGACGTTAGTTCGGATTCCACCTTAAACTGTATATCCATATCTTATATTAACTCGGTATTGAATAGGGATGCTAAATTCTATCAAACAATAATTTTGTCTCTTCTTGATCAACCTTTGAATTTTCTTAGGTCACAGATTAAATTAGTTTATAATTCAGAGCTTACAAGAGTTTTATATTGCTCTGATAATTGTCGTATTTTAGGTCAAGATTTTGTTCAGTAGGTTTTGTTATCAACGTCTTTTTCATTTCAAATTTTCTAATCTTTATCAGTAATTTTCCAATATTGTTTCAATTTTTAGAACCAATATCTGCGTCCATTGTAATCACAAAAGAATATCTGTATAACGTTTAATTCTAACACACTTTTAAGCAAATAATTTTGAATGCGCGGTCGTTAATAATATTAATAATAACTAACAGCCTCAATCAAAACTGAGTTAAAACGAATTAATTAAAATTGTTCATATTGTTCAGAATATATGCAGTAACATTTGATCACGTTAAAAAGTTGCAACTTTCTTCAGTTAACAATTTACGTAAGAGATATGAAGACTATTTATTCGAATAGTCAATCCGCAGATATAGTCTAGATTACACTGAGGTTTTGCAATCATAACAAATATTATTGCGACTGTAAATATAGAAGAACAAATCAAGTTTACTTACCGTTCAGGAGCAAATAGTACACTTAGCACTAAAATATTAAACTAAAATAAATAATAAGTAATGAAATTCTTGTAATGATAGTGATTAAACACAACTAACAGAATCTATGTTAGAAGAACGCATCGTCAGTGATCATATTTAAGATAAGTGATGTCAAACATACAGTGATTTGCTTATCTTCCTTTGATTGAAGATAAGCTTTGAAAGCAGTCTTTGTGTATAAATATCTTTCTGATTACGTATAACAACTGATCAAACAGATTAAAGATAAAAAATATTTCCTTGTAAAATTTCTAACGAAAAATGGAGGAGATACGCAATACATCTGCACTAGCATCTAAAGCAATCATTGACAGATACGCACGCAAGGGACAGTGAGGCGAGGAGCCCAATTGGGAACAGTTTTGATTGGCTCCAGATTCTCAGCCAACTCGCCCACGGTCTAGAATAGGCCTATTTTAAAAATAATTTGCAGTTTATAATATAAAGTCTATTATGGACTTCATTTCTGTATCATAAGCAATAAAAATATGTATGCGTCAAATGGATGTAATCTACATACTAATTCTTCTTATCCTAACTATATATAAAAATACATGAATTGACAAAAAATAACGGGTACTTCCAGTTGATGTGGGAAGTTGAAGTTTGCCATGATTGTAGCTTTTCGCGGTTAACCCACAGGAAAATTGACGAAAGTGAATATTTTTAATTTTTAGAGGATCTAAAGGTGGGATGAAGAAATTCAACATTTTATTTAAACGGACTCTTTTTGGACCTACAATCTCATGTTTCAGGTACTTGAAATTAGAATAAAAACTTGTAATTCGATATGCTTGTACGTTTTCGCTAGCGTTACCTAAGTAAATCGCTAAAAGCAAAACTTTTCAACTTTAGAATGGATTTATAGTGAACTGAAAAATCTTCTACGTGTTATTTATATGTAACATCTTTTTCACTCTAAAACAATTTTTTTGCACTTCCTGTAGGGCTACAATGATTAAATTTGATATGATTGTAGCTTTTCGGGACTAATCCACAGGAAAAATACCAAAAGTCAATAGTTTTAGGTTTTAGGGGGTCTAAAAGAGGGCTGAAGAAATTTCCCATGTTATTTAAATGGATTTTTTGGGGATCTATAATCTCATATTTTAGGTACTTGGAATTGGAATTGAAACTTGTAATTCGGTATGCTTGTACGCTTTTGGTGGTATTACCTAAGTAAATCACTAAAAATTAACATTTCTAACTATAGAGTGATTTCGTGGGCAACAGAAAAGCTTTCCCATGTTATTTATATGGGGCATCTTCTACACTCCAAAATGTTTAGGCACTTCCGGCAGGATTAGAATGATGACATTAGGCATGATTGTAGCATTCCGAGACTAAGCCACAGGAAAATTGCCAAAAGTGAATATTTGTAGGTTTTAAGGAGTCAAAAGAGGGATGAAAAAATCTCATGTTATTTAAATGGGCGTTTGCTTGGGATACAAAATCTTATGTTTTAGATAATTGAAATAGGAAAAGAAACTTAAAACTTGGTAGAATGGTGGGTCTAAGAGATGGGAGGCCGTAGGCCGAGCAAACGTGGGGGTCTGAGGGCGAATCCTCCAGCTGGCTAATTTCAGAAAATATCAATAGCAAATACAGGAAATTCACTCTTGATGCAAAAGCTGCTACATAAGAGATGCGAGGATGTAGACTGGATCAAAGTAATGTAATTCTGTTCAAAAGAATCGGGAATGTGCAACAGGACAAAAGTAAACATGGCATTTTTGATTTCCAGCTTGACATTCCATAATTAAGCGTTGTTTCAGCACCATCATTCGAATCCTGTTTAATTAAATTTGTATTATGAGATTAATGATTAAAAATGCTAAATGATAAAAAGAATTATAGAACTGACGAAATTATAGTGTACATTTCAGATTTGATCCTAATATCTTAATTAATTACAGGTCCGTTACCTTTACTGATTTTGTTGGTGTCAACGAAAAGGTAGTTTAAGTAAGCGGCAGGTAAAGAAAATGACATGTACCTATTAATCGTGTACCGAAGTACAGAGCCAATATGGGAGCAGCATTCGAAAGCACTTTTTGGCAATGTTATTTTGGCGTAAGCGGGTATGGTCACCATATTGGTTTGCAATTATTTGCAGAAAACATTAATATAGATATTACGTTGGAGTCAGCCGCCTGGCTTCAACGGAGGAAAAAAAAAAAAAAAAACGGCAATGAGTGATCTTTTCCCATATATTCCATTATAAAATTTGCACGTCTTCGTGTTCTTTTTTCTGTGTATTTTGCAATCCGGAAATTTCTAATTTTTTTTTTCAAAAGAAATTGTATTCAAACCTAAATGACTGCACCCAATTTTCGAATTTCACTAATTCCAAATTTCACTTATTCCACCAAAAGCCGTCACCGGGTTCTCTTAGGAATTTTCATTTATTATTCACTACATTCTTCTTTGGCTGTTTTATTCAGTAATATAAAATTACGTTCGTTAACTTAACAAATACTACTACTAGATTAATAAATTACTAGTACAATATATTTTTTTGAAAGTGGATGAAATGCTTTATTACCATTTTAGTTTTTCGAGTTTAATTGGAACTTTACAACACAGGCTTCCTGCAACTTTATGGTAGCTTAACTCTTCTTAGTCTTATAGCTACAACACTTAACTTTGCTGTGCATGGTCTCGGACTGGATCTCAAAACGAGTTAGTTTCAAACTCTGATAGCTCGTGTAATTCGGATTCCACTTTAAACATATGGTATATCGTTTCTTATACTAGTTTATGAGGTTTATATATATATCCTATTTTTTTTCTGCTCCCAATGACATGAATAGTCCGAAATTGTCGTATGCTTTCCTATGTGTAGTGGAGACAAATTATTTTACTTTTAGATATAATCATGGAAGAAATTTAGATAATGCAGAATACCAAAATTAGTATCATTTTTAAAGCTTAGATTACAATGCCTTGCTCTAAAGGCGTGTACGCTAATCCGACGCACAGTGGACGGAAACTTGGAAAAAGCAGACAAACATAGTTTATTCAGAAATAATGGAAGTTGACGGACGTCTATCTATCATTCTATTCGTAATTATCATTTCTAAATTGATTGCAACTACTGCGAAAGTGATTCGAAGAACCTCTGCTACAATACTTGCAGTTATATATACTGGGTAGTTCAGAAGTGTAGAGACCCCTCGCATAAATGTCAAATACTGCAAAATATAACCAAAGGAACAATGTAGGGGAGTAATAAAGGTAAAGAAAAATTGGGGAGGACATAGAACAATGAAAGTCGCCATCTTGAAATCCACCATCGTGAATCATATCATACATACAGTTTATAAATTCAAAACATAATATGTTGACGCCTTATGTGAATTGGCTATCGCTAGTCAGTACGAAGTTATGACAGAAGTTAAATGCATCCAAGAAGCGGTTACAGGTTCAAGTTGCTTTCCCTCTAATTGTATGTGCAGCTAATAAAAAGACGGTGTAAAACAAATGAGTGTTTGGCCTTAGGATACAAAATTAAAGTTTGCGGTTTTTCACCTGCACAATCTTCGAAGAAATACTAATACTTACTGGACTGTAATTTAGTTCAGGATCATGTTGTTTCGGTAAAATTAAAAGATTCAATATAGAATCTTCTTATATACTACCGCACTGACGTGTAATTTACAGCAGCTCCACATGACTGATAGTTTATCACTGCAATATGTATGAGTTCACTACAACTTTGATTCAGCGACGTAGGGCAATCCAAATTACCTACAAGACAATATACCTTTTCCCTTTGTAAGGCTTAGATAGCGGATCTCAATTGTGATCACAACAACATTATTCATCACGCTTTCCCAGTTAGATGGGACTGAGTCCTTCAAGTGCACTTGGGTGCAGCTACTTCCAATGCTCAACCTTTGTACTACTCATGGTCAACTCAATAAGCCTTATTTTGCAGATAAGCAAGGATAAGCTTAGACTGCAGAGCTACTAACATCAGCGTATATGTAACTTTTCGGCAACACTAACAAAGCCATCATATACATGATATGACAATGTATAACAAATAAAACTTTTCACTAAACACACAGTATTTGAGTCCAATGTACTATTCAACCGCTTTCATCGACCTCAGAAACTATATAAATGGTTAAAACATATCATATTGTTTGGAGAATTTTTTACTGATTTTTCGGCATTTTTATTTGTTAATGTTTACATGCATTTTATGGACAGCGAAAATATTCCTATGTCCTGACACTCCGGATTTGGAAGCAGCAGAGACACTTATAATCAAATATCAATACCGATTTCATAGGCGGCGAAGTTAACAAAATCGATGTGACCGCTTTTTCCCAGTTTCCTACCACTGTGCGACGCCCAAAGAGGAGAACTCATGGGGGACCTAATGTGACTGAGCATTTTCGAGTTTATTACGATTTTCGCTCGACATTTAATCGCTTATCATATAGCAAATGAGCCAAATCACATTTTAAAATTACTTTTTAAGGATAATTTTTGATTTTTACTTTACTGGAAAGATCACCGGTATCTTAATTAAGTAGACATCCTAATATATTGGTTGGTTAATTTGATGTTTTACGTACTTTTTGTGCAGTATATGGAACGTGGACGCAGATGTGGGATCCAACCTAGACGAGCTCCCACCACTTTTTCCCAGTTTCCGACCACTGTGCGACGCCCAAAGAGGAGAACTCATTGGGGACCTAATGTGACTGAGCATTTTCGAGTTTATTACGATTTTCGCTCGACATTTAATCGCTTATCATATAGCAAATGAGCCAAATCACATTTTAAAATTACTTTTTAAGGATAATTTTTGGTTTTTACTTTAGTGGAAAGATCACCGGTATCTTAATTAAGTAGACATCCTATATATTGGTTGGTTAATTTGATGTTTTACGTACTTTTTGTGCAGTATATGGAACGTGGACGCAGAAAGAATCGAAAGATATGGGATCCAACCTAGACGAGCTCCCACCATTAATCAAGCCGTCTCCTTGCTTCGAAGACATGTATTAATGTGACGCCCAGAGAGGAGGACTCACAGGGCAGCTTGAAGTAGAGAACAACTTGACAATATGAAAAATGAAGTGAATATTTTTTTTTATAGTTTAACGTCCCGCGGCTATGCTCTTTTGGGTAAAGGAGACTGATGATTAACGAAAGTGAATAATAGTGAAATTAAATTTTCGTGCTATCCCACCGGAAGTATAATCCAGGATCACATGTAAAGAACAACTCGACATTTAATTGAAATACAAAGAACATACTTAATATTATGATTATAATCGATTCTACTGAACAACTTTCAAGGTGCCGTATTTTAAGGTTGATATATTAAAAGCAGTGGCGGCTAATGTTAGTGTTGCAGCGTTGCTCAACGACCAAAATATTTCAAGGAAAAAATATTATTGGCAGTAGTAGTAAAGAGGAGGAAAAATACTAACTAATACTTCCATACAAGGGCGACAATCAGAGGGGCAAGGTGGGATGCTCGCCCCCCGTTTAAAGGAAATTGTGCTTCGGAAGATTGAAAACCCAATAGATATTTTAGAATAGTTACCGCAAAATTTGAGACTACATTTGAAATGACGCTTATACTTGCCCCCTTGGAAACCACAACATGGGCGCCCTTGCTCCATATACTTTAAATAACATATTTTTTACTTCTATAACTGTAAAATCCATTAATCTGTTTTAAAAAATGAAAAACAATCTGTCATAGAGTCTCTAACTTATGTTGCGTTGCAGTGAGCATACAACGACCAGATTTCTTCAGCGCGGCAATTGGAGCAAATGTTAAGTCTCCTTTCCTCTATCTCAGACGTTAAAGGATCTGGTCGTTGCAGTGCTTCTGCAACAACGCGGCACGGTTTCCAGTGAACGAGAAGGTTTTTCGCGCTAAATAAGATTTCTGAATTTTACTTCACTACCAATCACAAGTGGAATTTACTTTTGTGCATTCCCATGTTTAAATTACAGGACTATACTGAAGCAAATCAGTATAACGAGAATTAAAAAGAAAGTGATTGTAGAATTACAAAATAAGATAGAAAATTTGTACTAGAGTAGAAAACAAATGAAAGTAAACACGTATTTACAAGTTAATTCTTAGCGTATATAGATAATGAAGGCTTCTTGTACAACACTTTATGAACCAGATATTAATAAGCCAATATATAGAATCCCCCCCTCTGTAGATAGTATTTTAGTATATGCATATTTGTTTTATAAAATAAATGTATTTTATACTCTTCATAACTTTCCACATAAAACTGTATGGGAAACGCCACATTGAATTTGGGACTGGGACTAGTTAGGAATGTTCAGGGGCGCAGCCACGAGGGAGAGGTCCACCGGGTCCGGAAGCCTCCAAAAATTTTCCAACTCTACTAACATTTGTAGACCTTTTTAAAGAACTATACTTGTTTAACAGAGAAATGATTCATGTAGGCTAAATATTTTATGCACTCTTTCTTATAATCGTTCTATCTTTTCTTTTTCAAAAAGATATAGGTGACAGTAATTAACTACTTATTATCTTTTCGGGTGCAGAATAAGACAGGTTCGATATTATATAGATATATTGGACCTCCTCAAATAATTTGGACTCCTCCGAGCAAACATTTCTGGGTGTAGTACTGGCACGTGTGTGGGTTGGTGTATATGTGACATTCGCGATTCATATACCTCTTTTATAGCAGCTGTTTTTTCTGAATCAGCTGTTTTGGGTTTTAGTTATTAGATTTACTTGAGTTGTGTTGCTTTAATTTTGTAAATAACCTACAAATTCTGAATTAATTCCATAGCATGTCTTCTGTAAGTAACTTACAAAAGAAAAAAAAAGCAATTCCCAGCTCTCCATTGAGGAAAAACTTCTATCTAAGGCTTAGACAGAACAAGCAAAGGGCAATTTAGAAGAGTGTTCGAAAAAAATCCGGTTTAAATTCACAGATCTTGCGGCAGCAATGTTGTTTGCCTTAGATATATTTTTACAATTTGTTTTACATTTTCCTAGATAAACTGTTAATAACGTGTGTTCAATTTATATTTTTTTTATAACACTAATCTCTGCCATGAACTGTTTTCAGTCTACGCTGCAGATTAATTTGGATCACTGTCAGGGACTGAGTTTGCTAGAATGAATTGTTCGCAATAATCTAGAAAAAATATTTAGTGAATTTACAAAGCTTCCGAAATTAATATTAACTATACCTATGACGTCAGCAAAAGGAGACAGGTGTTTTTCCACATCGAAAAGAATTGACACTTTTAAGGAAATTGAATGTTCCAAGAAAGGTTATCACCATTGGTTATACTTTCTACCAAAAAAGACCTTATAAGGGGAATACCAAAATTCAATCAGCATGTATTAGACAAATTTACTCCAATCAGAGAGAGAGAGAGGAGAATTAACTTACTAATTGAATAAGGTGACTAATTGGATAAAATGTTCTGCATTATTTTTTATTTTTTAAAATCAGAATTTTATTTAATTTCAGATGTCACATAGCATTTGCATCTAAAGTTATGCTGATTAGTCAATGAGTGCAGTTTATATCTTTTGTCTCCGATCGTTCATACTGCAACTCCCGAAACCACAATCTATCATCCGCCACTGATTAAAAGGAAATCGGTAACTATAGACAAGGGATGGCCAAACATTTTAGATTTGAGGGGTACTTTTCATTTTAGAAATTACTGGCGGTCTACTTGTATCTGTTCACTAGATCGCCGGAAGGAGTCATAAGGCAATACCAATTAGTACATACAGCACTACAAACCATCTCGGGCTACCTCCCACGACTTGCCAACCTACTCGTGGTCACCTCTGCTATAGGCTAACACTCCTCAAAATATATGAAAATCAATCGACTCTGCAGTGCATCATTGAATATGGGTTGATCTATTTAATAAGTCTGCAATAGCTTAAATAGTTCTCCTTGTTTCTGGTATCAAAAGAATTTATTATAAACTAGCAGCGTTCACCCCGCTTCGCTGCGGTCACCCCGGAACGCAATAAACTTTGTTACTTAGATAATTTTTACTTTTTCGCTTTCAAGTGATATGATAAAAACCATAGTAGATTGCAGTAAATGTTAACATTATATCGCCTGTCATTTATGTTAACCCGCCGAGTGACACGGTCATGCGGGTTGCATATAAATACGTTTATTTTTACCTATGATGAACTAACAAAGGATTTGTACGTTATGGACACTTGAATGGTCAATTATCTCAAGACACTGGTAATTGAAAATTAAAGTGATATGATAAAAACCATCTAGGGTCCAAATCCTAATAACCCCCCAAAAATGAAAGAAATTGGTTCAGCCGTATTAGCGTGATGAGGGAACAAAGGATTTGTGCGTTCTCTTTTATATATAAGATACTGGACTGAATATACATTAATATGGCGCATTCAGTGTACCAGGGATTTAAGTCCATTTTTGGTAATTTTCTACACATTTCATCTTTAAGATCTCTCTCTCTCTCTGAAACTTCTTTCAAAGCTTAAAAGATTCATGTTCAGATATTGTAAATAATTTTGTAATAGGAAAAACATGTAAAATAATCCATGAACTTAAGCGTACTGTACAAACTTTCTGCCTCTTTTCCCATAACTTGGGTAATGGGCTTGATTTTCTTGTATTCTGAACGTTCCATATGTAACTTTGGATCAAAAGATGCATTTTAACCACAGTGGATTGATTATATAATATATACAGTGGCGTATTTACGATTTTTTCGGGGACTTTGCTGACTTTATTCCTGAAAATGTGAAAATTCTGCAAGATATTCCATTTACTTTGAAATAGTTTATTGAATTTTGGGCCGGGGGCAGGCCCGTGTTGGCCCACCGGGACACCGGAACATGTCCCGGTGCGCCCTCCGAAATATCATAGTATAAATAAAGGTACAAGTTTTTAGTAATAAATTCTTACAGTT
This sequence comes from Thermobia domestica, assembly GCF_964235325.1. Classification (NCBI taxonomy): domain Eukaryota; kingdom Metazoa; phylum Arthropoda; class Insecta; order Zygentoma; family Lepismatidae; genus Thermobia; species Thermobia domestica. The sequence continues at coordinate 139,537,789 of NC_137465.1, read as the reverse complement.
TTATTGGTAAAGAACCCGCGAAAGGTGCAGTGCGCCCTTTACATTAGGCGCCCTTCCGAGACCACAACAAAGATGAACGATTTTATTTACCCTTCTGGTACAGCACAGTTCTGTACAATAAATACACACAGTTACTGTTGGCGAAGAACCCGTGAACGGCACAGTGCGCCCTTTACATAAGGCGCCCTACGAAACATCACATTATAGATAAGTGGTTTTAGTTATCCTGTATACTAGCTTTGTTTAATAAATTCAAATACTGACTGGTAGTACAGAACCTGTGAAGAATACAAGGCGCCCTTTACATAAGATGCTCTGCGAAATATCACTTTTTTTTATTTCATTCTTCTGTATTTCAGTTTTGTATTATAAATTCATACAGTTGCTATTGGCAGAGAACAGGTAAACAGTATAATAACTTTCAAAAATATTATAAAGTTATATAGCTATAAAACGAAACAATGTGATACATCAAGAATAGTTCGGATAGTCAAACGTACGATGCATTTGTGTAATACTACACTGACACTAGTATTTACGATTTTTACGGCATCGAAGCTTTCACAGTCTTAATATGCATCCATAAATCCGAGCATATTCATTGTTCCTGTGTGTTTTAAAGCAGTGTTCGGATAATCAGTACCTGTTGTATATATGAAATATAGCTGTATTAATATCCCTAAAATGTGGTCTTCCTGTCACCACAGCACGGCGCGTCCTCAGATTGTGGATCGAGGAGAAGGCTTCTGGGGTATAGAGGTTAGCTGCGAATATACTGAGTAAGCAGTCGCGGACAAACAAGAAGTCTCTATAGGGTAGGCGCGTTACAATTTGTAAAAAATGAGTTTAGAAATAGAGGTTGGACCTATTGGGATATCAGGAAGTTAGATGAGAAGGAAATGGAGGAATCAAGTCGGGAAATTTTACGTTCTTTTACGGGGAACAAATTAAAAATTACCAACTAGAAACAGGGCTTTCCGTTCACAAACGAATACGTAATATCAGCAATTACATAGGTTGAATTTGTAAATGATAGATTTTCTTTTACTTCTTTTAAGGGTCGGTTGTATAATATTATTGTTTTAAATGCACATGCCTCAACAGAAAATAAGGATGGCGATTAAAAAAATACAGTTTTTATGAAAGAATAGAACGGGTATTTGATCATCTTCTGCAATACCATATGAAAATTCTGTTAGGCGGTTTCAATGCGAAGGTAGGACCAGAGAGTATTTTCAAACCAATTAATAAATGTTTGCATAAGGAAAGTTGTGACAACGGCGTTAGACTCGTGAACTGTGCAATATCCAGAAACCTTATCGTGAAGATTACAAAATTCCAACATCGCGACATTCATAAATATACTTGGACTTCATCAGATGGAAAAACACATATTCAAACTGATCATGTTTTAGTAGACAGAAAAGAACAGTCTAGCACAACTGATGTTCGGTCGTTCAGAGGAGTTGATTGTGATAGGAAGAGAGAGACTATCGTTGAATAAAGGAAATGTTCAATATCTGAAAACGGAGCGTTTTTTTTAAATAGAGGAGAGTCAGGTAAGAGGGGAGCCAGATTGAAGTGTCGAATTGATTCTCGGTTTTAGAAGGTTTGGAGTGCACTAGTGTTCAAGATACTTGGTTGAAATTAGAGATAACATTAAAATTTCAGCAGAAGAAATATTGGAGCACGCAGAAATGCATAGGAACAAACCATGGTTCAACCAGGAATGTACTAAAGTAGCAGAGAAGAGAAAACAGAAGGAACTGCGTTGGCTACAAAATTCGAACGAAATAACTACATAAAATTTCATTGTCAACTGGCAGAAAACTTCTAAAACTTTTAGAACAAAGAAACCCGACTTTTGAAAGTTAAAATTAATTAACTTGAAGATAATAGTGAAAACAAAAACATTCGAGACATGTATAAATGCATCAACGAACTTAAGAAAGGCTATCAACTTCGTGCTTATATATTAAAGAAACCTAAAGGAACAGTTCTCACTGATACAGATAGTATCTTAAATAGATGGAAAGATTTCTTTGGCGATTTGCTTAACACATAGCCAAAAACTAATGCGCGTGGAGAAAGTGAAATGCATGCAGCATAACCATATATTCCAGAACCTAACCAGATAGAAATAGAAATCGCTGTTTTCCTCGTAATGTTTGTTTAAATGTTACTGATGTAAAGTGTCGTGCTATACCAATGAGTATCAACTGTTGATACTATGTGAGCACGAATCCATTGTACCTCTTGGAATGTACTGCTTAACGAAAGCATGATCGCAAAATCGAATCCTGGATTACACCTGCGAAAAACGTGTCAACTCCACTCAATCTTACGTTTCACTTACTTCGTTCGTTTTCCTTGAGTCATAATATATACCTAGGTATAGTATGACTAACATTCAGACATGCGAGAGCGTATAATAGTTCTTACTTTCTCTCTTCCAAGAAAGACAAAATTTCAATTGTTGTTGAATAGTAAATATCCGGATACTTGAATCAGGATAGTAATTCAGTTAGCAATAACATAGCATTCAGTTAGCAATAACAAAATCAACTGTTTCTTCAGAAGATCAGTACCTAAGGAAGAAGAAAAAGAAGGTCAGTATCTGGTAACAATAAAACTCCTCATTCACTGGTGATAATAAGAAGTTATTAGTTTTTGTAATAGATTCATTTACAGTTCGCAAGGGTTTCTAATGTCCTTTCGAATGCTGACAATTTTGACAACGAAAGTGGTTTCGTTTGTAATTCCACTCTTCTTATTTACTTTGTATACGCACATGGAGATGAAAAAAGCGTTTATAACAAATAACTTCATGAGATCACAAAGCAGAATGAAAAGGCTCTTTGTTCTTTTCCCCAATGTTTGTTTAGAAAGCATGAAAGAAACAAAATGTATTTTCGGAGAGTTTGATAATTCTGTTTGGTTTTGTTTCCTCGCCCAACTATCTATATTTTGTTGCCTGTCACTATGCGTGATTTAAAGTCACAACTTGTGCGTTTGTTTAGAACAGATTTAATAGGATTTCTTTTCATTTTTCTGTTTCCAGACTAATATTGTATGTCTCAGGTGTCAGAAGTGAGTATAGAAAACAGGGCGGTTCAATTCCTATTCACCATTACATTTGTAGATTGTTGAAATATTTAAAATATTTGGTGTGTCGTGTCAATAATATTGTATTTACTATATTGTTTGTCATGGAGAGTGAAGTGCGGAAAAGATGTTCAATTGGCAGGCTGTGTGGAAGAGAGCGTTAAATGGCGCTGAAAGTCTTAAAACATTTTGCACGAATTATGAATGTTACTCTACAGTTAAAGAAGCCTCAAGGACTTCAGGATGTTCAAGATGGAAAGAACTATTTAAGCATTACGAAAGGAAGAACAAAAGAGAAAATTGACGACTCCTGCGAAGCTCAAGCAAAGAAGAAAAGGACTAAAGAAAAATGCAAGATCGGTGATCTATGATTGTATAGTTCAGAATGGAGTGCACTATTGTTCACTCGTTACTTTTCGCAAATACTCCACCAACACTGAATGTTGTTTTAAGAAACGTAGACGAAGACGAAACATTGCATAATTTATCAAAAATCAATAACGTCATTCGACGGGTCCAAAGTTGTATCGTTCGTGTCCTCTGTCGGTAACTCATTGAATGAAATACTGTTAAAAAAAAGAACAAGAATTATGGAAGGCCGATGAATTGCAGGATGATGCAGAACGTCTTCCCATAGAACTATCATAATCATCTTCACCAACTTGAAGTTGTCGCCTCAACCATGCTCTTCGGGTTTTCAGCAACAGACTGAATACATGAAAGAGATTTCACCTTTAAGTGGAAGTAGCGAAAGTGATTAAAAGATTCTTAGTATGCGTTCTTTTATTCTTTTGTTTTTCAATTTGCAGATCTTTCGTTAATATTCACAAATTTATTTTATAATTTATTTTATAATGCGATGTTTCATTTAGACCTCCTAGTATTTGTTAAAATATCATACTGTTATTCCGCTGGAAAAATCGGATTTAAACCATCGAAAGTGGGGAGCAGCCCTTTCACAATATAATTTACGATGTAGCATTTGTTTGACAAACGGAATTGGATTTTCGGATATTGTGCGTACACAGACTAAAGAACGTTTTCCTACGTCATATTTTCTCGTCACGTAGGGGAAGGTGAGGCACATTGCAACAGGAGGCACGTTACAACAGCGCTTTTTCTGTTTTAGGGTTGGCTCCACTGTGTTGCATTGTGGCGTGTTTGAACACGAAACGGAAGAGGTCTCTCGTGATAAGTTCAACAACGGAGGTCGAAAGGAGTTGTAGACGTAGCAAACGAAAGTTTTTATTTGTAGAGGTATTTTTTGTAAACTTTTATCTTTCTTTACTACACCTTACCATATGTAACAACAGTAAGTAACATGTAGTGGCCGAATAGTATCACAATTGAAGTATAATTACATTATATTTCTGTTACCGTGTTACCTGCTATTTAGTGGCGAGGAAAGCTTTTACAGTGAGCAAAGAAAGTATTCATCCGGCCAGAACTGAAGTGTTTGTACGCATATAATTTGCATTCAACTCAGTAATAAAAGCAAGAACGAAACACAATTATTTCATTACACTATCTATATATTTACTAAACATACAAATTAAGTTATTTCACATTCGAAGCATACGAAAAGGTACAAATAAAATAAACTAAACATATTTCACGCCAAAAAAGTATTCGTCTACAAAGAAACATTATTCATCTGCTGTGGCTTAGATTGTCGTCCCCCAAATTTTAATACTTTGTGGGTCCTCCTTTTCGCCGTATGACCTCCTGCAACCTCTTTGGCATTGATCTAACTAAATTTTCTGTTGTTGCCCTGGTAATTTTTCTCCATTCCGTCAACAATGCGTTTTTAAGATCAGTTTTATTTGAAATGTGGTGTTTTCGTATGTTTGTTTCCAGTGTGTGCCATAGATTCTCAATTGAATTTATGTCCGGTTATTGTGGAGGGGTTTCCATCCACTTCGAGTATTGTATAAGAGCCACAGCTTCGTATTCAGGGCAGTATGTTTCGGGTCGTTATCTTGCGTGAATATGTAATCCCCAACTAGGCCCATTTGCTCAACACTCGTGGGAAGATGTTTCTTCAAGATGTTGATATATGCTATGTGATCCATTATTCCCTCAATGAAACACAATTCCCCAACCCCGTTCGCACTCATACACCCCCATACAAGTACTGATCCGCCCCCATGTTTCACTGTAGCTGTAAGATTCTTTTCCTCCAGCTCACAATTCTTTTTTCTCCATACCAGAACTCGTCCATCTGATTGAAACAAATTAAATTTGCTTTCATCAGTGAAAACCACCTTTTTCCAGAAGTCGAATGTCTCGTTTCTGTGTGATTTTGCATACTCCTGGCGCTTCTTTCTGTTAGTTTTGCTGATATGCGGTTTTCTGCGGGCTGTTCGGGCTCTATATCCAGCTTCATGGAGGACGTTTCTCATAGTTTGACCTGACACTTTCTTTCCAGACTCTTGTTCAAGCTCCGCAGCTATGACGGGTGCACTCATTTTCGGAGTTTTCTTAACTTTACATAAGTTGAGACGTCTATCTTGCTGCGTTAGTTGTGATGGACGCCCCGATCTCGGTAGATTTTTGTATGTTTTTGTCTTTTTAAACTTGTGTATAAAGCTTTTAATGGTGGTAATAGGCCGACCAATCATATCACTGATCTCACTAAAGGATTTACCCTTACCAAACAATCGTATCATTATTCGTCTTCCCTCTTCACTTGATTCTTTTGATTTTCGGCCCATTCTGTCTCCCCTAGTTGATTTCTGTTAGTTGTTCACTCCAACAGCAGCAGCACACACACACACTTCGACTAGAGTTCACTGACACAAACGTCTGCAAATAGTACCAAAAGACACGCGTTACGAAGGGTATGTTGCTTCAGGTAGATACAAGACGAATACTTTTTTGGCAGTAAATGTGACTTCTCTCTGCTTTATTGTAACCTGTAGAAAACGAAAGACAAAGTTTCATTTCTTACTTTCTTTATTTTATGCTGGGAAGTGTAGACGAACCTACGGGCATATTATTGTACGATAAAGTCTTCGTTCCTTTAATATATGATTCGATTTATATTGTATGCGCTTTGAGACGAATACTTTTTTTGCTAACTGTATATACAAACATGTCGATGGAGTATGCCACATGGCATTCAAAAGTATATTTTTGCCGGTTAAGCATTGTTATATGCACAATTGCTGTTATGAAACAAAGAGTATTATGATTATTGTGGTTATTATTGTAATTATTACTAAATGCTACAAGTAGGCCTAAATATTTTAATAAAAAAAATTAACTTAGGTTTCAATAGATAATTGCACATCAATGAAAAGTAAATATGTATATGCATATATGAAATTTATTGATACTTCCATGCAGGCCTACTGCGCAATTGTTCAATTTAGAAAAATGTTGAAGGGGGAATAAAAAATTGAGGGAATTTTATTTCATTCTGTAAGAGTAGCATTAAAACACGATTATAGGAATCTAATTTACAAAAATTCTCTGGGTAGTAGGGATGGTGCAACCATTATTGAGGGGATAAATTATTTGCGGAATTTCTGTTTCATGACTGAAAGTAGGCTAGATACATTTCATAACTTGTCATTAGGCCTATTTGATCATAAAATTTTGATCGACACAGAAGCAGTGAATTTTCTGCCAATATCTTAAATGATGTATTCGATCATTAGACATGATTAAATGATATCTTAAATGATTAGTGAATGATAAATTTCTTTGTTTAATAATTTCAAATAAATATGAGGGTCTACAAGAAAAAGACCGACCCTTCCAACATTTAATTCTAGCAACATAACATCTGGATTCGCTCGTACAGGCATATTTCCATTCCATTCAACCGCGGTAAGTTCCAGGGAGCAGACTTCGCTTCATCCTTTATTTCAGATCGACCTACTCCATCCCATCAAAATATGTTGCAGTTTCTGGTAGGCCTAACGACAATCCGTAGTCAGACAACAGCTATGACTTATTGGTAGCAGTGCCAAGTAGTTGTTCCTTCCCTTCATCTCCTCAGTTAGACCCGATGGGAGCTCATGTGTTTCGTATTCCACGTTAATCAGTAGGCCCGTCTCATAAAACTCCGCTGCTGAAAGGGACGTTAAACTCAAAATCAACTCAACTCCTCAGAGTTTCAGACTGCAGGTCAAAGTGAGCTTCATGAATCACCTACAAATAAATCTAACAAGGTAGTGCAGAATCCTTCAGATGATCAAATACCAGGTCGAAGTGGTCTTCCAGACAAGCCTGACTTCTCTCCTAAGCCTGACTTCTCCTTATCCAAAAGCTAGACCTCGAAAACTTGAAGAAAAAAGAGATGTGCTATTCTCACAGACACTCCAGAAAAAGGTGCTATCGAAATGGAAAAGAAGCGACTAAAAAAAGACGAAAAGGCGGTTTGTGAAGAACCGTACGAAGAACAGGATGCAGAGAAAGACTAGGTACAGTGTTCCATTGGTGGTGTGCCGAGAGAAATCCGTACTAAATCTGTATAGGTTGTAAAGACATGACTGTCGCAGTGAAAGTGAGTGAAGTGATGTTGAAACTGTAGATTTGATAGCACTGACTACCACAGTGATAGTGAGCTAAACGATATTGAAACTGTAGATTTTATAGCATTGACTACCACAGTGACATTGAGTTACATAGCATTAAGTTTTTGAACCAAGTCCGATTGTTGAAACTGAAATTAGTGCTCATCTGAGCCTCTAAAGTTGGTTTAACTCACATTGTGGTATGTAGAACATTTCATTCTAGTAAGTCTGTGCAATCAGCATAAATTGAAGCAATATTTAAATGGTGTTGGAAAGCAGACCCTCCCTTCAGTCTACCACGTGAGTCGGCATTGTGTGAAAATTTCTCACGTTCCGTACAGTGGCTTCGTAGAAGCTTCTTTTCGCAGCTGGTGTGCTATTTGTGGATCGAATTTGTCATGATGTCAGTAGTCGCACACAAGTTTAGTTTCCAGCATAAATTAAGCATCAACATGTACAGCTAAGCTCTTATTAGCGGGCCCCCCAACCCATCCACATCGTCAATGAAGTAACACAATGGTTGAGTATCCTATCTACTGCATTATTAGCCTACTTCAATTCTGTTCTCTACTATGGAAGTCCATGGATCGTATTGTCAACCCATCAAGGACAGACTAACTTTTGTGAGTGTGTTTCAGGAAGCAGTCAACGCAGCATGTCGAGTGATCCGTCGGTATTGATATGTTCTTATCATATCATTATGAAAACCATGAATTTATCCCACAGCAGCTTAAGCTCATGTGACCTTATAATCAATCTGAGCAATTACATTCATTTACTACGTGTAAAAGTGAAGATGAAGCAATACGTCATTTAAGTGAGATAGGGTCTTGTGCCTTGGATGTATATAGTTCCATGCCATGAAGTTTACTTGTACACGTCTTCGCTGGCGTTTCTTCAGTGTGTTTGTTAAAGTAGCCAGTCTTAATTTTGTTGTGATGACCCAATGTTTGTACTTTCCACATGTTTTACTCATGCGTATCATCTTAAATCAGTGTACCGTCACCATATCATCGGGATTGCCCAGTACCATCCAGGAAGTGGATGTGCCACCGGCTCCTCCCTGCCCGGGGAAGGTCTTTTGCAATGAGGACGTCTTCCTACAATCAGACTCCAGCTCTGAATAGTCAAGAGGATCAACTTAGTGATAGTGAATCGTCAATTTACCCAAAATCTTTATATATTATGTGTGTGAGTGATGCAGTAATTCGTGTGTCCCGTGTAATCAGTATTCTCTGCTAAAGTGTTGCTCATTTGTGTAGCAAGTGTGTTATGCCCCACAACTATTCTTGTTTATACCTTGTTTATTCCTTTTGCTTGTCATGTTGTTGGTTTATTTGTGTCTGTGCTTTCTGTGTTTATATTCGTGTTGTTCAGTATGTAAATTTTATTTGTTATATGTTTTGTCATATGTCAACTTAATTTTGGTCGGTACCAGAAATTAATTTATTTAAATATTAGATGAAGAAGAAAGAATATTAAGAATAAGAAGAATATTGAGTGAAAGAAATGTAATTGTGATTGGAAATTGTTAATCTGTTACTTTTAACGGAAAATTTAATTAAAATAATAATCTTCAGAAGTGATTAATGTGTTTAAATTGTCATCGGCCAAAGGTTACATAATTTAATTTATGATTATTTAAGTTTCGAACGTTTTGTGTATATTTTAAAAGTGCCAAGAAAATAATGAAAATGCAGAGTTAAATACTTTCTTCTAGGGCTTAGGCCCTTACTCTTCCCTACCGCCACATCACCGTAAAATGGTTCTAATGTAAACTATTGTGTAATCTACAAGTATAAAGTCCAAATTTTAGTAACCTTCTACAATTTAATCAATATAAATCTTTTGAAAATAGTTATTTGTTTCGGCACGACTTTATAATAATCGTAATGCCTATTTTGTTACTGAATCGTTATCTACATGATTGAATGACATATGAATCCGCATATCATTAGATGTAATCTATTCCTTTGTGTGAAACCGAGTTAATCCATGAAATTTAAATACTGAATTATGAAGTTAAGTAGCATATACAGCAACGCCAGAACGATTACTATTTATACGGAGGCTATATAAAAGGAATAAAAGATATAATTATGAATATGAATATTTAAAGATAAATGTATTAATGAAAGATTTAAGAATGTATTTGAAATACGATATAATTTATAGTTAATATACGTAGCCTTTGTGGAATTAATGAACTGTGGGTAATGCTGGTTATATAAATAGCAACTTTAGAGTCATAACAAGATAAGTTCTGATCATGGAAATGCTAGATGCGGAATTTTTAACTAAGTTCGGTAACCAAACGGTATTATTGATTTGTATTAAGTTTAATGTTGGAAATTCGTATTTTACTTGAAAACTTCCATACATTCCGTCAGTTAGTCACGGTTTCTTCTCATACCTTACCGTGCAATGTGATCGTATAGATCTTCATGGTTGTTTGCTTCTGAAATCAAGGATCTGGAACTAAATATACCTTTTTTTCACGTTTTGCGTAAACGTGGTGGCGACTCAGTTTAGGCCTATACAATAACTCTAAAATAAAAGTCAGATTTGTCAGAATATGAAGCGTTGTCGAACGTGACAGAGAATTTGGCGACCTATCAGCCAGGATTGGATAAAGAAGTCAAGTCGTCGTGAAGATTTTAATAAATTGCTTTAGCGAATGTATGAGATATGAAGGAATTTTGTTGAAATCCCCCCCAAATATTAACTGTGAAGACGAGGAAATAAATATGGTGAGTGTGGCGAGAAAGAAGAAAAGGTGCTACGGTCCTAGAAACTATAAATATTAGCATGTCAAGTATTGAAGTTGAAAAAGACTTTTTTAAGTGTTGCCGAGAAGTAGTTCCGACAATAAAGAAAGGAGGCAAGAGGAAACTTAATGCACGAGATAAAGCAATTACCTGTGGTAACTGCACAAAATTGTTTCACCAGCGATGTGTGGGAATCATGGAAAATCCCGAAGATCAAGGTATTGGATATTTTTCGAACTGGATCTGTCAAGACTGCCAATTGAAAGGAAGCGAAAATAATAACAAGACAGATAGTGAGGATGATTTTGAGGATACAGAAGAAGACAAAGGAAAAGGAAAGGAGAGAGAACTGGGAAAAGAAGAAGCTCAACGGAAAGAAATACAAAAGTCAAAAGAAGAAGAAGGAGTGCCAAACGAAGAAACTAGACAGGAGGAATTGCAGAATTCGAAGGAAGAAGGAGAAATTGAAGAAAAAGCACAGTCAGATAAAACAAAAGACATTTGTATTCTGATGGAATCAGTCGTTTTACATGAAGCTAAGGAACAACCGAATGTGCCACCATCAGAACTAAATAACCAAGAAATGTTTAAACTGTTTATGCAACAAATATCCCTATTTCGGTTAGAAGTTACCAATAACATAACCACATTGGCTAATAACATGCAAACATTCGGAAAAGAGTTGAAGGAAGAAATACGGGAGGACTTAAATATAGCGATTGGAGATTTGAAGAAAGAAATTGTAGGTATAAAGAAAAAGGAGGAAGAAACGGAGAAACGATTAGAAGAGGTGGAAAAAACGGTTGATTCGTTAGTCAAGGCTCATGATGACGTCAGTATGGAAGTAGCCACGACTAGGAGCAGACAAGAGGAGAATTGTCAGAAAATTGAAGATAATACCCGTCGAATTGAAAAACTGGAAGACGAAGTGAAAACTCGCATGACGAAGCTGGAAGAAGAAATGAGGAACCAAAGACCGTGTGAAGAAAAATCTTACATGAACGGGAAGGACGTAGGTCACGATAATACTCCGGTAGTACCTATATTGCGGAGTTCTGCGACCGTATGTAGTACTACTATTACAACGATAACCAGTAATCAACAGAGTATCTATGCCAATGATTCGTTGATGACGAACAGATCTAGTATTGGTTCCATAGTTACACCTCACCCTGTACCGGTATGTTCTGTGATAGAGCACTCTGCGATTAATAATCCAGTAATGGGGAATAAAACCATCAGTATGAATCCGATCGAAACATGTGGAACGATAGGACGTATAACTATGAATGATTTAAGTCATTTTCCTAAGTTCGACGGTCAGCCCAATGGAACAGCAAAAGCTTTTCTGGAAGAACTTACCCAAACGTTGAATCTCTTCACGTTGCGTGAAGACGAAAAATTGGTAATCACGCAAAGATGTTTACTTAAGGGAGCAGGAGCATGGTTCAGGAACGTGTTGCCAAATCTGCAGACATACCAGGATTTTGTTGACAGCTTCAAGCGACAGTATTTGTCCCCAAGACTAGAGAGAGTACAAAAGCGGAGATTACAGAATATGCGACATGAACGGAACCAATATCCTTCTTTAACGGATTTCGTATGGGCAATAGTGGAGCGCTATCACGCTATAATAACAGATGGGAATGAAAAAGAACTCATGGAAATAATCTTAGATAACATACCGCCAGAAGATGCCAAAATCGTCCGAGCGAACCCTAGTCGAAATGTGGATGACCTGGTACTAAAGATAGCCGATATGGAAGACTATGGTGATCCGTGGAGTTATAATGAGTCGAAACCGCGATACTCAGGAAATAATAAACCATACATGCGAACCCCACAAATACGATACGCGAAAAGGATGAAGATGGACTCCGCATCCCAAACAGAGAACCCAGATAACAATCCATCATTTGTTAACGAATCACCATCTGAAAATATTAACCAGAACAAATGGAGATACAACTACGGACCAGTTTACCCTAATAGGAGAGGAAATAATCGTGGATGGTATATGAATCCATATGGTCCTCCACCACCTTGGTGGAATAGAAGAAGAAACTCTCGAATGGGTCGAAATCAGAATGGAAACTCCACTGATTCAAGAGTTAATGCTTCTGAATTGGAAAAAAATAATGTGTCATCATCTGCTACCGATGTGTCACATCCGATTCAGAATCAGAATCCGCAATCGGGAAACTAACGCCGCAGCCTACGGAAACAGGGGTAGGTGGCTGCGATGGAAATGTATCCCCTGGTATATCCTACATCGTGAAGGAGTCAGAACAACATACATCTCCTGTGTCTGTGGGAAATCTGCAATATCAAATAATGTTCGTAATAGAAGAAGATATTGAGAATTCGGATCCACCGCTGGAATCTTATTGTTGTCCGTCACCCATGATTCAAGGGAAGATAGGTGATATTCCAATTACGTGTATTATCGATTCTGGAGCGGAAGTCAATATTTTAAGTGATAAAATTTGGAGGCAAATTACCAATAATTTCCCAACGGCAAAATTACGCCCTTACTCGTCGTTCACTTTGGGAACCTTTGCAGGATCAGAAAGTTTCCAAGTTAAAGGACTTCAAATAGTAAACCTAAAGTTCAAAGATAGCCTTTTCGAGACTCCCCTTTTTGTAGTGAAAAATGTAAAACCAGAGCTGTTACTGGGAAGTCCCTTTTTAAAGAAATTTCGCTGCGTTATTGACAACGACAAACAGAAAATTACGTTAACTGATAATGATAACTCGAGAATACAAATAGATATTTCTAAACCCAATTTTGTCCAGATGTCTCTTCCTTCAGTAAGTACAATCGAAGTTCAAAACCTATTGGAGAAGACAACTACCACTGAGGATGTTAAAATGAATAATATAAATTCTAATATCACTGTTGAAGAAATTGAGGAGATAGTAAACTCTCGAGAGGATTTATGTCCAGAGGAGAAGTCCCGTTTATCCAATTTAATCAAGAGATACCGACATTTATTCACAGAATACCCAAGGAAAATAAGAACCGATCCATATCAAATACAGTTAATAGACGAAGAACCAGTAGTAGGCAAATTATATAGTATACCATATTTAATGAGAGCTGAATTCGAGAAAGAACTAAATCAATGGATCAAATACGATATAGCGGAAGAAAGTCCCTCTCCATATCGCAATCCAATGCATTGTGTCCGAAAATCGTCGGGTGGTGTTCGACCAGTTTTGGATCTTCGTGGACTAAATGCGAAGGTAATATCTCCAAAAGTACAAGTCGAGCCCATTTTTGAGATATTAGCGAAGTTATCAGGAGCGAACTACTTTTCATCCTTTGACTGTGCTTCCGGTTATTATGGTCTACCTCTTCATCCAGACTCTTATAAGTATACAAGTTTTGTTTATCTTGGACGACAGTATTGTTTAAAAGTTCTTCCTATGGGTTTGAAGTCCTCGCCTGCCATTTTCCAGAATATGATGAATAAATTTTTCGGAATGGATACAAGATCGTACGTCACTATATACCTTGATGACATACTATGTTTTTCTCCTGATTTAGATACTCATTTCCGTCATCTAGAAAATACTTTGAAGATATTTGAAGCGGGAAATTTCTCGTTAAATTTTAAAAAATGTAAATGGATGCAAACGGAGATTAAATTTCTCGGTCATTTGGTGAGTGGGACAGAAATAAAAGTTGATCCTAAGAATACTGAAGCCATACGTTGTTTTCCGATTCCAAGAAACAAAAAACATCTGAAATCTTTCTTAGGTATTCTAGGATGGATACATAGGCATATACCTAATTATGCCGAAGTGACTGCTCCATTCTATCAGTTGCTAAAGAAGGATACACCTTTTAAAATCACAGAAGAACTCTTGGAGAAATTCGACAAATTGAGAATACTAGCTACTACGCCTCCTGCACTGTGCCAACCTAATTTCGAATTGCCGTTTCATATCTATAGTGATGCTTGTTCTGAAAATTTAGCAGGATATTTAGGACAGTACCCCAATCAAGGAGGGAATATTAATATAATTGCTTACGCTAGTAGACGTTTGAAAATACATGAAATGTCGATGTCAATTTTTCAAATTGAATTATTGTCTGTGTTATTTCTCTGCGAGCGATTTTCGAGTTATATATTAGGACGAACGACTATTGTACATTGCGACAACCACGCTGCTACGTATGCATTCTCATTAAAGAATATCGATTCCAGAACTACTCGTATAATACTCAAACTTCAAAGATATGACTTAAAGTTCGAGCATATACCTGGAAAGGACAACTTTGTAGCTGATATTCTTAGTAGATACCCGCCTGAATTGGAATCCGACCCAATAAAGCTTCATGTTAATCACTTGGAAAATTACACGGATGCAACGTAATTAGATTTAATTTCAACATAAATTATGACTTAAAAAAAAATATATCACTGATAATTTTTTTTTCTTGAAGAGGGGGAAAGTTGTTATGCCCCACAACTATTCTTGTTTATACCTTGTTTATTCCTTTTGCTTGTCATGTTGTTGGTTTATTTGTGTCTGTGCTTTCTGTGTTTATATTCGTGTTGTTCAGTATGTAAATTTTATTTGTTATATGTTTTGTCATATGTCAACTTAATTTTGGTCGGTACCAGAAATTAATTTATTTAAATATTAGATGAAGAAGAAAGAATATTAAGAATAAGAAGAATATTGAGTGAAAGAAATGTAATTGTGATTGGAAATTGTTAATCTGTTACTTTTAACGGAAAATTTAATTAAAATAATAATCTTCAGAAGTGATTAATGTGTTTAAATTGTCATCGGCCAAAGGTTACATAATTTAATTTATGATTATTTAAGTTTCGAACGTTTTGTGTATATTTTAAAAGTGCCAAGAAAATAATGAAAATGCAGAGTTAAATACTTTCTTCTAGGGCTTAGGCCCTTACTCTTCCCTACCGCCACATCACCGTAAAATGGTTCTAATGTAAACTATTGTGTAATCTACAAGTATAAAGTCCAAATTTTAGTAACCTTCTACAATTTAATCAATATAAATCTTTTGAAAATAGTTATTTGTTTCGGCACGACTTTATAATAATCGTAATGCCTATTTTGTTACTGAATCGTTATCTACATGATTGAATGACATATGAATCCGCATATCATTAGATGTAATCTATTCCTTTGTGTGAAACCGAGTTAATCCATGAAATTTAAATACTGAATTATGAAGTTAAGTAGCATATACAGCAACGCCAGAACGATTACTATTTATACGGAGGCTATATAAAAGGAATAAAAGATATAATTATGAATATGAATATTTAAAGATAAATGTATTAATGAAAGATTTAAGAATGTATTTGAAATACGATATAATTTATAGTTAATATACGTAGCCTTTGTGGAATTAATGAACTGTGGGTAATGCTGGTTATATAAATAGCAACTTTAGAGTCATAACAAGATAAGTTCTGATCATGGAAATGCTAGATGCGGAATTTTTAACTAAGTTCGGTAACCAAACGGTATTATTGATTTGTATTAAGTTTAATGTTGGAAATTCGTATTTTACTTGAAAACTTCCATACATTCCGTCAGTTAGTCACGGTTTCTTCTCATACCTTACCGTGCAATGTGATCGTATAGATCTTCATGGTTGTTTGCTTCTGAAATCAAGGATCTGGAACTAAATATACCTTTTTTTCACGTTTTGCGTAAACGTGGTGGCGACTCAGTTTAGGCCTATACAATAACTCTAAAATAAAAGTCAGATTTGTCAGAATATGAAGCGTTGTCGAACGTGACAAGTGTATCTGAGAAAATAATAGCGGCATAGATTTATCCAATGCCTGCAGTTAGGGTAAGTACCCCACAGGATAAGCGCCTGCCCTCGCAGCTGGCCAGTAATTCTGCTTCGCACAGAATTTATCATCATTTCCAGTGATTTATTTTCACAATGTGTACGCATTGCACCCTTTTGTGAATTTGCAAGTACATTATTTAAATGTTGGTTTGCAGGTAATTATTTGCAATTGTCAGAAGTCTTACAGTTAGTTGCGTTATAAGCATCTCATGAGTAAGATGAAGTGCATGATTAATAACTGTCTTTCGAGATTATTATTGCTAAGCCACGAGCATGTCTCCACCATTTGAAGTTTGCTTGGCCACTTAGCACAAGTTGGTTAAGAGTGTTGTCCTCTTTGGTTATCATGATTGTGTTACAGCTGATTTAACTCTCTGTAGAAGTCATATTGTTCTCGCTCTAGTTCTTTTTTCTTAATCTCTGCCTGAAGGTATCTTCGCCGCATTTGTGTTCCACGGTAGATTGATTACATGGGTCTATATTATGGTATGTCACAATGTTAATTATATTATCATGGCTTGTCACAATGTCTTTATAGCCATGTTTGTCAAACTTGTCCACCTCCTGTCCACCTTAGAGAATCCTACCCAGCCAGGATCGTTTGTCGTCTTTGGCGACGTTTACTGCGAGCAGTGGCGGCGATAGGACATTAAAAGTGGGGGGGCAAGACTTGATGGAAGGTTGTATAACTAATAGGATACTGTCCTTTTTTGTTAAAATATTGTGTATCGTATTTCATATTTTATTAAGTAAATTGACAAGACCAATTCAAGTAGGTACTAGCCCTTTGTACTCTTAACCAGAGATTTGATTCCTTGCTCATTAACATCTTAAAATACAAAGCGGCTGATTAATATATTGAAACCTTGTATGAAGTGAAAGTATGCTGAAATTGTTGTGTTTCAATAGGTTAATTTTTGGGTTATTTTCCGTGGTAATTAAAACGCAATTTCTGCAGCTTTCTAAACTCCACGGGAGGATAACCATCACGTACTCACGCAACGGTGAATATTATATGACACCATTTTTTTCTATGAACCAGTAATACATACAAAAACTTTACATTTCCAAATGAAACTATATACATAAATGGGTTACATCAAAAAAGTGGGGGGCAACTGCCCCCCTTTGCCCCCCCTAATCGCCGCCCATGACTGCGAGTAGCATTAATATGACATGATGTTTCTCTTAAAAGGGTCCATTCGTCTTTTTATATTAAGTCAGTCATGTATGATGTTCATTTATACTAATGTCTTATCCAATGCTATGTCCACCCGACTAGTGGTTCTTAAAGTTAAATTGCTCGAGCTATTTTATTTTAAGTATGTACTAAAGCCATGGTGAACTTATTCACATAATGTTTTTTTTGAGTGTGTATCCTTTGTGTATTTGTTTACCCATATAGTATGTTCAATTTTTTTATTTTATGCAGTATAAGTCTGTTCAGTTGCATGAGTGTGCGAGTTCAAAAGTCACAGAAATTTTATGTTAATTGATTCTAGTCTCAATGTCAGAAAACCACATCATTCCATTTACACGTGTATAATAAGTATTGAATAATTTTGCCTGTGAAAATATACTTAGTCAAATAAATATTACAACCCATATAATCCCAATTTTTATACTTAGAGAAACCAAACCTCACATGTGTATCTTTAGTGGTTGAGTTTTCCTTGGTTTATTATCAGGTAAGGAAATCACGGCACAAGGAAAGGGCTGTTCTCTGTGCACTCGTAGAGTGTACAGGTGGCAGTCTCGCACAGGTTGGATTCGTGTACCGTTGTATTATGTTTTTCCTTTTTTTTTAAGATCATTTAGATGCAGGTTCATCCTGTATTCGCTTATGTGTGTTTTGTTCACTTTTATTCCTGTGTTCCAAGTGGTTCACAGGTGGCGACCCCTTTTGTATAACCATTAACTCGGTGTTCCGGCACTGGGCGTCAAGCTTAGCCGTAGCCTTCCAGGGATTAGGGCCCTCTGGGGCGCTACAGCGGTTTGTCGTTTTTGGCGACCTGATCGCCAGGATATCAGCTGGTATCTTTTGATTTTTCTTGTGTTCTAGTGATTTCTATTCCTTACTTCTCTATATAGGATCTTGTTGGTATCGTGTTACAATTCTTGTTTATCAGTATCTTGTATATCTTGTATGTTTCTTAAGTTCCGAAGATGGATACTGTCATCACTGAATGTTTCCTAAAAAAAAGCCTAGTCGCTTTAAGTCAACTTTCATTGTAGGCGAAGTGCAGAGTGCTCTTTGTTTACAGTGTCGGATTGGGTTGGGGACCCGCATCATATGTCTGAAGTAAAAGTTATTTGAGTGTTTAACGTCAGATAAACTATTTTTTCAGTGTATTCTTTTAATTTTAGTGCATGTGTTAAACTGTTAGTGCCAGAATGAACAAGTCTAAGAGGAAAGCTCGTCAGTGTGGCCATTCAGGCACTTTATTAGAGTGTACTTCCTGTAATACGTGGTACTGTAAACAGTGTTCAGGATTAAGTGAAGAACCTTTTGCCGAAAAGGGCAAGCCTAATGTTTTGTGGGATTGTAATTCATGTTTGGTACAATCTCCAGACGTAGCAGATAATACTATTGAAATAGATGATTTAAACACTGGATCTTTGGTAGAGAAGAGTCAAAGCGGAAGTAGTAGTGAAATTGGTGTTGCTTCTAATTTTTCTGAGCTGCTAGCACAGCTCACTACCCAAATAAATTCTATAAAAGTGGTCGTGACAGAAGAAACATCTCAGCTAAGGTCAGATGTAGTCAACGAAAATTCCCAATTAAAATCGGCCGTAACTGAAGAAGTCTCGCAGGTTAAAGCAACTGTGATTAATGAAATGTCAGAGTTGAAAGATACTGTGGACCGTCATATCAAGGAGCAAGACGCCCGTATAGCAGCCTTGAGCAACCAATTGGAAAATAACACGGCGGAATTGAATCATCAGCTGGAAGTGGTGAACGAGAATTTAGCCTCTCAGGAAGAAACCTTACTTAATTGCTTAAGGGACAATAGTATGTGTAAGCGTCAATAGGAGACATTGTCCAACCAAGTCAAGGAGATTCACCAGGTTAGCAACTCCTGCTCAGGATTAAGGGACGATCTTGAAGCCTTAAAGGAGAAGGTGGATAGCATTTTTGATCAACACTACGATGAAGAAGTGGAAGAACAAGGTAACCAGTTCAACTCTGATGCTGTTGATGTGGAGCGTAGACACTTCACAGACTTTGAAAGATTTTTAGGTCTTGCTAATCCTAATACTTGTGAAAGCAGTAGTCATTCTGAAATTCCAGTGGTTGTTTCTAGTCCGTTGATTGGAACTACTTCAGTAACCACCACTTCTTGTTTTCGCCCTGCTAATGTTAATATGTCCCAGGCACAGCATTTCTTTAATAATGTTAGTTGTGTTTCCACCGCTTCTTCCCATGGTATGCCTCATAGTCGTTGTACTCATTCTCAGCCCAGTCGTGGCAAAGGTTTGGATGGTCGGAGAGCTGATAATTTTCCTGGTTATGAACGTAATAATTTATTCAACCCTTTTCTTCCTCAAAATCTTAAATCACGAAATGACTTGCCTTGTGTCTCGTCAGTCAGTGTCAGGAAATTCTTGTGAACAGGCTGAACCTATTTTATCTTGTTGTAATTGTAGTCATTGTCCTAACTTTAGGAACAACCATGAAAGTATGGGTGTAAATTCACAAACTGTTTCTGAGCCTTATGCTCAATGTAATGCAGCTTTAAATTAACAGGACAGACTCCTGATTGGTCGCCTGGAGCCCGCCAAGGTTGTAGTCAGCGGCCAGAAGCTATGTTATCTAACCGAACTAATGGTACTTGGTTTACTCAGTCTCCTCTCCAAGTTTTCTTTATTCTGAATGAAAATTTACATGACAGTGTTAGTGAAAATAGTGTTCTTATGAAGTCACCTTATTTGTCAGGCCAAATAGCTGGTTTATCTTTATCTTGCGTAATTGATAGTGGCTGTGAACCTAACCTATTGAGTTATGATAAGTGGAAAAGAATTGTAGAAGTGTTGCCTACCGCCAAGCTAGTTCCAGCTAAGCATGTAACTTTGCAAGCTTTCGTGGGTGATAATAAACACCGAGTTAAAGGCCAAAAGACCTTGTATCTAGAATTCTCTGGTCACGTTCTCGAAGTTACTTTCTTCATTGTGGAAGGTATGAAATCAGACGTTCTCCTGGGAACTCCTTTCTTGAACAAATACAGCTGTATGGTAGACTTTTCTAACCGTATCCTTACCTTCAAAGACCTTGATGGTAAGCCAGCCAAGTTGAATTTGAACTCCTTATGGATAAGTTCAGTGGAACCGGAACCTTTAATACAAGAAGTGAACCAAGAAGACGATTATTTGGTGCCAGTGAGTGAAATTCGAGATACCATCTTGTCTAGAACTGATTTAACCGAGGATGTTAAGTCCAGATTAGTAGATTTACTAATTCGTTACAGGGAGTTATTCTCCGAGCGAATTAGACCAGTGCAGATAAAGCCTCTAAAGATCGAGCTCACTGATAACGAGCCAGTGGTGTGCAAGCCATACCCAATAGCCTACTCAATGCGAGAACCATTCAGGAAACTCTTGCAGAAGTGGCTTGAATGGGGAGTGATCGAAGAAAGATTATCGCCATATTTAAACCCAGTACACTGTGTTTACAAGGCAGATAAGCAGTCCATCAGGCCCACTCTGGACTTGAGACACTTGAACAGGAAGGTAATAACTGCTAATGTGCGCGTGGAGCCCATACAAGATATTTTGGCTCGCCTCAAAGGTTCCATGGTGTTTTCCTCATTCGACTGTAAGGATGGATATTATTGTCTACCCTTGGAGGAAGAATCCTACGAGAAGACAGCTTTCTTATTTGAAGGAAGGCAATATTGCTTTCGTTATTTAGTGATGGGACTGAAATCCGCCACGAGTTTGTTCCAGTTCGTCATGAACAGCATTTTCGACTTGTCTACAAAACATTTTGTCTCCTGTTATTTAGATGACCTCCTTTGTTTTTCACCCTCTATAAATCAGCACTTCGAGCATCTAGAATTTATTTTGTACACTTTAAACAAGTTGAACTTTTCTCTAAATTTTCGTAAATGTAGATTTTTGTTTCCCGAGCTGTTATTTCTAGGACATATCATATCTGGCCGAGAAGTTAAAGTTAACTCTAAGCTAAACGAAACTATCAGAAATTTTCCAGTGCCAAGAACTCGTAAGCAGTTACGTCAATTCCTAGGTATAGCCAATTGGCGTCGTAAATTCATTAACAATTACGCCGAGCTAACTGAAGATTAGGTGCATCTCCTGCGTAAGGCAGTGAAATTTCAATTTGGTCCAAAGCAGCTGGAAGCTTTTGAGTTACTAAAGCGAGAGTTAATCTCTCCTCCCGCCTTAGCGTTGCCTGACATGATTAAAACCTTTCACATCTTTTCAGATTCCTCTGCCCTAGCCATTGGCGGATATATTGGTCAATACGAAGGTGACGAATTTAGGGTTATTTCTTATGCTAGTAGACGTATCAAACCTACTGAAATGTCATTGTCTATTTTCCAAACAGAGTTGTTAGCCGTAGTATTTCTCTGTGAGAGGTTTGCAGATTATATTCTTGGTAGAGAAACCGTTGTCCATACTGACAACAAGGCTATAACACATTTAAAAACTATACGCAATCTAGACTCTAGAACTACTAGGTTGTTATTAAAGCTTCAGGATTATAACTTGCAATTTGAGCACCTGTCCTCTGGTGAAAACTATATCGCTGACGTCATTTCACGTAATCCTCCTGATGAGGATGAGTCTAGTAATACTATGTATATGGTGAATGTTGTATTTCGAAATTTAACACAATCTTCTTTTTTACAGCTAATGTCTAAAGAACAGCAAAATGATGCTTTTGTTAGTAAATGTTTGACTAAATTGGAAGAAGGTAACTCAAATTATTGTAAACATTTAAATTTAGTATATGTTAAGCAATCTAATGTCTGGAAATTAATTATTCCTAAAAGTCTAGTGCATGTAGTAATTGACGAAATTCACAAGGAAGCACATTTTGGTTCCAGGAAATGTTACCTACATCGTAAAAAACTTTTCTATTGGCCGAATATGAAACGTGACTTTGCTAAATTTATAAATGATTGTGAAATTTGTGCAACAACTAAACCATGTTCACAAGCCAAAATACATCAAATTTGTCATGTAGAGGCAGACCGCCCACATTGTATATTAAGTGTAGACCTCATAGGGCGTCTACCAAAAAGTAACTCTTATTCATACATATTATCTGTCTTAGATGTCTATAGTAAATTCCTTGTTTTGTATCCAGTAAGGAATGCTAATGCCAAAGAAATCATTTCTACCTTTACTAAAAGGTACTTCTACCATTATCCGATTCCCCAGGAACTCATCACTGATAGGGGAGCACAGTTCGTTTGTTGCTTATGGCGTCGTTTTTGTCGCAGGAATGGCATTCAGCACTTGTTATTAAGTCCGTATAATCCTAAATCCAACCCTGTGGAAAGGTATCATTCAGAAGTTTCTCGCCTGTTAAGGGTATTTATTAATAAGGATCATACTCAATGGAGTCAAAAATTGTCGGAGGTTCAGTCACTGTTAAATAACTCTGTGTCTCTTACTACTGGATATGCTCCCTCAGGGCTTTCTCTCAATTTTTCAGCGCTAGATAACTTCAAGAAGGAATTAGATTGGCCTTCAGAGTTTGGTGAAGTAGACCATAAGTTTAGACACCAGTCAGTATTGTTAAATACTAGAAAAAGTCTTAGAAAGAATAATTCTAAGCTTAAAACCAAAGGTATTGAAATCAAAATTGGAGATATCGTTCTTGTGAAGAATCAAAAACATAGCTCTATGATAGATAAGACCATTAGCAAATTTTTCTTGAAATATTTAGGTCCATTTTTGGTCATAGGTGTGGAAAATAACGCAGCAAGTAAGGCAAATTTAAATAATGAATGGATTGGTACTCATAATTTGGATAATGTTAAACTGTTTAACTGTTCTCTGGAAAAGCGCCAGGAACTCTTAGTGAATACGTACTTATATAAAAAAAATATTTGGTCAGTTTTTTTCTTCAACCAGGGCGAGGTTGTAACGCCCCTATATAATCTGACTAGAATTGTAATACTAGTGTAATTTATAAAAATACTCCTTGTAACAAAATTATAGTTGGCAACCCTGTAGAAACATCATGTTCGCGGGCGCGCGCAAAGAATTCTGGGTACTCTGCAAGAAGATGGAAACGTAATGGGTGATAGTAATTTTACCTGTCAACCCGTTTTCGATATATCTTGGTTAATAGTGCTCATCTGAGTCTCTAAAGTTGGTTTAACTTACATTGTGGTATGTAGAACATTTCATTCTAGTTAGTCTGTGCAATCAGCATAAATTGAAGCAATATTTAAATGGTGTTGGGAAGCAGGCCCTCGCTTCAGTCTACCACGTGAGTCGGCATTGTGTGAAAATTTCTCACGTTCCGTACAGTGGCTTCGTAGAAGCTTCTTTTCGCAGCTGGTGTGCTATTTGTGGATCGAATTTGTCATGATGTCAGTAGTCGCACACAAGTTTAGTTTCCAGCATAAATTAAGCATCAACATGTACAGCTAAGCTCTTATTAGCGGGCCCCCCAACCCATCCACATCGTCAATGAAGTAACACAATGGTTGAGTATCCTATCTACTGCATTATTAGCCTACTTCAATTCTGTTCTCTACTATGGAAGTCCATGGATCGTATTGTCAACCCATCAAGGACAGACTAACTTTTGTGAGTGTGTTTCAGGAAGCAGTCAACGCAGCATGTCGAGTGATCCGTCGGTATTGATATGTTCTTATCATATCATTATGAAAACCATGAATTTATCCCACAGCAGCTTAAGCTCATGTGACCTTATAATCAATCTGAGCAATTACATTCATTTACTACGTGTAAAAGTGAAGATGAAGCAATACGTCATTTAAGTGAGATAGGGTCTTGTGCCTTGGATGTATATAGTTCCATGCCATGAAGTTTACTTGTACACGTCTTCGCTGGCGTTTCTTCAGTGTGTTTGTTAAAGTAGCCAGTCTTAATTTTGTTGTGATGACCCAATGTTTGTACTTTCCACATATTTTACTCATGCGTATCATCTTAAATCAGTGTACCGTCACCATATCATCGGGATTGCCCAGTTCCATCCAGGAAGTGGATGTGCCACCGGCTCCTCCCTGCCCGGGGAAGGTCTTTTGCAATGAGGACGTCTTCCTACAATCAGACTCCAGCTCTGAATAGTCAAGAGGATCAACTTAGTGATAGTGAATCGTCAATTTACCCAAAATCTTTATATATTATGTGTGTGAGTGATGCAGTAATTCGTGTGTCCCGTGTAATCAGTATTCTCTGCTAAAGTGTTGCTCATTTGTGTAGCAAGTGTATTTGAGAAAATAATAGCGGCATAGATTTATCCAATGCCTGCAGTTAGGGTAAGTACCCCACAGGATAAGCGCCTGCCCTCGCAGCTGGCCAGTAATTCTGCTTCGCACAGAATTTATCATCATTTCCAGTGATTTATTTTCACAATGTGTACGCATTGCACCCTTTTGTGAATTTGCAAGTACATTATTTAAATGTTGGTTTGCAGGTAATTATTTGCAATTGTCAGAAGTCTTACAGTTAGTTGCGTTATAAGCATCTCATGAGTAAGATGAAGTGCATGATTAATAACTGTCTTTCGAGATTATTATTGCTAAGCCACGAGCATGTCTCCACCATTTGAAGTTTGCTTGGCCACTTAGCACAAGTTGGTTAAGAGTGTTGTCCTCTTTGGTTATCATGATTGTGTTACAGCTGATTTAACTCTCTGTAGAAGTCATATTGTTCTCGCTCTAGTTCTTTTTTCTTAATCTCTGCCTGAAGGTATCTTCGCCGCATTTGTGTTCCACGGTAGATTGATTACATGGGTCTATATTATGGTATGTCACAATGTTAATTATATTATCATGGCTTGTCACAATGTCTTTATAGCCATGTTTGTCAAACTTGTCCACCTCCTGTCCACCTTAGAGAATCCTACCCAGCCAGGATCGTTTGTCGTCTTTGGCGACGTTTACTGCGAGTAGCATTAATATGACATGATGTTTCTCTTAAAAGGGTCCATTCGTCTTTTTATATTAAGTCAGTCATGTATGATGTTCATTTATACTAATGTCTTATCCAATGCTATGTCCACCCGACTAGTGGTTCTTAAAGTTAAATTGCTCGAGCTATTTTATTTTAAGTATGTACTAAAGCCATGGTGAACTTATTCACATAATGTTTTTTTTTGAGTGTGTATCCTTTGTGTATTTGTTTACCCATATAGTATGTTCAATTTTTTTTATTTTATGCAGTATAAGTCTGTTCAGTTGCATGAGTGTGCGAGTTCAAAAGTCACAGAAATTTTATGTTAATTGATTCTAGTCTCAATGTCAGAAAACCACATCATTCCATTTACACGTGTATAATAAGTATTGAATAATTTTGCCTGTGAAAATATACTTAGTCAAATAAATATTACAACCCATATAATCCCAATTTTTATACTTAGAGAAACCAAACCTCACGTGTATCTTTAGTGGTTGAGTTTTCCTTGGTTTATTATCAGGTAAGGAAATCACGGCACAAGGAAAGGGCTGTTCTCTGTGCACTCGTAGAGTGTACAGGTGGCAGTCTCGCACAGGTTGGATTCGTGTACCGTTGTATTATGTTTTTCCTTTTTTTTTAAGATCATTTAGATGCAGGTTCATCCTGTATTCGCTTATGTGTGTTTTGTTCACTTTTATTCCTGTGTTCCAAGTGGTTCACAGGTGGCGACCCCTTTTGTATAACCATTAACTCGGTGTTCCGGCACTGGGCGTCAAGCTTAGCCGTAGCCTTCCAGGGATTAGGGCCCTGTGGGGCGCTACATACGAATTGTTAGAGATTGTTTGACTCTTACCAGCTCAAATCTTTAGCCAGATGATATAACTGTTAGCCTGCAAACAATCCCAGTGTGCTAATTCCGTTAAAAATAGGGTTGCTATATGTCCGTATTTTGTACGGACTGTGTATTTTTGGGTCCGTGTTCGTATACGTATCGTACAAAGTATGATATAAAAAAAGTGTCCGTATTTGACAGTTTTTGGAGCTGCCCGAAAATTTCCGAGTCGGGAATCGCTAAAATCTAGGGCGAAAAAAATTGTGTTTTCATCATATACGGTAACTTATATTTTAGTTACTATTAATAAAGTAGGTTATATTTATAAAAAAAGAGTCTAATTTTTCCATTCTAGGGTTCTTTTTGGTTAGTTTTTATATACGTAACCTAATGGCATGATTTATTATATTCGTGTTAATGAATAAAATAAAACAAGTTAGTTTCCAATAGTGTTTTAAATATTACAGAAAACAGTTGTTTGATAACCTAAAAGGATGATTTTTAGATAAGAAATTTCAAAATATTTATTCTGTGCTTGGGCACCGTATCTTTAATGGGTCGTCATTTTAAGGATTGTCCGTATTTTGGATGAAAAATTTATAGCAACCCTAGTTAAAAGTGACCAGAACTAACTCTTCAGATTTAAATAATAAATATAACTTTAATTAGAACCTCTATACTCTAGAACAATGGCAACTACAGCTTTTCTTTCTTGGGGAGGCAAGCGGAGGACATAGACATTTTTCAAAGGGGCAACTAGTATTTGTTTACCGTTTACCGAAAATAATAGTTTTATTTGAGCTACATTATAGTACAATATGTCTCGAAGAGTGAAGGAGCCAGGAACAGGCAGAGTCGGATTTAAAATTGATGAGGCCCTAAGCTATTGAAGGTAATGGGGAACTTTATATGTCCAGATGTGCAACCGATCTATGCAGAACATAGTACAACGACTCACCAAAGGTAGTCATCAACCTGGTTCGGCTAATAATATAAGTAGATTTCGAGTGGTAGTAATTGTTTACACATTAAAATATCTTCTGTGATTACATTTACTAGTATTCTCACCTTTTATATTGAAATTACAAAACGATGATACGTTTTAAACAATTTTATTCGTTGATTCTCTTTGAACGAATATGTACATAGACTGTATTGCAATCGTACATGTTTGTTAGGTATCTATCAACAACTACATAGCAACTAATTATATTATAATGTATGTTTCTTACATATATTAAAAACATTCTTCTTTTGTTATTATTAAATTAACATTATATCTGGTATAGTGCTTATGTAGAAGCACTTTCTGCCCAAAAATACAAGTAATTATCAATTTATACAAAGTATCTCGTTGTAATAGGGACCCCACATACAAGAATGATCCAGCGGGAGACATTTTACCCTTGTGAACCTGGCCCCCCCACCTCTCGGTACAAACGATTTCTGCATATCAATAAAAAGTACTTCGTTTGTACCGGTTTGTACCGCAAATATTTTTGTTTGTACTGTACTGCAGTATGAGAAATTAAGAAAACAAAGTGGGGGGCCAACTTCACGCAGCCCCCCCACATTGTCCTAGGATCGATTTAATTGGCTCATTTGAAAGATTTTCGTTTGTACCGGATTGTACCCTAGTTTGTTTCGTTTGTACCGTTCTAAATTATGAAAAATTAACGAAACAAAATGGGGGCCCAGAACAAACAGGCCCCAAATCACGACTTAATACACCTGGTACACATGATTTTTGTATGTCATATGAAAGTACTTGGTTAGTACCGGATTGTACCACAAAGAGTTTTATTTTAGCCGTAATAGATTATGAAAAATTAAGAAAACAAAATTGGGGGGGCTGTGTGAACCTGGCCCCCCCACCACGTTGTACAAACAACTTAGTTGTCTCATTTGAAAGATTTTCGTTTGTACCGGATTGTACCGTAGTTTGTTTCGTTTGTACCGTTCTGGATTATGAAAAATTAACGAAACAAAATGGGGGCCCATATCAAGCAGGCCCCCAAATCACGACTTAATACACCGGGTACACATGCTTTTTGTATATCATATGAAAGTACTTTGTTAGTACCGGATTGTACCACAATGAGTTTTAGTTTAACCATAACAGATTATGAAAAATTAAGAAAACAAAATTGGGGGGCTGTGTGAACCTGGGCCCCCCACCACGTCGTACAAACGATTTAGTTGGCTCATTTGAAATATTTTCGTTTGTACCGGATTGTACCGTAGTTTGTTTCGTTTGTACCGTTCTGGATTATGAAAAATTAACAAAACAAAATGGGGGCCCAGATCAAACAGGCCCCCAAATCACGACTTAATACACAGGGTACGCATTACTTTTTATGCCACATAAAAGTACTTGGTTAGTACAGGATTATACGACAAAGAGTTTTATTTTAGCCATAATAGATTATGAAAAATTAAGAAAACAAAATTGGGAGGCTGTGTGAACCTGGCCCCCCACCACGTTGTACAAACGATTTAGTTGGCTCATTTGAAAGATTTTCGTTTGTACCGGATTGACCGTAGTTTGTTTCCTTTTTACCGCCGTAGATTATGTTAAATTAACGGAACAAACTGGGGTTGCAATTCAAGCAAACATTCTAATCAAGTTTTGAAACACAGGATACATATGACTTTCGAGAAACTTGAATTTGTCATGGGAGGTCAACCTGGCCCGCACATGTTTGTTTTCTTTCAATTCGAATCAAAGCGTCACCAAAAATTTGTACCAGTATGTATCAATTTATAGCATCAAAGTTAGAATTTGTACCGCCATCAATTTCGAGAAATTTGAATTTTTGATGGCAGGTCAAACTGATCCAGAAAACATATATTTTTTTTTTCAATTCGAATGAAAACGGTGCCAGAAATTTGTACCCAATATATGCCAATTTGTACCAGCAAAATAAGAATTTGAACTCTTACCAGGTTGTAGACGTTTGAATTTTTGTTGGTGGGTCAAGCTGGAACGCACTTTCTTTTCTTTCTAATTCGAACCAAAAATTTGTACCCAATAAATACCAATTTTTACCACCAAAATTAAGATTTCTACCCCCACAAATTCCGAGAATTATGAATTTTTAATGGCGCGTCAGGCTGGGCTGGAGAACTTATTTTCCTTTTCAATTCGAAGCAAAAAAACTACCAAAACTTGTATCCAATATGCACCAATCTGTACCACAAAAATTAGAAATTGTACCCCGAATATTTTTTGAGAAAATTGAACTTTTGTTGGGAAGTCAATCTAGTCAATCTGGACAGCACAAGTCATTTTTCGTCTCAATTCCAACTAAATCGGTACCAAAATTTGTACCCAATATATACCAATTTGTAGCACCAAAATTAGAGTCTGTACTACCACCAATTTCGACAAACATGCATTTTATTGGCGGATTAAACTGACCCGCAGAACTTTTTTTTCCTTTGAATTTGAATCGAAACGGCACCAAAAATTTGTAACCAATATGTACTAATTTGTATTACGAAAATTACAATTTGATCCCCCATGAATTTCGAGAAATTTTAATTTTTGATGGCGAGTCAAACAGGCCCACACAACATATTTTTCTGTTCAATTCGAATGAAAACAATATCAAAAATTTGTAAGAATTTTTACTCCCACTAATTTCTACAAATTTAAATTTTTGATGTGTCACGCTGGCCCGCACAACTTTGTTTTTCTTTCCAATTCCAATCAAAGCGTTACCAAAAATTTGTACGCAATTTGTACCACAAAATTTAGATTTGTACTCCCACCAATTTTGAGAATTGTGAATTTTTGATGGCGGATCGAAGTTACCCTCATGACTTATTTTTCTTTACAATTCGAATCAAAACGGGGCCCAAAATTTGTAGCAGATCTGTACCAATTCGTATCGCTAAAATTAGAATTAGAACCCGCATCAATATCTAGAAATTTTAATTTTTGATGGAGGGTCATGCTGGCTTGGGCAACTTATTTTTCTTTCAAATTCGGATCAACACGGTATCAAAAAAATTGTAACCAATATTTACGAATTTGCAGTATGAAAATTAGAATATATATCCCCACCAATTTCGAGAAATACGAATTTAAATATGCGGGTTTAACTGATCCGCACAACTTATTTGATTTTAAAATTCGAATCAAAATTGTACCAAACACCTGTACCCTATATGTACCGATTTGTACCGCCAAACTTAAAATCTGTACCCTCACTAATTTCGAGAAAAAAAAGAAATTTTCACATATAACAGGTGAAGCAGATCCGAAGAACTCTTTTCCCTTCCAATTCGAATCAAAATGGCAACAAATGTTGGTACCCAATATGTACCAATTTGTACGACGAAAATTAGAGTTATACTCCAACTAATTTCGAGAAATTTGAATTTTTGTGGTGGTAAAAGTTCTCCTCCACTGTTTTTTTTTTCATTCTAGTTCGAATCAAAACGGTACCAAAAATTTGTACCCTATATGTAGAAATTTGTATCAACAAAATTAGAATTTCTACCGGCACTAATTTCGAGAAATTAGAATTTTTGATGGCGGGCCAGGTTGATGACAAGCTGGGCCGGACAACACATTTTCATTAAAATTAGAATCAAAACGGTACCAAATATTTGTACCCAATATGTACCAATTTGTACCACCAAAATTAGAATTTGTACCTCCACCAATATCAAGAAATTTGAATTTATGTTGGCGGTTCAAGCTGGCCTGCACAACTTGTTTATCTTTCTAATTCGAATCAGTACAGTATCAAAATTTTGTACTCAATATGTACCAATTTGTACCACCAAAATTAAATTTGTATCCCCAGTTATTTCGAGAAATTTGAATTTTTGGTGGCAACGTCAAGCTGGCCCCCACAACTTATTCTCTTTCCAATTCGGATCGAAATGGTATCGAAAATATGTACCTCATATGTACCAATTTGTACCACAAAAATTAGAATTTGTGCAACTACCAATTTTGAGAAATTTGAATTCTCAATACTCGATCCAACTTGACGTCGAAACCTGGCTCGCCCAACACATTTCTTTTATTAATTCGAATCAAAATGTTACCAAAAATTTGTGCCAAATAGATATGAGTTTGCGCCATCTATAAACACCGAAGACAAAATTATTTTAATATTTTTCTACGGTGTACCAAATGTTAGAAAGAATAAAGGAAAGCATTATCACAAAACAAGTTGTTCGATAGGCGGCAGATTAAATGGATAGCATTGGCATTTGTACAACTTGGTTGGGGGAGAGAGAGTCAAACATCTACATATGTTGATGACTCCAAAATATTTATGAGCGAGTGATTTTTCCCCAACCATTTGTGAAAATGGACAATATTAATTTTTATTATAGAACTCATTCAGAGGATCAGTTCTGTGAAGTCATCTCTATCCACTCATATCTCCGTTTCGAAAACAGTCTAAATTCTAATTTTGCTTATACAAATTTTTACAAATTCAGTTACCATCAATAATACACTCCAGAGTTAAAATGTTTAATGGAAATAGTAACAAATTCATTTGCGAAGTAGTGATGTCGAATTTTAAAAAAATGTGTTTCTCTGGTTTACCTTGAGATCAAATAGATAAACATATTTGAGTAAGCATTTCAGACTTATTGAATTGGTGCAGGTACAATGTAATATTTTTTTTGTTACAAATTGTTTAAAAAAATTTGGACAATTTTCATATGGATTCTGAATAAGCTTTTGGCCTGGAAGAGTTGACTTGGTGATAAATTGGCCGTTCGTTGAATAACAATTTCTAATCTTTATTCGTACATGATTTTGCTCATGCAAATCATAAGCAAATTTTCCGTTCTGCTTTTATGAATTGCGGGGAAATTTGGTTGCACGTTCTCGTTCGAATCGAATACTATTTTGATTGAATACAAAAAAAAAAAAAAAAAAGGATTGCCATGCCCAGGAAGACTGCAATGAAAATTTAAATTTCTAGAAATTGGTAAGGTTGGAAATTCTAATTTTGAGAGTACAAACTGGTACTTACTTGGCACAAACTTTTGGTAACATTTTAATCCGAATTCGTAAACCAAATGTGTTGCGCGAGCCAAGTTTCGACGTTAAGTTGGCTCCAGCATTGAAAATTCAAATTTCTCCAAATCAGTAAGGGTACAAATTCTAATTTTAATGGTAGAGATTGATACATATCGAGTACACATTATTGGTACCGTTTTCATTCGAATTGCAAAGAAAAATAAGTTACGCGGGCCAGTTTCACCCGCCACCAAAAATTATAATTTCTCGAAATTAGTGGGGGTACAAATTCTAATTGCGGCGGTACAAATTGGTACATATTTTGTTCAAATTTTTGGTGAGGTTTTGAGTCGAATTTGAATAAAAATAAGTTGGCCGACCAGTTTGACCTGCAATTAAATTCATATTTCTTGAAATTGGTTGCTGTACAAATTCTAGTTTTGGTGATACAAGTTGTTACATATTGGCTACACGTTTTTGGTACAGTTTTGATTCGAATTTGGAAGAAAAAAGTTTTGTGCTCGCCAGATTGACCTCCTAACAAAACTTCAAATTTCTCGAAATTGGTGAAGGTACAAATTCTTATTTTGGTAGTTCAAATTGGTACATAACGGGTAAAAATTTTTGTAAGGTTTTAGATTCAAATTGGAAAGAAACTATTTGTGAGTCAATTTGAACCGCCATCAAAAATTCAAGTTCCTCAAAATTGGTGGGGCTAGAAATTCTAATTTTTGTTGAAAAAGTTGTACATATCGGGTACAAATTTTTGAACAATTTTGATTCAAATTGGAAAGAAAAATAAGTTGTGTGGGCAAGT
Organism: Thermobia domestica; assembly: GCF_964235325.1. Taxonomy (NCBI): domain Eukaryota; kingdom Metazoa; phylum Arthropoda; class Insecta; order Zygentoma; family Lepismatidae; genus Thermobia; species Thermobia domestica. Next base: position 139,504,772 of record NC_137465.1, on the reverse strand, counting down.
TTGACCTGCCAACAAAATTCTGTCTGACGTGACCTGCCACGCTCCACGAAATTTCTTGGGATATAAATTCTAATTTTGGTGTTACAAATTGGTACACATTGGGTACAGAGTTCTGATACCGTTTTGATTTGAATTGGGAAGAAAAAGTGTGCAAGCTTACTTGACTCGCCATTAAAAATTCAATTCTTGCGAAATTGGTGAGGGTGCAAATCATAGTTTTGGAGGTACAAATTGGTACATATTGTTTCCAAAGTTTTAGTACCGTTTTCATTCGAATTGAAATAAAATGTGTTGTGTAGACCAGTTGACGTCATATTGATCCTCCGTTACATCCCAATTTTGTCGAAATAAGTAGTGTGTACAAATTCTAATTTTCGTGGTACAAGTGGGCGCATAGTGGGTACAATTTTCTGGTACCGTTGTGATTCGAATTTGAAAGGAAAATAAGTGGTGCAATCCAGTTTGACCCGCCATCAAAACTAAAATTTCTCGAAATTGGTGGAAGTATAAGTTCTAATTTGGTGGTACAAATTGTTAAGTATGGGTACCAATGGGAAGCATAAGTTGTGCGGGCCAGTTTAACCCACAAACCTAAATCTAGATCAAACTAAAATCATTGTCTTACATTCCACTACTAACCAAATACTTTCATATGACATACAAAAATCACGTGTACCCGGTGTATTAAGTCGTAATTTGGGGGCCTGTTTGATCTGGGATTCCATTTTGTTTCGTTAATTTTTCATAATCGGGAACGGTACAAACGAAACAAACTACGGTACAATCCGGTACAAACGAAAATCTTTCAAATGAGCCAACTAAATCGTTTGTACGACGTGGTGGGGGGGCCAGGTTCAAACAGTCCCCCAATTTTGTTTTCTTAATTTTTCATAATCTATTATGGCTAAAATAAAACTCTTTGTGGTACAATCCGGTACTAACCAAGTACTTTTATATGATATACAAAAATCATGTGTACCCGGTGTATTAAGTCGTGATTTGGGGGCCTGTTTGGTCTGGGCCCCCATTTTGTTTCGTTAATTTTTCATAATCCAAAACGGTACAAACGAAACAAACTACGGTACAATCCGGTACAAACGAAAATCTTTCAAATGAGCCAACTAAATCGTTTGTACGACGTGTTGGGGGGGCCAGGTTCACACAGTCCCCCAATTTTGTTTTCTTAATTTTTCATAATCTATTATGGTTAAACTAAAACTCATTGTGGTACAATCCGGTACTAACCACGTACTTTCATATCGCATACAAAAATCATGTGTACCCAGTGTATAAAGTCATGATTTGGGGGCCTGTTTGTTCTGGGCCCCCATTTTGTTTCGTTAATTTTTCATAATCCAGAACGGTACAAACGAAACAAACTACGGTACAATCCGGTACAAACGAAAATCTTTCAAATGAGCCAACTAAATCGTTTGTACGACGTGGTGGGGGGGCCAGGTTCACACAGCCCCCCAATTTTGTTTTCTTAATTTTTTATAATCTATTATGGCTAAAATAAAACTCTTTGTGATACAATCCGGTACTAACCACGTACTTTCATATCGCATACATAAATCATGTGTACCCAGTGTATAAAGTCGTGATTTGGGGGCCTGTTTGATCTGGGCCCCCATTTTGTTTCGCTAATTTTTCATAATCCAGAACGGTACAAACGAAACAAACTACGGTACAATCCGGTACAAACGAAAATCTTTCAAATAAGCCAACTAAATTGTTTGTACAACGTGGTGGGGGGGCCAGGTTCACACAGGCCCCCAATTTTGTTTTCTTAATTTTTCATAATCTATTTTGGCTAAAACAAAGCTCTTTGTGATACAATCCTGTACTAACCAAGTACTTTTATGTGACGTACAAAAATCATGTGTACCCGGTGTATTAAGTCGTGATTTGGGGGCCTGTTTGATCTGGGCCCCCATTTTGTTTCGTTAATTTTTCATAATCCAGAACGGTACAAACGAAACAAACTACGGTACAATCCGGTACAAACGAAAATCTTTCAAATAAGCCAACTAAATCGTTTGTACAACGTGGTGGGGGGGCCAGGTTCACACAGGCCCCCAATTTTGTTTTCTTAATTTTTCATAATCTATTTTGGCTAAATAAAACTCTTTGTGATACAATCCTGTACTAACCAAGTACTTTTATGTGACATACAAAAATCATGTGTACCCGGTGTATTAAGTCGTGATTTTGAGGCCTGTTTGATCGGGGCCCCCATTTTGTTTCGTTAATTTTTCATAATCCAGAACGGTACAAACGAAACAAACTACGGTACAATCCGGTACAAACGAAAATCTTTCAAATGAGACAACTAAGTTGTTTGTACAACGTGGTGGGGGGCCAGGTTCACACAGCCCCCCAATTTTGTTTTCTTAATTTTTCATAATCTATTTTGGCTAAAATAAAACTCTTTGTGATACAATCCTGTACTAACCAAGTACTTTTATGTGACATACAAAAATCATGTGTACCCGGTGTATTAAGTCGTGATTTGGGGGCCTGTTTGATCTGGGCCCCCATTTTGTTTCGTTAATTTTTCATAATCCAGATCGGTACAAACGAAACAAACTACGGTACAATCCGGTACAAACGAAAATCTTTCAAATGAGACAACTAAGTCGTTTGTACAACGTGGTGGGGGGCCAGGTTCACACAGCCTCCCCAATTTTGTTTTCTTAATTTTTACTAATCTATTACGGCTAAAATAAAACTCTTTGTGGTACAATCCGGTACTAACCAAGTACTTTCATATGATATACAAAAATCATGTGTACCAGGTGTATTAAATCGTGATTTGGGGCCTGTTTGTTGTGGGCCCCCATTTTGTTTCGTTAATTTTTCATAATTCAGAACGGTACAAACGAAACAAACTACGGTACAATCCGGTACAAACGAAAATCTTTCAAATGAGCCAATTAAATCGATCCTAGGACAATGTGGGGGGGCTGCGTGAAGTTGGCCCCCCCACTTTGTTTTCTTAATTTCTCATACTGCAGTACAGTACAAACAAAAATATTTGCGGTACAAACCGGTACAAACGAAGTACTTTTTATTGATATGCGGAAATCGTTTGTACCGAGAGGTGGGGGGGCCAGGTTCACAAGGGTAGACATTTTAAGGAGCACGCTAGCAGAAAGGGGGCCCCATTACTTACATCATAGGAGCATATATAACACATACTACTGTTGCTACATGTAGGTTTTATTAGTTTTGTTTTATCTTACAATATATTTTGGAATTGTAGACCCAGTTCTCTTTTCCTTTAATTTTTTTGGTCTCCCAAGAGAGTGGGGCCCTAAGTTATAGTTTGTTTAACTTATACGTAAACCCAGTACTCGGGACAGGCTAAATCACCGGGGCGCTAGCCTCCTTGACCTTCTCTAGCTTCGTCACTGCTCTGGCTATTTTGTACAACAAAATATTTTAAATCTGAGTATTATTTATTCATTTATAATAGCCATTGGTTCGTAACAAAGCCTTCCTTTGTTTTACAATCCCATTCCTTTCTTTGAAACAAGATTTTTTCTGAATATTATTCAAAGAAAAAGCTTATTTCAGAAATGCAGAAAATTAGTTTTTGTGAGAATACACATTGTTGTTTCCTTCAATATAGTGAATTTGGGAGATTATTGAATATGCATTGTTGTTACGAAACGTAGGACAGAGTGGAAGGAAAAACGTTCTTTTTACTGGTTTATTGTAAGATAAATAGAGAGCCAGTGATTTCAGAAATGAAAAATACTTTTCAAACCGAAGAAGGTGTGCCATCCCTGATATAGATTGTTTCATTCTACCGTATGATGTTGGTCTATGCTCAATACAAACGTAATTGTTATGATATTGTTTGTGTTGATTAGCAGAAATTAATTAAAAAAAAGTAATTACGTGGAAAACTTGGCGAGACAGTGCAATTATATTTCAGACAGCCAATTATAAATACGTATTCATGTGAATATATTATTTTTTATTCACTTGTTAACTCGTCAGTTTATTTGCTGTCATTCACAGACTAAAATTACATCTGTTGTTTTTGGCGAAATGCGAATGTGAATCACTTTATGTCCAACGATTTTATCAAGGGTTTACACACATCATCATCATACTGTAGATATTCTGCTGTTATTGGTAGGACATTTGCAGCAACTGAGAAGCTTCCATGCTTCACGATCTTCCGCTAACCTCTTCGTCTTCACGTACAATTTTTTCTGTTTTGATATCGTCCATTAATTGTAGTCTCCTTCGATCCTCCTTCTCTTTCCTACCACCATATCCTCTAGCACGTCCCTCATGATACAGCTCTTCCTTAGCGAATGTCCCAACCAATTTTTCTTCCTTTTCTTAATAAAATCAAAATTGTTCTTTTCTATCCCATTATTTCTAAGACCCTCTCATTCATTTCCCCCTCGACCCAGCTAATTCTCTCCATTCTTCTCCACATCCACATTTAGAAACCTTCCAGTCGTTTTTTCATTTTGGGTAGTGTTCATGTTTCTGACCCATACAGTACAATGCTCCACACGAAGTATTTTATGACTGTTTTCTCAACTCTTTATTCAAGATCCTACAAGATACTATTTTCTTCCTCCTAAAGGTTTCTTTTGCCATTCATATCCTTGCATTTATTTCACGTTCACACGTCATATCATCACTAATAATACTACCTAGGTATCGAAAACTAGTCGTCTGTTCTATCTTCTTCCCTCCTACTTCTACATTTGATACCGCTCCAATCACAATGGCTTTTGTCTTTCTAACATTTATTTTCATGCCTTATTCTTCACAGTCCTTTCTTAAGCTTTCTAATATCTTATTAATTTTCTCTTCAGATTCTGCAAGAAACGCCATATCATCTGCAAACCGTATACACCTAGTCACTCTACCTCCTACTGAAATGCTACCTTCATTTTGTAGAATCTTTTTCACAATCTCTTCTAAACTTTATCTCAGACTAGTTGATAGGAAACCAAGAAAACTCGCCTACTCTCCTTTTCTTTCTCGCCCCAAGAGGGGGAAGGCAGGCAGGCCCTTAGCCAGCCCAAAAATGTACGGGAGCCCGACCCAACCATATTATAGTTCATCATCATATTATAGTTCATTTGCAAGCCTTCCGTGAAAATTTTAGGTGGGTAGTGAAAAATTAGGGGGGCTATCCCCCCGTGGATACGGGCCTGAAGGCAGGTATATCACTTCTGACAGGAAAGGAAACGTTTGAGACATTCAGTATTTAATTGTTTAAAATCTAAATTTTCCACTCCACTATGAGCGCTCTCTCTGTCAATGTGAGGGAGTTTACTGTTTCTTTTAGCTACTCCTAACCCACCCACCATTCACAACTTCAATTAATATGGTTATTTTCAGAAAAGGATATAGGATTGTTTATGTATTTTATATAAACAATAAACATTGATTTGACCATTTAAAAACGATATATAACACCAGTTGTTTATAAATAAAATTTATGCTGATTCTTCCATTTGATGTTAGAAGGGGGGAGAGCTATGAGGAATCCTTAACGTATGTTTCTAACTGTAGAGAAAGAAACAAAAAATAGTTATATGTTCGATACACTTCATATAAAAAGATAAGTGACAAAGGATCGTGTGAGTATTGTTTTATATAAACTTTGTCGTGCCCGTGGACATTTTAAGCAGCAAGTAATTGTAATATGAAAAATATCTAGTGAATCCCACAACGAAAAAATGAGTTTCCAGGGCAACAATACAATAGGCAGTGGACTGCTGGAGAAAAGAAAACGCCAGTTCGACAAGGAAAAGTAACTAATATGAAAATAGTAATAACATGGTTTTCAGTTGCTTTACATTTATCCATATTAATGTTATTTGGAATTGACTCGCATTCTATTTTTTTTCGTGTATACAGTATCATAACTGTTTTCATGGAAAAGGAGTTGACACATTTTTTAGTTTTCTTGTCATCTGTTGTTATATTTTTGTTGGCATATGTTACGGAGGAATGGGGGCTCAGTGGTAAATTACTTACTTCCGGTTCGATCCTTGGCTATGTAAATACGAGGCTAACGACATCGTGTGGGTGGTTTTTCTCGGGGTTCTCCCTTTGCTGTCACTTTCTTCATCCACCAATTCTTCCTTATCACTCATTTTCAATAATCATAGTCTCCTTTAATCTATATGGCGTACGTTGACTAAAGTCTTTTTATTTTTTCATGCACGTGTTGCTGTATTAAAAAAAAAAAAAACTGATAAAATCATTGTACCGACACAATAAATTGTGTACAAGGTCCAACCCTGCTATCAGTTGTAATGCGCGCTCGAGTAGCAGACAGTCTGCTATTCTAACGCTTCTGCCGTTTAGATTACACTGGTCTACAGTGGATTTTTTTTTACAGAAACGAAAGTAGCTAATCTTTATAGATTTCGAGGTGCTGAACACGAATATCACACTTAAAATTAGCTGGTAGCTCAGGGTTGCCAGTAAATGTGGAATTTACCTAAAAAAATCATGTTTTTCACATTTATTTTGTTAGGTTTTACACAGGGACGTATAATTACGTCCCTATTTATCGTTGCGGAATGTGTTATACCTCTTTCTATTCGCCGATGACCGTACTTTCTGAAAATTTAACAATCATTCCGGTAACCGATACCGTTGGAAAATTATATACCCATATATTCGAAAATATCCCTTTTTTTTAGAGGAAAATCCGATTTTTTATTTTTTATTGGCAACCCTCCAATATTAAAATTATAATTTATATTTGAAAAGTAACCTGTTAATATTGGGAATGTTTTCTGCAAATGTCGTCATGATCGAAGCGAGCCGAACTGTGAAAAAAAAAATATTATCCCTTCTACCGAAATGCCGAAATTTTTCCTACCTTTACAACATGTACATTAAAAATGTAATATTGACTTCCGTATGCCGAACAGAACTATAGGACAATACATTCAGACAATGTAACTATCATTTCGGTAGTCTGTACTGGGGTGGGGGATTTTATGTACTGAAATATTGCACGAAAAATTCCCTTTCTGCAAAATTCCAATTTTTTTTTGCCTACAGCTGGCAATCCTGCAATAAACAACTGGAAAGAATGCTGGAAAAGTTATTCTAAGACTGGTAACATTATGTGTCATCAAGAAGACCGAACTGAGAATAAATATTATCCCTTGAACTGAAATATCGCAAATTTCCCCTGTCTACTACATTTTTGGCCAAAAAAATAAATTGGTCCTCGGACCTTCGTTATTGCTGCACAAAAGTAAATTGTACACATATTTATTGCCTAGGATAAATAAATGCACTCACCTTCAATGAATGCGCCGTTTTTTGCCTTCCTTTTGTAGGTTGTGTCTGGAACATCTCTCTGTAGCGTCCAGCAGAAGTCAGCCAACATTGCAGCTGTCCACCGACCCGTGTATCGATGTTTCATGAGAGAAATATCCCTGTGAAATCTCTCGCCGTGTTCATCACTGAAAGCATTACAGTTCTCTGGGAAGGCATCGAGGTGTGAGTGAAGAAAGTGCATTTTCAGTGTCATGTTGCAGCCAATGTTTTGATAAGCATGAATTAATTCATCCACAAGATCCCTGTAATTGTCGGCTCTCTTGTTTCCCAAGAACAATGCGGTCAAATTACGGAAACAACGCCACGCATGCAGCTGATCAGGGGTTAGAGTGGCCTCAAAGTCAGGGTCATTTAGGAGCTGGCGTATCTGTGGACCAATGAATGGTGTGATTTTTATCTGTGGATTATAGCTGATAAAATGTTAGGCGAAATGAGAAACAGGCGAAGTGGGAAGACACTGTTATTTTTTTAGTTATCTTAGTAAGAAAACCAGAGGTTCGTTTCCTGGTGGAAGAGCAATGAAATTCGAACGCAGTTTGGCGATTCGGATTCCACTTGAAACTATAAATTCACGTCTCATATAGTCTCGGTGCTAAAATAAAAAGCAAAAAAAAAAAAAAAAAACTTCAAGGAAAAATATTTGTATATGGTTGATTAAGTAATATTTGTAGTATGATATATAAAAAGTTTTCTTCTTTATGATCAATAGTATCTCAGTAGGGTAACTTTCGGTAATATAGATAGTTCGATTATGGGCAAATTTAAGGTTTTCATGATATTATTCACACCCGAATTAATCTATAACTGCATTTGCTAGTTGAAAACATTGCATTGAGCAGTGTAAAGCTATAAATAGATTCAAATGTGCACCGATTCAGGGTATGAAGTGCAATGGCGAAGCGTAATCCCACAAGTAGGGTAGGCCTATTTAGCTCTACTCCAAATATTTTGAAGTGCAGTTAATATTTTCTTCTGCTTGGGATTGCAGGGGGGATGAGCGGAATTTCCTCCTTACTTACCTTTTTCATTTCCTGCATATTTGAAAATGGAGGGAAAGGGAAATAAAGTATATTCTTACTGTTAACTGTCAAATTTCATGGATAAGCGTTTGTTCTGCTATAAATAGATTCAAATGTGTGCGGTTCTGCTATTATATTGCATAATTTTGGAGGACAAATGTAAGTAATTGTTGTTATTTGTATTGTATAGTTTGTTGGTTTTAAATGTCAATATTATGAGTATAAGAAATTCACGCAGTATACTGTAAACTTCTATGTACAAAAATCAGCTCCTTTACGTAATCTACGACTAGGTCATTCCATGTTAAATCACCTAATTTTAAAACATGACCGTGTTACAATGTCTCAGATTCTCTTCAATTTTTTTTCATACATTAATACCAATGAAACTATGTTAAATTATTTTATTCCGATTTTTTTGGATGAGAAATGGGATAGGGAGAAATTTTTGAAAAATGTGAATTTTGCTTCAATTTCACTTTCCGGCACTTAGCATCATTGAATAAAATTACCATAACTTCCTTACTTTTAAAGTTATTGGGCTCATAAAGGTGTCAAATGAAATCTTAATTTTTGCTCTTTCAGTCGATCCTAAGTAATCTTGCCAAAAGTTGCACTGTCAAACATTAATGGATATACAAAGCAAATTTTAGTTTTTTTTTTTTTTTTTTTTTACAAATTGTGCCGTTGCTCAAAAGTTACAACTATGAAACTTTTGAAATTTTTTTTTACATTCATCTTAACACGTACATGGCATGGTTAAAAAATAAAGAGGGTGTATTTTGTATTTTTGTAATATTATTATTTTTTTATGTTTTACATGTATGGAAATATACATTTTTAAGTTTTCTTACAAATTGTGTCATTGCTCGTAAGTTACAACTATGAAACTAATGAAACTTTTTAAATAGAATTATCTTAGCGGATAAATGACATGTTTAAAAAATAAAAGGGTTGCTTTTGGTATTTTTGTATTTTTCTTAATTTTACGTGTACAGAAATATACATTTTAAAGTTTTGTTACAAATTGTGTCATTGCTCATAAATTACAACTATGACACTCTTGGAACTTCTTTTTAGGGAATTATTTTTTCACATACATGATATGGTTAAAAAGTAAAAAGGGTGCTTTTGGGATTTTTGCAATTATTATTATCAATGGTGTTTTAGATAAACAGAAATGCACAAATTTACTGTTGTTAACATATTATGCCTTTCCTTTGAAATAGTTCCGAAAAGTAAAATCGAAAAAAATTCGGAATTCGGAAAAAATTCGATTTAGGAAAAATCTGGAATTCGGAACAATTCCGGAAAGTGAAATTTCCGATTTCGGAAATTTTTGGCCATCCCTACTCTGAAGTGACAACTCTCACACTTTAAAACTTTTTCAAATGATCATCTTAGTAAATATTAGGTACTGCTACATCTGTTACATCTATAAGGAACATCCAATTTTCCATTTGAACATTTGTAACTTTTTATAATGATACGGTTTGGACTTTTAATATAGGATATTTCCGATAACAATTTAGCAGTAAAATAGCGCTCATTCAAATTTATTTTTCTTTCTTTCTCTTTTCGTTTCTTTCTTCTTTTTTGTTCACTTTGCATTATTAGTCTGGAATGGAAGATATGACCTACGCTACCTACTGGGTTTATTAGAATGTAGTTTGTATCAGTACGTCCAATGAACACTACCGAATTTACAACCGAACCACGCGGAAACAAAGCATGTGTGTTAAACTTTTGACATTATCTTAGATGTGTCTGTGAGATCTACAGTTCTACTGGAAATTGAGTATGCTATCCTTTTTGAAAGTGACTTAATGAATATTTCAAGCATCCTCTATATATTCGAATAGTCCTGAAAAATATATAAAAACAAACGTTATTTTTATATTACTGTTGGATTTCTGGTAAAGGAACTTTATAATGTTAGGTTCTTTTCTGACTAATTTTAAAATTCCACATTTTTATCTGTTCTCCCTTTTCTTTTTCTTCTTCTCTCGCCTTCTCTCTCTCTCTCTCTCTCTCTCTCTCTCTCTCTGCCTCATTTGTGTAATATACATCCATTACTTTCAATTTTTCATTGTGTGTGTTTCAGTTTCTCCCTAAATCAACTTATGAATCTTGTTTCGTCTCGGTTTTGTTATTTCATTTTATCGATACTAATACATGTGTAGTTTGAAATTAGAATTGCGTTCATGTTGTTAACTAATTTTAGTATGGGAGAGAAGAAAGGAGGAGAGAGAGGGGGTCTCTTTACCAGACACGATTATGAAATGAAATGAAATGAAATCTTTGAGGTTTACGTCCCACGGTTATGCCGGTTAGGCTAAAGGAGACGGTGATGATGAGAGATGAGTGAAATGGTGGAATGAAGAAAGTGGGAGGAAACGGGAGAAACCCGAGAAAAACCACGAGCACGGTGTTTGTCCACCACAAAGTTCACTTGGCGGGGGCTGGGATCGAACCCGGGACCCCAAGTACCATAGGTGAACGCTCTACCACTGAGCCACCGCGCCCCCCAGACACGATTATGGTATAGGAAGGTGTATAATGGGTGGCCTAGCTGCACGGCGTTACCTGTCTCATTTTTTTTTTTTTTTGATGCGGAGTGTACCATCGCTTACAACTTTTGTAACTTTTTATAGGATTAGTTTGCATTTACTAGGTATGATTAAATAACAAAGTGGGATACCTTTTTTGTAATAATCTTGCGGTTTTGTGAATGGAAAATATAGGCCTAGCAATGTAAGGGATTGAGTGATTATTACAAACCCTATCAACAGAAATAAGAAATAATAGACTAATGTACATAGATGAAAACAATAAACATACATACCAATAATACTTCTTAGAATTACATAGATTTACATATAAAATGTTGTGTCCTATATTTCACAGCTCATTCTTTTCCTTGATGATATGACATCTTCTTTTAATTTTGCTTTCAGTTGCGTAAGTCCGGGCTGATTGGCTTGTAAGAGATGGAACAGGAGCTTCTCAGATGATATTTTCAAAAGATATAGAACAAAAGTCTTCATTTTCCGTCGAGTAGAATATAGAAGGCCCAGAGTGATTCATGAATTGCCCGTTGATGTATACACGACTCCAAAAGTGCATTACCACTTGCAATTCTCCTTTTCCTGCAATAGCAGGCAACCCAAAAAGCTCGGCGCTTTGGTTGGTTGCGAATTCGAAAGGCGTTGGACCAAACCTCAATTTTGTAACAAATATATCAGTGTGGCAAACTGCAAATAAGAGAATAAAACAAATTATTAAGAATGACAATTTTATTATCGTAACAGATTTGGATCACATCAAAAGTTACAAAATGATCTTACTTAAGCAGTTCAAACAAGATGAATGGCAAGAAACAGATATCAGAGGAAACCATTTCTCTCCTTCACCCCCAAAAAAGAATCTTATAAAAAGGAAAAAGAGTTATATAATGCAAAATTTTAATATAAAAGCCCCGATCAAAATTTTAAAAGTTGACACCCGAAAGGCAAAAAGAAGTGAACCGAAGTAAACGATATTGTGCACAGATATTGTAGACGTAAAATGACAAAAAATGGGTTTCGTATTTTCCTGGAAAAAACGGTTGGGTGGGACACGAAGCCCCCAAACTTCGATTACAAAATATCAAAAGTGCTAGTAACACCATGTCAGATGTTTGTAAAGGACATAGAGAATTGCAACATAACTTTATGTATGGACAATACGCAAAAAATAAACGAACACGGGTTTTTTATGTTCTGATGAAAAAACATTTTAGGGGCAAACTCCCCGACCCAAAAGTTTGAAAGTTGACACCAGAAAGGCAAAAGCAAGTGAACCAAAGTGAATAAAATTGTGCACAGATATTGTAGACGTAAAATGACAAAAAAAAAAAAAAAAAAAAACGGGTTTCGTATACTCCTGCAAAAAAGGGTTGGGTGTTGCAAAGAACCCTCCAAATCTTTGATCACGAAATATCCAAAGTGCTAGTAACAGTATGTCAGATGTGTGTAAAGCACATGAAGAATTGCAACATAACTTTCTGTTTGGACAATACTCAAAAAATAAACAAATACTGTTTTTCCCTGCGGAAAAACTCTTTTAGGGGGCAAAATCCCCCAACCAAAATTTTGAAAGTTGACACCCGATAGGCAAAAGGAATTGAACCAAAGTGAATGAAATTGTGCGCAGATATTGTAGACATAAAGGGTATACGGCTTTCGTATACTCCTGGAAAAGAGTGTTGGGTGGATCCCAGACCCCTCCAAACCTTTGATCACGAAATATCGAAAGTGCTAGTAACAGTATGTCAGATGTGTATAAAGAACATGAAGAATTGCCACGAAACTTTGTGTATGAACAATACGCCAAAAATAAACGAATACGGGTTTTTTATGTTCTGCGGAAAAATGTTTTTTGGAGGAAAGAGCCCAAACCCAAAATTTTGAAAGTTGACTCCCGAAAGGCAAGAAGAAGTGAACCGAAGTGAATGAAATTATGCACAGATATTGAACTCGTGTAATGATTACACGGGTTTCGAATTTTCGTGGAGAAAAGGGTTGGGTGGGGCACAGATCCCTCCAAACATTTGATCACGAATAATCAAAAGTAACAGTATGTCAGATGTGTGTAAAGGACATGAAAAATTGCAACATAACTTCGTGTATGGACAATACACAAAAACAAAAATGAATATGGGTTTTTATGTTCTCCGGAGAAATGTTTTTAGGCTTAAAAAGCCCCCATACAAAAATTTGAGTGTTGACGCCCGGAAGGCAAGAATAGGTAAACCGAAGTAAATGAAATTGTGCACAGATGTTTCATACGTAAATGAAGATATGGGTTTCGTATTTTCCTGGAGGAAACGGTTGTGTGGGCCACGAACCCCTCCAAAAATTTAATCACGAAATATCAAAAGTGCTCGTATCAATAAGTCAGATGTGTGTAAAGGACATGAAGAATTGCAACGAAACTTTTTTTATTTACAATACGCAAACAATAAAGGAATACTGGTTTTTATTTTCTGCGGAAAAATGGTTTTAGGTTCAAAAGAACCCAGACCAAAATTTTGGTAGTTGACGCCCGAAGGGCAAGAAAAAGTGAACCGCAGTGAATGAAGTTTTGCACAGAGTTTGTAGACATAGAATGAAGGAACACTGTCTCGTATTTTCCTAAAAAAGATGGTTAGGTCGGGCACGGTCCCTCCAAACATTTGATGACGAAATATCAAAAGTGCTAAAAGCAGTATGACAGATGTGTGTAAAGGATATGAATAATTGCAACGTAACTTTGTATATGGACAATACGGAAAAATAACCGAATACGGGTTTTTTATGTTTTGAGGTAATACATTTTTAGGGTCTAAATCCTCCACCAAAAAGTTTGAAAATTGAGGCCCCAAAGGCAAGAAGAAGTGAACAGAAGTGAATGAAATTGTGCACAGATATTGCATACGTAAACTGAGGATACGGTTGTTCATATTATCCTTCAGAAAACGGTTGGGTGGGACACCGAACCCACCAAACCTTTGATCACGTAAAATCAAAAGTGCTAGTAACAGTATGTCAGATGTGTGTTAAGGCCATGAAGAATTGCAACATAACTTTGTGTATGAACAATACGCAAAAAGTAAACATATACCGTTTTATATTTTCTGCGCAAAATCGGTTTTAGGGGGCAAAATCTCCCACCAAAAAAATTTAAAGTTGACGCCCGAAAGGCGAAAAGATGTGAACCAAAGTGAATGAAGTTGTGTACAGATATTGTAGACATAAAATGAGGGAATACGGGTTAAGTATATTCCTGGAAGAAATGGTTGTTTGGGGCACCGACCCCTCCAAACCTTTGATCACGAAATATCGAAAGTGTTAGTAACAGTATGTCAGATGTGTGTTAAGGACATGAAGAATTGCAACATAACTTTGTGTATGAACAATATGCCAAAAATAAACGAATACTGTTGTTTTTTATTTTCTGCGGAAAAACGGTTTTAGGGGGCAAAAGAACCCACCCCAAAATTTTGAAAATTGACTCCCAAAAGGTAAGAAGAACTGAAGCAAAGTCAATGAAATTTTGCACAGATATTGCAGATATAAACTGAGGGAATACGGGTTTCGTATCTTCCTGTAAGAAACGGTTAGGTGGGGCACGGGCCCCTTCAAACCTTTGATCAAGAAATATCAAAAGTGCTAGTAACAGTATATCAGGTGTGTGTGAAGGACATGAAGAATTTGAACGTAACTTTTTGTATGAACAATACGCAAAAAATAAACGAATACGCGTTTTTTATTTTCTGTGGATAAATGGTTTTAGAGGGCAAATGCTCCCACTCAAAAATTTGAAAGTTGACGCAAGAAAGGCAAGAAGAAGTGGACCGAAATGAATGAAATGTGCACAAGTATTGTAGAGGTAAGATGACTTTGAGGCTTTGAGTGGCGAGAGGGGTGGACGAAAGCGAATGAAATTGTATGTAGATATTGGGTGTATAAACTATGGCCTTTCGTGTTTCACATGTGTCGTTTCTCCATCCGATTTCTTTAAATTTTTCAGATCAACTACAAGCACAAACAGTATAGCGTTTTTTAATAGTATTTCAGGAGGCACTTTTAACCCTTACAATGTTTTTGAGCATAAACAAAAACACGTGTCGATGTATTTCCAGTTTGCTCTTGATCTCCCAAATTTGAAGCAAAACGGATAGGGACACTTGAGAAATACGAAAGTGTTTATTTTACATAGGGTTTATATAATATCTACACACAATTTCATTTGCTTCGGTCCACTCCTTCCTGTGCTATTACGAAAATATTTCCTTTTTTTCTGATGTGGCCTAGGCCCCAACAGTGTTTTTCCACAAAAGGTGAAACACGTTTCATTTATTGTTTTGGAAATTGTCCCTATACGAAGTTTTGTTGCAATTCTAAATATTCTTTAGGAACGTCTGACGTATGCTTGTTTGCAATTTTGAAATTTAGTAATCAACGGTTTAGAATGTCCGTGCCTCACTCAACCGCTTTTTCCAGGATAATACGAAACCCAATTATCTCATTTTGCATCTACAATATCTCTGTACAATGTAATTCAATTCGGTGCAGTTCTTCTTGCGTTTTGGGCATCAAATTTCAAAATTTTGGGTGGGGCTTTTGTCACCCTAAAACCGTTTTTCCACAGAATAAGAAACCGTATTCGTTTATTTTTTGCGTATTGTCCCTACACAATGTGTGGTTCCAATTCTTCATGTCCTTCAAGCACTTGTGACATACTGTTATGAGCACTTTTGACATTTTACGATCAAATTTTTGGAGGGGTCTGTGTATCACCTAAACTGGTGTTTTTTTTTCAGGACAGTAAGAAACCTGTATTCCCTAATTTTATGTCTACAGTATCTATGCACAATTTCATTCACTTCAATTCACTTCCCCTGGCCTTTCGGCCTCAATTTTCAAAATTTTGGATGGTGGCTTTTGCCCCTAAAACCTTTTTCCGCAGAAAATAGAAAACCCGTATTCGTTTATTTTTTCCATATTGTCCCTACACAATGTGTCGTTCCGATTTTTCATGTCCTTCAAGCACTTCTGACATACTGTTATTAGCACTTTTGATATTTCACGATCAAATTTAAAAGGGTTCTGTGTCCCACCTAAACGGTTTTCATTTTTTCAAGAAAATAAGAAACCCGTTTTCCCTCATTTTATGTCTACAATATCTGTGCACAATTTCATTGACTCCGGTTGACTTTCTCTGGCCTTTCGGCCTCAATTTAAAAAAATGTGGGTGGGGGTTTTTGCCCCCTAATACCGGTTTTCCGCAGAATATAAAAAACCCGTATTCCTTTATTTTTTGCGTATTGTTCTTACACGAAGTTTCGTTGCAATTTTTCATGTCCTTTACACCTATCTGACATACTGTTAATAACACTTTCAATATTTCGTGATGAAAGTTTTGGAGGGGTCCGTGCCCCACCTCTCCGTTTTTTTTAGGAAAATACGAAGCACTTATTCCCTAATTTTGTCTGCAATATGTGTGTAAAATTTCGTTTACTTCTGTTCACTTTCTTTGCCTTTCGGGCGTCAACTTTCAAAATTTTGCGTGGGGGCTTTGCCCCCTGAAACTGATTTTCCGCAGAAAATAGGAAACACGTATTCGTTTATTTCATGTGTAATATCTCCCTGCAAAACTTTATCAAAATCGAAGTGTTACACATCGGAAGTTTTACTTGTTAGTAACTAATATTTCTTTAAAATTTTTGGGGCGCAGTGGCTCAGTGGTAGAGCGTTCATCTTCGGTGGTTGGGGCTCCATGTTCGATGCCAGCTAGCGCCGTGTGGACTTTGTGATAGAGAAACACCGTGCTCGTGTGTTTTCTCGGGGTTCTCCCGTTTCCTCCCACATTCTTCATTCCACCATTTCACTCATTTCTCATCCTCACCGTCTTCTTTAGCCTAATCGGCATAAACGTGGGACGTAACACTTAAAGATTTCATTTCATTTTTTTCTTTAAAATTTTATGAACAAATAGTGGGAATTAACGATTATATAAGCGAAAAATTTAGATCAATTGCAAATTTCGGCCCCTTTCAACATTGAAGGAAATGACGACACAGGTATTTGGATTCAAGGTAGACATGAAATTTGAAACTGAGATTTCACTATATTTCTGTCATCATTTTAATGCTGATGGTCCCCTCTCTTCTACGTTTAGACTCAGAAATACTGCTTTTAATAACTGCCAAATTACGATTTTTATCAATAAAGAGATGCTGTTCTAGAAAGAACATACGTTTAAAGAATCAGTTTTGCTTCGGTGAAGCGAGGAAAGTATTTTTAACTGTGCTTTTAAAATATCAAAATATATGTCCTTTGAATACATTTAGATTAAATTGGAGATATGTGAACAGATTTTACATTAGTATTATTAATCAGCAACTGTTAAATATCCTACAGCGGAAAGAAAATATAGTCCTCAAATCTTCTGCTCATGGTGTTTAAGACCAAGTCGTAGGCTTCAAAGTATTTTCCTGGAAAAAAAAGAAAAACGTTTAGGTGGGACACAGACCCCTCCAAAACTTTGATCGTGAAACATCAAAAGTGCTTATAACAGTATGTCAGAAGTGCTTGAAGGACATGAATTGAAACGACACATTGTGTAGGGACAATACGCAAAAAATAAAAGAATACGGTTTTTTATTCTGCGGAAAAACGGCTTTAGGAGGCAAAAGCCCACACCCAAAATTTTGAAATTTGATGCCCAAAAGGCATAATATATTGTCATTCCATTGAGATAATATATTGTCACATGATGTGGGCTGATTGCAAAGCCTAGCTACCGAAATATACGTTGTTCAATCACGCTTTAAAAGCTAGATGCCAAACGGAACAAACGCTGTACGATGCTACTATGATAACCGTAATGGGGTTAGCCATAATGAGAGCTTTATACAGTTCTACCTGAGTTGGAGCGGCAACGCCGAAATCTAGTTACAATGAAGGATTTATGGTAGGGACAAGTAAACCCTTAGATCTTGACCTTCGATGGAAAAATTGGTTATGTTTTGTCGCGTACTATCTTAATTAGAGTTTGAGATATTGAGGTTTAAATTGAGACACATTAAGGAGTGATCAGAATGTGACTATTTCACACCATTAGGCGGCTCAAGGGCCATAACTCTGGAACGATGCATTTTCCGACATATGGTCATCTGAACTTTTTTGCTTGCCTACCCATAAGGAATCCACCCATGAAGTTTTGCCGTACCTTTTTGTTACACTCTGTATATACAAGATCCGTTTTGTAGATTTACGAAATCACACTTTTTTTCTCAATCAATCTACAAAACGGGTCTTGAATGAGGTGATCGCACTAGTAATGATATCCCGTAGCGTCGTTACGTAACACACACAGTATAAATAAAGCTTCGAAACCACAAATTGCAAGTTCTCCCGCAGATAATTCTGTAAGGTGTCTGCTTGTTGAGTGAGCAACCCAGATTCATATTACGGCTGGTACGGTTTGCTTTTTTCCCTTTCAAAATACATTTCTATATGTTTATATTTCTTCTTAATAATTACTTTCTTGCATTTTTTGTAGATTATCTTAAATTAGTGGGGGTTAAGTAGTCAGAAGGTTAAAATACATGTATGACTACTTTATCCGTGTGTGTAGTCATATATGTATTTTTACATATTTGTTTCTTTCTTTCAACTAGTGTTGCCACGAGACGAGACAGAACCCTTTAATACGAGACACGAGACGAGATAGACTACTTGTCCCGTCTCGTTTCAGAGACGAGACGAGACGTCTCTTGAAATGCCTCGTCTCTTCTAATGTCTCAAAAATGCAAACACAGTTTTTGAAATTATTTAAAAGTGTATTAACTCGGAATAAATTATTGCCTTCGAAAGTATACCAGTGTTTATTATTTCAAATGAGGACTATCCTTAAAGAACAAGGAATACCTAAAGTTATTTTTTTAAATGATTCTTACAAACAGCTTTTATTTCCATTTTCCAATCGATTCAAGTTTAAATATTTTGTGATAGTGTTCCAGATTCAAATAAAATGTTAAACCATGCATCGAGATCAGTGTTTCAGAAGATTTCATTCCGAGGGCTGGTGCTTATATGTATGTATAAAAATCCTTTATACAAATACAAGTTCTCTTAATGCCAGTTTCATCAGTGACTAATCATTGTTCCATGAGTTTTCTCGTTCCGAACAAAGACACAAACGTGTCAGCCTTTTTCTGTCTAAGTTTCAAAGGATGCTGGTTTGACAATGAAATTTAGTTTCTTTTTATAGTTTTATGATGTTATTGGAACCAAAGCCATTTTTGGAATCATAAAGTCACATAGGTTGCATTTTTAATAATTTATTTTATACACACTACAGATAAAACTACTCATAGCATTTTAATTACACAGCACATAGTTCTTTGACATAGAGAGAAATCTCCTTTGGTTATAGCAACATCCAGTATTACCAATGGGGATTTTCCTCATCCCCCTTGTAATTCGCACACTGTCAACAGATATAGAACATTGTTGAACATATCCTGAACCACTTCATCACACTCCTGGCCTTGTGACATGGTGCATTATCTTGTCGAAAAATGCCACTACCGTTGGAAAACATGGTCGTCATGAAGGGGTATACGTAGTCTGCAAACAGTGTGCGATACGCCTCGGCCATCATTGTGCCTTGCTCGAGCTCCACCAGACACATGGATGATCACGTGGATGTTCCCCAGAGCATTATTATTATTATTATTATTATTATTATTATTATTATTATTATTATTATTATTATTATTATTATTATTATTATTATTATTATTATTATTATTATTATTATATTTGAAGTAAAATCAAATATCACGACATTAATTGTTAGTTTTAAATAACTGAATTGAGCTGAAAATTAAATCTTGATTTCGAAAGATTAACTATTGAGTTTATCCGTTCTGTACCTTTCTAAAGTAATAAATGCTGGAATTGGTTTCAAGGCTGTTTCTGAGTAAATACTTTCTTCAAAATAATTTTAAAAATTATAGAAAGATTTTCGAGACATTCGAGTCGAGTCAAAAGTTTTACGAACAGTCCCGACTCGACCCGTGTCTCGACTCGAAAATTAGAGTCGAGAAATACGTTTGTCTCGACATGTCTCGAATTTTACAAAGTGTGTCTTGGCTCGAATTCCAGTCGAGATTTGAGACACGTCTCGACTCGTGAGCATCCCTAAATATTCGTATTTTAAATGCGCAACACTACCTCGCGAAAAATTACCCCGAAGTTAATTTACCAAAATCTACTTTCTTCTTGTTAGATTAGTGATCGTGCAGTGATTAGTGATTTAGGATAGATTATGCAAAGTCAGATATGGTTATGTATGTTTACACTTTCGTTTCTTTATTTAAAAATGTATTCCTATCTATTCCAATTTATTATTAATAATTTATTTCTTGCATTTATTAATAACTATCTGAAAAACCCATTATTCGCATGGTGGCTGTATTTGGAAGTCAACGCCTGTAGTAGTATCACCGTTGATTTCAGCGAGTGCGAAAACTATGGATTTGACATTAATATAGGTATTTTGGATTATATTTACATGTCAGGATATCCTCTCCGGTACCCCGACCCGCAACCAAATGGGGTGAATTTGGAAGTTAATGCAGTCGGAGTTTCACCATTGATGTCTGAGCCGCAAAAACTATGAATTCGACACTAATATCGGTCATTTTCTGCTATTTTCACATGTCCCTGTAAACGTCTCCTGAGACCCCCTGGTTCGATTTAAAAAAAACGCTTCATCTTGATCTAGGACCTGGACCAAGGTACCCGAGATCAAAATTTGGTAACTCTCGGGCCTCTCGTCTGGTCTCCAGGCAGCACACAAATACATACATACAGACAGACAGACACAGAAACAAACTTTTTATTTTATTTATATTAGATTAGGTGTATTTCAAACAGTGTTTCTTCCAGAAGTGTTTTTAGGGAGCACTGCCCGCCCGGAGCTCTGAGAGTGTCCCCCGGAAGAGACCAAAACAATACGTCTATAATATAATAATAAACAGAATAATATCAACAATGCCCCCCGGAATACGAAATGTCCCCCCCCCGGAACATAGTTTCTGAAAGAAACACTGGTTTCAAACACAACAGATAGAACCAACGGCGCCGACTTTCCAAAATGTATGTGCGTGCATATCAATGGCGGGGCGTATTATATGTTTCCAGGGGAGTCTCGATTTTTTTGGTTGATTTCTTTTCAGTTAAAATCTTTTATGAACACTGTCATCAAGGGCTGTGCTGTGATAAAGTAAAATATACCGGTAATATAAGGATAAGTTGGAGCTGTCCTAGCTCAGTCGGTAACACGGCTGACTTAAACGTAAAGAAACAGGTTTAATCCCCCGGGTTCAAGTTTAATTACTGTAATGCATATTCCCAACATATATAATCGTGACATTTAGTGTATACGTTCAACAACTTACATGATGCACAATGAGTGCAAGAGGCAGTGATATTATCAACACGTTACTAAAAGAAAATACTACATTCATACAAATTAAAATGAAAAAATCATTATAAAATAAAATAATTTTAAAGCAGAAAGAACTTGCAAGGATTTTGTTGTGGACATAAAGTATAAAGTGACTAACTTAGTGTGTTTCTTGGTTGCCTTTGCACAAACAAACTTGAAAGAAATAATTATGCTTTCAAGGTTAGAAATTTTAACTTCAATCTCTATGTTTTAATTGTTTATTTTTTGATAGTGGCAAGTGAGAAATATTTATTTTGTTATGTTTCTATGAACCTAAAAATTTTGCCTGCAGCGCCCTGACAAGATTATTTGTGTGAGTGTTGGAGCCAGAGAGCACCCACGTAGTCGGTGCGCATGAACAGAACAACCCCTAGCATTTCTTACACAGCATAGAACGTTGCTACTATACTAGCGAGTTCCAGCTAGTTAAGCCTTTTATTAACAGCCGGAGGCAACATTCTGTTATATCGTTGTAGTGAGTCGCGTGTTAAAATACTCCTAGTATCAGCTTTTTCATTCTTCTATTGACCTTGAAGGACAAAACAAATGCCTTTCGAGGCATACGAGTTCCCTTTAATTCATGAAGTTGATATAGAAATGACCTTCCAACCTATGCTGTGCATAAATGCTGGAAGTCTTTCTAAAACGAGCGGAACGAGCGAGCAATTTATCAAACGGCTCGACTCGAAACTCGACGTCAAAAACAATGATTCGGCTCGGAACTCGATTCGAGAAAATTACCTTTGATTCGACTCGAACTCGACTTGAATTCGAGTCGAGTTTTAGCTCGACTCGTGCCCATCCCAAGGCAGAAAAAAATGGCTGCTTATTATTATTCTCCTAAACTAATTATGTAATAATAACAATGTTGTTATCTAAAATTAAAAATACAGAATATAGAGAAGCGTAGGATACGCAAACTGATCTGAAAGAACTCCAATATTAAATACCATCAACAAACTATTTTCTAGTAGTACAGTAGGCCTGCTCATCAGAACACAGTTTATTTATATTAACCCCTTACTGTAATATAGTTAATTATGGTACCCTAGTTTTCAGGGTGCGAATTACCGG